>NC_041818.1:1256333-1570417 GCF_900964775.1 Scleropages formosus
CCACTTGTCCCATACGGGGTCACGGAGCCTACCCGGTAACACAGGGCATAAGGGACACACCCAGGACAGGACACCAGTCCGTCGCAAGACACCCCAAGCGGGACTTGAACCCCAAACCCACTGAAGAGCAGGACCAGGACCAACCCACTGTGCCACTGCACCCAGTGAATATCAGCTTGTGTTAATTTTCCACACTATGTCAACTTAAACTAAATTTTGCACAAACTTGGAATCCCCTTGATGTGATTCTACATTACAGGCATTCATTCAAGTCTGATACTATGGATCGTCATGTTATGAACACTCAAGCTGGGAATTTTAAAGACTCATATTTTTAACTTTGATTTTTTTTTTATTGTGTAGGGGGTGTGGTGGCTTGATCAGAGATGTTTTTTCTAATTTTGTACCATCATTGGCGTAGTGTCCCTCTCAGTCATGTCCATTTCAGTATTATAATCCAAGGAATTGAGGCTGCAAATAGAAAAACAAATTTTAATAAGATGCTAGTGCTTGAATTTGATCCTAAATAGTAATGATCAGTTTGCAAAATATTTGTAAATGTACAGATGATTACTCCAAACCTCACAATGATAATTTAACGTATGCAAATTACAGAAGCATTGATGATTAAATGCAGTATGAGCATGAGGCAGCAACGACAGGGTCTTTTTGTAGCAATAAAAAACATTGCATACTGTCGGGTAAGAGATACCATCCATCCATCCATCCATCCATCCATCCATTTTCTTAGCTGCTTAGTCCTTCTATGGTTGTGGTGGCAATAGGGAGAGCAGAAAAGCCCAGACATCCCTGTCCCTCGCAACTTCCTCCAGCTCAACCCAGGGGATCCCCAGCCACTCCCAGGCCAACTGGGAGATATAATCTCTCCAGCGGGTCCTGGGCCAACCTCGGGGTCTTGCCCCAGTTGGCCGTGCCTGGTATACCTCCAATGGGAGGTGCCCATGGTACCAGATGCCCAAACCGCCTCAACTGGCTCCTCTCAATGTGGAGGAGTGGCAACTCTACTCTGCGTTCCTCCCGGATGGCCAAACTCCTGACCCTATCACAGAGAGTGAGTCCCACCACACTGCGGAGAAAACTCATTTCAGCCGCTTGTATCCGCGATCTTATTCTTTAAGTCATTACCCAGAGTTGATGAACATAAGTGAGGGCTGGGATGTAGACCAACTGGTAAGTAAAGAGCTTTGCCTTATGGCTCAGCTCACCCTTCACCACTACAATCCGGTACAGCGACCGCATTACTGCTGCCTCTGTTCCCAGTCTGCAGCCGATCTCACGCTCCCCTCTCCCCTCACTCATGAATAAAACCCCAAGATACTTAAACTCCTCCACCTGGGGCAAATTCTGAAGGAGGCATGAAGGGGGAATGCCATCCTTTTCCATGAGTGACCCATAGACTCAGACTTGGAGGTGCTGATCCTCATACTATAGGAAACTTTGTGTGATTTGTCTAGGTGACCTGAAACTAACCCAGGCAAGAGTAAACACAGCTCAGGTATATGTCCTGGGATGAGGGTATGTTTAAACCAGTATAACAATCAATCAAGGGGATCCCTTGATGGCAGTCGTGTCTGTAAAACATAATAGTGGAGTAGTGACAACAGCATGTGATGACGTAGAACCCCAAATTAACGATACGTGTCAAGACAAGAATCAGGCAGACTATTCTATTCACCACTGTGACTGAAGGACCATTAACTGAAACAGCAGTAAAAATAGTGGCCTGATTAAAGGGTGATCTGGACCATGTATAAAAAAAGGGAGTGTCTGGTTAATTCAAAACTGTATACAAGGTACTGTTTATGAGTAGTCTGGCAGTTGCTCTGCAGACCAACTCAGCACTGTTACTTTGTAATAAAGTCTACTTAAATTTACAAACTACACGAAAAGTCTGGTGTGTTGTCTCTGGAAACCATGACAATACCAACCACTTCACACTCGACTGCAAACCATTCCAGTGCGTGCTGGAGGCATCCATGTGACGGTGCCAAAAGGACAACATCATCCACAAAAAGCAGAGACATCATCTTCCGGCTCCCTTCCGGCCCTCCTGACCTCGGCTGTGCCTTGATATCCTGTCCATGAAAACCTCAAACAGGAGTGGGGATAAAGCACAACCTTGGCAGAGTCCAACACCCACACTGAATGGGTTTGACTTAATACCAAGTATGCGGACACAGCTCTCGCTCTGTGTGTACAGAGACCAAATAGCCCACAGTTGTGGTCCCGGCACCCCATACTCCAGAAGCATCTCCCACAGAATTTCTCGGGGAACACGGTTGCAGGCCTTCTCCAAGTCCACAAAACACATTTAGATTGAATTAGTGAACTCCCATGCCCCTTCAGTTATCTGTGAGGGTAAGAGGCTGGTCCACTTTTCCACGGCCAGGACGGAATCCGCATTGTTCCTCTTCGATCTGAGGTTCAACTATCGGCCAGAGCCTCTTTTCCAGTACCCTGGCATAGACTTTCCCAGGGAGGCTAAGAAGTGTGAAACCCCAAAGGTTGGCACACACTCTCCAGTCTCCTTTCTTGAAGATAAGGACCACCACCCCAGTTTGCCAATCCAAAGGCACTGTCACTGAGGTCCATGCAACATTGCAGAGGCGTGTCAGTCATTACAGCCCCACAGCATCCAGGGTCTTATGCAGTTCTGGGCAAATCTCATCCACCCCCGGTGGTTTGCCATTGTGGAACTTTCAAACTATCTCAGTGACTTCCACCAGGGAAATACACTCTGATACCCCTGACTCCTGTAAGGGAGGAATATCTCTCAGGGTTCCTCAGAGTGCTCCTTCCACCTCCAGACAATGTCCTCATTTGAGGTCAGAGTTTCTCCACCTTTGCTGTGCACAGTTTGAGCGATGCTCCTCCAACCCCTAATGAGCCGCCGGATAGTCTTCCAGAACTTCTTTGAGGCCAGCCGAAAGTCATTTTCCATGTCCTCTCCAAACTCCTCCCATGCTCTGGATTTTGCCTCTGCAGCTTCAGCTGCTGCTGCCTTTTTTGCATGCCAGTATCTGTTGAGTCAGGAGTCCCCAGAGCCAAACCAGGCCCTAAAGGCCTCCTTCTTCAGCTTGATGGCTTCCCTCACCACTGGTGTCAAGCAGCAGGTTCTTGGGTGGCCGCCGTGACTGACACCAACAAGTCTTTGACCATAGCTACGTCTGGCTGCTTCCACAACGGACGTTTTGAACAGGGTCCATTCAGACTCCATGTCCCCTACCTCCTCCGGGACATAGGAGAAGTTCTCTCAGAGGTAGGAGTTAAAATCATTCCAGACAGGGTCCTCTGACAGTCGTTCCCACCACACCCTCACTATACACTTGGGTCTACCTGGTCTGTCCATCAGTTTTCCCTGCCATCTGATCCAGCTCACCACCTATCATTGACCTCTGGCCTAAGGAGCTCTGGTACCAAGTACTTACGAGCATCCTTGTGTTTGAACATGATGTTTGTTATGGACAAACCATGGTTAGCACAAAAATCCAATAACATTATACCGTTTGGGTTTAGATCAGGCAAGTCGTTCTTCCCAGTCACCCCCCTCCAGATTTCCCAGTCATTACCAACGTGAGCATTAAAGTCCCCCAGCAGGACTTTCAACATCTGCCCGGTGCCTCTCACCCCATGCAACTCCTAAGTAGGAGAGAGACTACGCCCTATCAAGGAGTTTGGTTCCAGAGCCAACACTGTGAGTGGAGGTGAGCCCAACTATATCTAGTTGGTATCTCTCAACCTCCCACACCAGTTCTGGCTCCTTTCCCCCCAGTGATGTCCCGGCTCTTCCTGGATTGGGGTCTTGTCATGGCTGAAGGGCTTGTGTGATCTAGGGATCTCCAGAGCTATATTGTCGGAAGCAGTATGCTCCTGGTAGGGTTTCCCATGGCGATCAGGTCTGGAGTGAAGATCCAGATTAACATGATCTGAAAAACCTCTATGGTGAACCGAAACAAGTCAGCATTTACCCTTCACAGAATAGGGTCACCGGGACCAACCCCTGGAGCCAGGACTAGCGTTCATATGCGAGTGCCTTGTGGCCAGGCAGCCCACATAACCTGGCTGGGCTCAGCCCGAAAAAGCAACATGGGGGGGTCATGTGGGGCCACCACCCGCAAGGTCCAGCAAAGGGGTCAGGTGCAATGCTTTTCAGGCAGCAGAAGGGGGCAGGGGGGCGCATGGTGTCACGGACCCTTGGGGCAGAAACTAACTCTTGGCATGTGGAATGTAACCTCACTGTAAGAGATATGTATCTGTAAAACTTCACTGAAGTTCCTGCTTTTGGGAAGTGAGCACACTGCATTTTTGAGTTCTGTTTTATTATCATAACTGCTAATAAAGGTGTAATGTTAGTTAAAGAGGGTCTTGCTCAGTGGTCGGGTGGAATTCCATCTGCCAGCTTGTACAAAATCATTATAATGAGGCCAAGGCTAGAGTGACGGGATCAAGTGTGGAGTTTATTGTTGTGAACAAGACTACCTAAAGAAGGAGGAAAAGATGTCAATAGCAGGAAAAACATAAGACTTCCAGAAACTCTGGCCAAGATCTGGCCTCTCAAATCACAAGCAGAGATTTCTAGTGTAATAAGACTCCTGAAAGAGGAGCTGGTGTGAACAGTCCAACAACTGGTAACAGGTGTACTTAGCTCTTCCAGAACTTTGGGTAGAGGGATAATTATGGGAAGAACCAATTTCATTATTGGGGGATAAAAACTGAAATCAGGAGTTTAATACAGAGTGCCATAAATTGCACTATAGAGTAACAAAGAAAAGAAGGTATCCATTCTTTTTGAAAGAAGTATCATTTTACCTCATTTTGTCAG
This sequence comes from Scleropages formosus, assembly GCF_900964775.1. Taxonomy (NCBI): domain Eukaryota; kingdom Metazoa; phylum Chordata; class Actinopteri; order Osteoglossiformes; family Osteoglossidae; genus Scleropages; species Scleropages formosus. Next base: position 1,261,177 of record NC_041818.1, read on the forward strand.
CATTGGAACTCTCTTCATCAAAGCCCAGGTCTGTGATATTGTCAATGTTCAAATTTAGCACAGGGTTTGCTCTAAAAGGGAAAACAGATGAGCATGTGGATCCCTTTACAATTTGTTTATATTACAGGGTTCCACTTTTGAATGGCATGTTGGAACATACATGCAAAACACAGTATTTTCTCAAGGATATTTATGGTAAAAAGTGCTCATACATAATGCCATGTCATGCTTACCCTTCCATTGAGTATTTATTTGTACCAGGCACTACTGCTCCAGATGTGTGGTTCTCTGTCCTCATAGCAACTGTGCTCATGGCTTTGGCTGCCTTCAGCTTTCTCTTGTAGCTACAAAAGGCCATAAACACATATTCCAGTAACAAATAGAGTACATCATATATATTACATCACTGTTAACTGACAGAAAATACCAATCCTGTTGTACTGGTTTTTCATACAATAAGTCTGTGAAAATAAAAATAATGTAATCATAGCCATAAAGTGTATTGTTCCTTATACATGTGGTCTGTACAATGAAAAACAATCACACACAGTAGGCTTAATATTTTGTACAGCGGGATTTTTGCACATTACAGTCACTTCATTTCCAAGACAGATATTTTTATATTACCATGGAAACAATGACCACTAGTGTACTCTGCTATACATACTTCATACTGTTTGTTCTCCCTTTCACATTGATAGCATTAACAAATTGCAATTGTCAATTAAACTGAGTCTAACTAATTGAAATAATAAATTCAACACCAACTTTTAGATATAAACTAGAAACACTGCAACTCAGTTACTTAATAATAAAAGTTTTCTTAATAATAAAAGAAACTTTTATAAGATGAATATTACACCAGTGGGGGTGCGGTGGTGCAGTGGGTTGGACCGGGTCCTGCTCTTCAGTGGGTCTGCGGTTTGAGTCCCGCTTGGGGTGCCTTGCGACGGACTGGCATCCCGTCCTGGGTGTGTCCCCTCCCCCCTCTGGCCTTACGCCCTGTGTTACCGGGTAGGCTCTGGTTCCCTGTGACCCCGTATAGGACAAGCAGTTCTGAAAATGTGTGTGTGTGTGTGTGTGTGTGTGTGTGTGTTACACCAGCATAAAAAGCCTTAATGTTGCAATCAAATAAAGATCATTAAACAGTAGCACTGTATGGTGTCTTTGTGCTTTACAGAGTGAAGGCTATACTGTGAGTAGTGATCCTGTCAACTTTACTTCTTTTCATTGTAAAAATCCATGAGATAATTTACCCAAATGTCTCCCAAAAAGGTTGAGAAAAAAGCGCAAAAAGGCATTGGGAAAGGGTATCATGCATAAATACAACATTTATTATTTTTTTATTTTTACTACGTCAGCTTACAGTTATTCATAGTGACACATTTCATCTTAAATGCAAACACAACTGCTATATAAAGCAGACAGTATTTCTTACAGTTCTGCTGAAAAGATTATTTCCTCCGAAGATTTAAGAGCCTCCCTTTCCACTTTTGCATTAGTTTAGTGTTAGCAAGTTTGTCATATTTGAGACACAAACGAATGGTGAAGTAACAGTTTGGATTGGTTTTTGCTTTTATTGCAATATCCAACCCCCATAGTCGATCAGTGCCAAGCTTCATTTCAAAATGAGAGAATTTAGCTGCACACTTTTCAGAGGCCCTTGTTGCCATAGTGATTACAGCTATTTCCATACGCAGCAAGAGGCAGCATACTAGCTTTCTGTCTTCTCTTATACTGTGCCATTTTTAAGAACTATGTAATGGATAAAATATATTGATGCATTCTGATAAACTGATTTAAAAAAAATGAGAAGTTGTCAATATCTAAGTTATAAAGATGCTTATATGGTTTGTGCTATATGTTCTTCTCTGAAATCTTACCTTGGCATTTTTGTCTTACACACTCCTATGACTTGTATTTACTGTCTTATGTCAGGGAGACTGGTAAGCAACAATGTGATTTTGGTGTAAACTTCGAATTTTTTCATTATAGTAGCACCACCTTGGAAGGGGAGTGCCATTACACAGAACCTTTGGGTCAGAAAGCTTCTGCTACTCACCTCCTCTGAGTGCACACAAGCAATGTTATCGTGACCACCAACACTATAAGTAGACTAGCCACCAAGCCAGTTAATATAAGGAACACAGGATCAACTTCCTTGACCTCAGAGCCACCAGACACCTGCAACAGAGGAAGCTGGGCTGGCACATTCCTGAACAATGCCTTTATTCACATTATATGCCTAATCCAAAGACACAAAATCAATAACAGTGCTTGAACCTCCCTCCTGCTTCATCCCTGAGTAAGGCACACAATCAATTATTACCAGTTATATACAGTCATTAATAAAATTATCATACGTTCCTAAGAATGCAGCATCTGTTTCATACTCGGGATTTAATGCTTTCAAAGCCTACAGTCCAGATTTATTGGTTCTTGTATACTCACAATGTATGTGAGGCCATATTTTCGCAGAATACTGGCATGATACAGGTCTTCTTGCAGAATCTTTTCAACACTGTCAGAATTGAGTGCACTTCCATTGGGAAGTATAAAATAGGCCCCCAAAACAACTATCTCTGAGGCTCTGTAAACATAAGCAATTAAACGTGATTGAGTTTTAAATCATTATAATGTGAAAAGTCAGTTTTCACTTCAAATGCAAATTCAGATCCTTACCTCGGTTCCACACTTTCTGCCACAACGTCCAAAATACGAACAGTTGTTTTTGTTGCTGCTGAAAGTGCCCTGCACAAATGTAAGAGATGCAGACAAGGAAAAGGAAAGGTAAGTATATTCAGCATGTTTAGAAAAGCCTACTTAAGCAATGTTTTCAAAAACTATTTTATTTTGCATCAGCTGGTAGCTCTGAATATCAACTCTTCTTGAAGAATGTGAAAGAATAGCATATAAAAGGCATCTGCAAACATGGAAAATAAAAGTAAACAACATCCTGGCGCCAATTATATCACATTTTGTTACTAGAAGTTTTTATTTTTGTTTTTACAGCATTCCTTCTGCCAAGCTGGACCTTTTTTCCATTAAATTTAACTCTGCACTTAGACTTCATAGTTCGCATACACATACACTTTAAAGCACAGCAACTTTACCACTGAATTTGATTGAGGTTTGTGTTGACTTCTGACACTGAAGACTCAAAACGAAGTCCAACACGATAAGATTTGTCAATGGTGTAAATCTGCAAAATAGTTCATTCAGATGTCAGATCACGTCAGATGTAAGTAAATTAATTGGAATATTTATTTTTATATTGTATCACTCAAACCAGAGCGAGGATGGGACTCACTTTCGGCCCAGGAGTTATATTCTGCAGACTGGCCCTTAGTTGTTTTGGCTACCAGGCAGTGAAACACTATAACTAATGTAGACATAATGGCACCCTACACTAACCCAACAGCCTATTCCAAATAACAGACAGGCCAAAAAAGGCTTTCCATGTGACAGAGTAAGCTATGATTCATAACAAGATAGAAAATCAATACAAATAAAGCATCAACTACTTTAATATCTGAAGGTAATAACCTCAGTTTTATCTCACATATTCATATAATTTTCTCAGGAAAATCTTGACAAATCTTGACTGTCTCAGATTTCAACAAAAGTTGTCCCCTCAATAAGTCACTGCTCTCTGTCACCTTCTTTGTCATGTCATTATTGTTCAAGGACATATGACATGAAAATGAATGTGTCAAAGTGCTCCTGAATGGGAGAACTCCATATTCTGTTCTTTACAGAGCTGATTGTAGAAAATGAGTAAAAGTACTACTGCACTAATCCAAATGGACTGGAATTCTTCTATAATTCTCATTGTAATATTTTATAATTTTGTAATAGTAGAGCTTTCAACTCTTAATGTACCATTAAACTGCACTCTATGCCTTTGCTGTTTTAATATATAGTGCTGTATCACTGTATCATATCTGAATCTACAAGCTAACTCTGGAAAACTGGACTCCAATGCTCTTTTTGGATTGTGATCAGTATTGTGGAGTTGAACTGAACCCATCACGACAGCCCATTTATAATTTCTTATACATTTAGCAGATGTTTTTCTCCAAAGTGACAACTCAGAGTAAATAAAAGTGTATTTTAACAACAGAGAGATGTAGATGCTGAAGACAATTCTCGAAGTACAGTAACTCAGTCAAAAAACTGTTTTTGCCAGCATACTATAATGGCATTGACGGAGGCTCGTGTGGATTAATGTACATGGTTGATGCTAGTTTCTATTCTTGTACATAGTCCTTTGTTCCTTTCTTTTTGGCTGTTATGTTGCTTATGCTTAATTTGCCACAGGAAGATTCTGGGGGGTACAAGGGGCAACCTCCTAACCATTGTGTGGAGAATGGGGGCTTACAGTGACCTGAGGGAACTTTTTTGTGCTTAGCACTGTCTTATATTCTTTTTGTCAAGACTACTATTGAAAAGATATGCATTTACTGCATAAAACTTTATCAGAATATCTATGATTCTAAATCACTTTCCTAGTTATATATATATATATATATATATTGGAGCTATAGATAAACATTTGCATTACATTGCAGGAGTAGCTGTCTAAAGGTTTATCCGGATATGCGTATCCATATGTGTTCAATAAAGAGCATTTTCCTAGAACCCTGTCTCCTGTATCTGTCTCCAGTATCTCCATGGGGCTACAGTACAATACCTTATAGAAGTAGCTTCACATAGTACTTATAAAACACGTAATTTAAAGAACACTCAGTGGCTTCCTTTTGAAAGTAAGGTGTGGTAGTGCTTACAAATGCCTTGTTTGTCTTTGAATCACAAACGCTGGGAAAATATTCATCATCTGGATGCTCAAGCCAGAAACTCAAGAGCTGTGAGAGACTGACGTCACCTGCTGCATCACTGTACAAACAATTACTAAAAAGAAAAGAGCAGATAGACTTTTCCCACACAATCTTCAGTACTGCATAAGTAAAATCGTTTTCTATGGGCTATCCTTTAAATGCACAACTAACACTGTGGATACAAGCTGCAAGCCACATTTTATGGTACGCCCCAGCTGTATCTTCTCCGTCTCTAACTTGGAATATATTGCTTATTATTCTGGACACCTTGGGTCTTGCACATATCACTCAAGTTCATTTTTCAGATGCTATATGTTTCAATTATTGTTTTAGTTGCATGTAACACCAATCATTTGCACTGCAGAAACATGCCAAAGTTTAAAACACTCAATTAAGACCCCTCAATCTTTAATTTGGCGAGCACCTCCTCTTCAAAATGAACAAGGATCCATAGCGTCATTTGCTGACCAATCAAGATGCATTTCCAGCTGTACCAGTGCGGGAGGAGCCGTTCCTTACAAACCTAAATCCATAGACTTGACCGCAAATGACTTTTGTGTGTGTGTGTGTATGTGTGTGTGTGTGTGTGTCTGTGTGTGTGTGTGTGTGTGTGTGCGCGTGTGCATGTGGGCAACTTTCAGTCGCTCAGGCAAACCCTATCCGGCCCACCAGGAAAAAGTTGTGCTTCTTCCAATTGCTGCTGCAACAATGACTGTAATTACCTTAAAGAAAAGATTACGAAACTGTTACTATAATAGCTTTTAAGATATAGAATGTTAATAAACTGAATATTTGAAACAGAATAAGACTGAGTGAAATGCAAATGTACATCACAAAAGGTATACCTCAAGCTGAGTTTTTGCTGATAAGTTTCCAGTATCTTTTGCCTCAACTGTAACCAGATATTTTCCTTTTAAGGTACTGTCAAGGCTGCCCATGCACCTGAAACATTTATATTTTATTAAATGTTTGTTCTGAAGCTAATAATATGCTAAAACTACATTAATATATTTCATAGTATTTACATTTATAAATTTATGAAAACAAGGTCATTTCAAACAAATACTGCTACTTTCCAGAAAATCAGTGCATAAACATCTTGACATTTATTAAACGTCTAAAGTTGCTATTAATTAATGTATTTTTAGACTCTAAATTAATCGTTAAAAGGGCAATCAGAAGAAGCGGGAGCATAGTTCTGAAAACATATAATGAAAACAAACACCCAATACAGATCAAAATTAACATTTACCTGATATCTCCTTTATAATAATCTAATACTGCAGTGGCTTCAGCGCTGAAGATTTTTTCTGTTTGCCTCTGTGCATTATTAGAATCTATAAATTCAACTGATAGTACATCAAAATTTATCACCTTGTTGTTTCCAGAATCCAGGTCTGTTGCCTTTAGAAGATCAATAACAAAACATTAACAAACATGAAGAGAAATTTACTGATAGGTTAAATCATTTATGTCATTGTGTGATTTGCATTTGTTAATACTTTTCACGAATATAATACTGAAAAGAAATTTCCATTACACTTAATTTATTGTTTTGAGAATTGAATTGAATTGAACTGAATTATGTACAAACTCCATGGGCTGGCAGTACAGTATGTTCTGTTCAATATGTATAGTACACTTACATGGTATTTCTGGCCCCAAAAAATGTTAAGGCAAGTTTCAGCAACATGTGGACTTAGCTGGTAAAAAATAATAAGCAAGTATACAAAATCATTTAAAAAATACTTACAGTAAAAGATGCAACCACAGTTCCTTGTTCAGTTTTTTCACTAAGGACAACTTCAGAGAAATACATTTTTAAAAAATGATCAGTACATCAAATTTATAGTTAACTTTTAACAAAAATGTAAAAAGAAGAGACAACAGGAAAATATTCTCCAGAACAGCAATGTATTAGTTATTGATTATTATTGATATTATTGATGACTGATTATAGTTCAAATTATCATAATTTTTGTCAAGTTATAGTTTAAAGGACCTTCTGTAACAGTATACAATGAAGAACAAACATTAAAAAATTATAAATTACCAAAAAGTCCATCAGGTTTCAAGAAGCTGGGAGCATTGTCATTGACGTCATTAATATTGATTGCCAGTTTTCCTAGAAAGAACCAGTTATATTTGCTTGAATAAATGACTATAATATCAGCATTTGAAAAAATAGCTCGCAATTTGATTCCTGGTTATATAAACAAGGAGCATTAAAAGAAATTACACAATTGTTATCATTAAAAATATCACGACCATATAGTATGCAATGGAGGTCTTTACCCTATTTTAGGCCACAGATCCCTGTAAGAATCTGAGAGCCCCTCTTAGAAAAATTTCTGAAGATAAATTTGGAGAACATACTGCGCTCAATTTATTGAGCACTGACAAGTAATCACCTGGAAATGGAATTATGTCATAGATAGTAAAACCAAAGTAATATTTCTTTTTAGATTTAAGTTTTATTTATTGTCTTATTTTCAGAGGAAGTCTCCTCTTTACAGAGCAAAAGCTACCTTCTTTAGATCGGCAGTGAAAAGATGCACATTTATGCAATGAATTGTTTTACTGTCAGCATTGAATAACAGTTTGTGGGGACAACATACTTCTATTTGCATTACATTTACATTTATTTATCTAGCAGATGCTTTTCTCCAAAGTGACTTCCAATGAAGTCTATGTAGTGTAATCAGCCCACACACCATATTCACCAAGGTGACTAATTAATTTCAAATGTGTCTGTTTTAATGTAGCTGAAAGCTAATGTAAATATTAAAATTAGATGTTATACAAAATACTTTGTATTTACTTACAGCTTCTTAATATAGCTATTTCTGACATGGTGTGTCAAGATGGTTGATATTTTGGGAAATTTTACAGGGCAACAGGGTAGGACTAACCTGGAAGACTGTGATTCTCTCCTTTCTCTGTGAAAATGTCCACAACCCCAACTTCAAAAATGAATTGGTCACACATTTCATAATCAATTACAAAATCCTCATTAACTATTATGGCTCCTGTGGACTCCAGTATGAACCATTCTTCATCACAGGGACCCACTGTATCATTGCAATGGCACTGCATGGAGAGTAACTCGTAGATGAGAGAACTGTTGGTGTCAGGGTCCTGTGCTTCAATCTTGACCACCTCCCCTAGGCCTGTAGTGTTCTCAGGCACATGCAGTGTGAAACCTTTAGGGAGAACTGGCCGCTCATCATTTACATCCAGTACAATCACTTCCACGTCAGCTAGATCCGTTTTCTGGCCCAGATCAGTGGCTTCTATTTTGAGATTATACGACCTTCTTCCTTGCTCAAAATCCAATTCAACATCAGGGTCCACAGATATATCGCCAATGTAGCCACTGCCATCTTCTGCTGCTGAGGTGATGACAAGAAAATTTCCAAAGCTGCCATCCGTAATGCGGAAAGAGATACGATTGTTCATCACAGTTTGGTCCGCATCATCTGCAAATACTGAGCCTACAAATGCTCCTGGGGAAGAGCAGAAAAAAGGTTGCATGAGACTTAGTGCCTCTGCAAATGAGGATATGCTTACATTTATTAATTTAGCTGACACTTTTCCTCAAACTAACTTACAATGTTAAGATCACTGTTATTACAAGCGTACAATTATTTACCCATTTGAACAGCTGAGGTATTTTATTGGAGTAATTTTAGGGTAAGTACCTTGCTTTACTACAGCCAAAAGGTGGGAATGGAATCTACAACCTATGTATCCAAAGGCAGTTCTCACATCCACACACACTGCAATCGATAGCACCTGACGACGATTAAGTGCCTGTTGACAGCAGTAGCTGTAACCACTTTGCCTCTGCAGTCCAGCAAAGTAATCCAACGTTCTTTTCACTCTGATGTTACCATTACAGTACTCAGTCACTCACTCACTTTCCATAACTGCTTGTCCAAGTCAGGATACACAAACTTTGATGCAATCCTCATCCATTGCAGGATAGCCACACATTTGCGCATGCACACACACACACAAACACACACACACACATGCAGAGTACCCAGGGGAAACCTACATGGAAGTGGGGAGAATATGCACACTCAACACAAAATAAAAGCGGATCAAACCTATATCTGACAACACAGCCCAGGTGCTGTGAGACATTTGCAGTACTTGATGTGTCACCGTAATGTAACTCATAACAATAATGTTAGAAAATTTAATGAATAATAAATCTATTTATCCATTTACAAACCTAATTTTCACTAAAACTGTGTATGTTAGACAAAAATTTATAAAACCGAAGACTACCAATATTCTTTATGATCTTCATTATAAAACCATCCACTCATCTGTTTTCAGTGTCCTGAACATGTGGCCTGAAGTCAGATGAAATGACTACAAAATCAATCATTGACCTTTGGACTAAGGAGCTCTGGTACCAAGTACACTTATGAGCATCCTTATGTTCGAACATGGTGTTTGTTATGGACAAACCATGACTAGCACAGAAGTCCAATAACATTTCACCATTTGGGTTTAGATCGGCCCCTCCGTGAACCGCCACCTTACCGTGGTGGAGGGGTTTGAGTGCCTGAATGACTCCAGGAGCTATGTTGCCTGGGGCTATATGCCCCTGGTAAAAATGGACGTACAATATGCTTAAACTGAAATTTTTATTAAAAGTTAAAAATTATTTATTTTTACTCAAAGAAATATTACTCACCTTTATCACTTTCTTTGACAAAGAATTTGTAAGTACTATGTTCAAACTTAGGAGTGTTGTCATTGACATCCTGGAAAAAATATTAAAAAATGACAATTCTGTTAATTTAAAATATAAAATGTTGTTTCACATCACCATTCTCCTGTGTTTCTGATATAAGGCTTACCTCTACAGTGATTATGACCGTTACCCCTGTAGATCTGGGTGGCACACCCATGTCTGTAGCATTCACATTTAATTTAATTGCCCCATTAAATGAAAAATCAATTGCCTCTCTGTCTAATGGCCCGTTATTTTGCAATAATCCTGTGTTTACATCAATGGTGAAGTTGTCACTGAATTTGCTTCTCTGTATTCTGTATTGAATTCTACTGTTGTCACTGTCTTCTTGGTCCCCATCAGTAGCCTGCAGAGTGAAACATATGAATGCATCAGAATGATTTAATACCAACAAATAAAATCAATTTAACATTAACATTACTTCAACAGAGTTACAGGACTGACCTGGATTAGTACTGACCACTGGAGAAATGGTCCTTCCTTCACAAATTCTGGATATATCTCTCTGGGTATATGTGGTGTCATATCATTTATGTCCAAGAGTGTAATCACTAGGATTGTTCTACCCACATTGTTGTCATTGTCTGTTGCTTGTAAGGTTGCTGAAAAAAAATAACTGACCTCCCGGTCGAGTAGTTTTCCATCTACCACTATAACTCTACCAGTCTTTGGATCAACATCAAAGTACTTTAGTCTGGAACAAAAATATAAAATCATGCAGAACATATGGTAAGTAATTCTTGGACAGTGTTCCTCATTCTAGAAATTTCTATAGCATATTTGTTGTTTGCAAAATTAAATATTTATATATAATATTCACACACACTTGTCCCAAGTGGGGTCACAGCAAATCGGAGCCAAACCCGGCAACACAGGGCATAAGACTGAAAGGGGGAGAGAACACACCCAGGACAGGACACCAGTCCATCACAAGGCACCCCAAGCGAGACCTGAACCCCAGACTGGCCAAAGAGCAGCACCCAGTCAAACCTGCTGTGCTACTGTACCCCAAGCATGAGTACAGACATCCCTGAATTTGTTCCTGAAAATTGTGCAGATATCAAAATTTCGGATGCTGAAAACTCTTTTTCCTCATCAGTTTAAATGGGAAAAAAATAATAATGCATTCCCAGTCCATCTAAAAACCTCAAACAATTTTTCCCAAATATCACTAGAAGACTCCAAAACACTTTTATGACTATCAACCCGTGATTTCAGCACAATATAAAACACTTTAGACACAGCATTTACACACTTACTTCTCTGGGAAATTTCCACTTTCCTTTTTATTGATCAGTTTTCTACAGGATGAGCAATAGATCAAGCAGAGAGCATCTTGTGCTCATTGTGAACGTTTGTCTAAAATGCACACTGCTGCTAAAACGCAAATACATTCTTGGTAAACTATTAAACTTTTCCTGCTAATTTCTCAGTTGGCATCACAATCATTCCATTAACCAACACACCCAATCTGGCCAAAAGACACTTCTGTGGAATTTTATACACTTCCCATAATGGCCAACTCTCTTAAACAACTCTTTGACATTAACACACTAAAGGCCAAGAGATCTGGGTGCAGATACACCAATTACAGTACAATTTAGACGATTTCCAATACAGAAAATGGAGGAATGCCTGTACTTAAGATTGCATAAGGATAATTTATTCTTCACATTAGGAATGGGAATCATTCATATAATGTTTGTATGAAAATACAACTGAAAAGTGAAGCTTACAACCTTAAGGTAATTGTGAAACTGATGTAAAGTATTGTGCAAAAGTTTTAGGCACTTGGGGGAAATAGCTGTAAAGTGAAAATGTTTCCAAAAATAATGCTCTTAATAAATAAAGTTCCTACAAAGCTTGGTAACCATTCATCGTCAACAACCACTTGTCCCGAGGGGGGTCGCAGCGGGCTTGGCTGGGTCCCGCTCTCTGGTGGGTCTGGGGTTTGAGTCCTGCTTGGGGTGCCTTGCAATGTGTGTGTGTGTGTGTGTGTGTGTGTGTCTGTACGTTCTTTCAATAACGACATACAAAACCCTTACTGTAATACTATAACTTTTTGCAAAAGGAATGCTTGGAAATCTAAAATATGCTCTTTCCTATTGACACTGATACAGAAGACATTAAATAACAGTCTAAAACAAATATTTTTGTGAAACATCTGTCTAAGATTTTTGCACAGTACTTTATATAAAAAAGAAATATTCACTTGAAACATAGTTTTTGCTTTTTACAGGGCTTGCATCTATTCCACATGCAGGCACTTACATGCTCTGTGGTAAAAGCCTGTATGTAATGTTGTTCACATCTGCTGTATCTGGATCTTTTGCCTGGAAAAAAAATGTTTTATCATTGAGACTTTATTAGAAGTTGGTTGTTAAACGACATGTTTTATTGTCTCTATTGCACTGACTTTTATTGTCTCTAAAAGACATTTTCCCAAAACGTGCTCTTCAAAAACTTAAATTCAGTCACAAGAAATATGAAGAAAGAAATTGACATACTGTAATGGTGTCTATGATAGTGCCTTTTGGGCTGTGTTCGCGAATTTCTAAATTGTAGGTTTCATGCTGGAACACGGGGCTGTTGTCATTGATATCGTTGATCCGAATAATGACTGTAGCCGTGGAGCAGCAGTCCATGTTGGAACTGTCATGAGCAACAACCTGTGAATTCAAAGCATCGTTTCAGTTCATGTATAATCTCAAGTAAACTTGTGGGCTTACTATGTTAATACAGTTAACTTCACGCCATAAACTTTTTTCTTTTTAATTAGAAATGCATTCCAGTTAATGGTCACACTTCTGCCTGTCATATTTATCCAAACTGTGGACAAACTGACCATGTGATAAAATCATAGAACAAGGTAGATTTCATCATCAGCAGATGATTAAACTGATACACTGATCACTTCAATTCAATTTATTTTTATAGAGTGCTCTTCTCACACAGTGATACAGAGCACTGAATAAAAAGATAAGACAAATAGAGAGTTGGCTATATGTTAAATTACTACAACAATCATGCAATTATTAGAGTAAGCCTACTGGCTGTGGAGGAAAGCAAAAAAACTACCAACCGAAAGTCAAGGGAGAAAAACAACTCTGCGGGTCCAAGTGCCAGTGGCTGCCCACCCTTCTTGGGCATTGTAGTTTAAAAAAGACTTTTAAGTTAATTTACAGCAATTAATAACAGTGTATCTAAGTGCTGTTAACTTGACACGTCACACCTTTACCTTGACTATCATTGTTTTTACTTCCTCATAGTCAAGAGCTTGTGGGTTTTTGACATGGATCTGGACTGGAGTGTCTGAAGTAGCAGAGAGTGGAAACACGGAGAAGGCGTCTTTGTGTGGCCCACCTAGGTGTAAGGTGAACTTGGCATTCGTGCCCTGAATGAGAAAAGACATTATTTTGAAGTTCATCTTTTAACTATGTCTTCTCTGCTTTCTGTTTTGTCTCCTTGTTTTCTTTGAATGAAACACATAAAGAAAATATTTGCCTTTTTTCCTTTAAATGTGTAGGTTTTTTTTGTAATCTTTCTTTCTTTTCATATATTGTCCCACTGAAAATTTGCGAATGTTTGCAAAAATTTTGCTTGTTAAATTTATTGCCAAAAATTTTTTCAAAAAGCTTTATCAAATAACCCAACAAGTTTTCCCAGCTCTTGCGCAGCAATTTCTAGAGATATGAGAGACATCTGGGTTGTTTTGCTTTGATTTTTCTGTCCAGTTAGTTTCATAATAGTACTGCCCAAGTTGCCCAGGTGTACTCAGAATTTTGACTTTTACTGTATTTGACCATTTAATATTTGCTAAAAAATATTTTCCAGAGTATAATTCATCTTACCTGATCCAAATCTTGTGCAAAAATATTCAAGCCATTCACGGGCTCGCCTACAGAAGAGTGTTCATTGATGTTTCCATGAAAGTTTGTTGATTCCAAGGCTGGATCACATGACTCATTGTTACACTCATAAAATATAGGCTTGTTGTCATTGATATCGCCGATATTGATTTGGATATCTGTTGATGTTCTGGCAAAAATACCATAAATGTTATGTGTGGTTTCCTGGGCCTGAAAAACATGAATTTATTATTGGTACAATTTCATTACATAACATCTTCCCCATATCTAGCCTAATACAGTAAAAATGTTCAAGCCTTGGAAGGTCTTCACTCATTAAGGCTTAAATTCAGTTTTATGGAATTAGCATCTGTGTCAGTAGATCCAAACTTCATCACTTACCAGCACTTGAAGTGTAACAGCAGCATTGATGTCCAAAAATTTTTCTCTGTCAAAAATGTTTTTTACGATTATGTCTCCAGTATTTTCATTGATCTCAAACAGATCAGGTACAGTGGTACCTATAACAAAATCATCAAAATACAGATGTTAAACGGTGCCATCATCAAAGCAAATCCATTAAGATTAACTACTTAGTCATTTTTAATGTTATAATTTAGTCATCCAGTTATAATCCATTAATAAAAAATAGTAAATGATTTTTCAGGTAAAAATAAATTACAAATAAAAATTACTTTTTTGAATGCTGTAGCTCATTGTGGCATTTACTCCTGTGTCAGGATCTACAGCTTGCACTTTTAGCACTGTCTGGCCCTAAAATTTAAAGAAAGAAACTCCGTAAGCTATAATTGTACTTGCTCAGAAAGTTTATTTATTTATTCATTCATTCATAAATATATAGAATATGGACAGGAAAATGTACAATTCCATAACAGTTACTGACACTTACCACTGCTGTATTCTCATTGACAGTGGCTGAGTAGGGAATGTTTATAAACTGTGGATCAAGGTCAGGAACATCAATCACAGTAATAGAAGCAAAGGCAGAACTGAACTGAACAATATTTTGTCCATCAAGGAGGCCGCCACTGTCCTTCAAAGACAGATCAAAGAAGGTTTTATTTAAGTCAAAACATTTGCTCTAATTCTGAAATTATTTATTTTGCTTCAAAACTAACCATCAGTATGAAGTGTTCAATAATTTAACAATGATTATAAATTCACCAGTGGGAGAAAAATTATTTATATTCTTTGATGATATTATGTGTGATAAAACCAAGTACAGTAAAATGACAAAAATAATAAAAGCCTTTAAAGCAGATAACTTCTTAATTTTTAAGGGAGATTTCATGCCTACCGAAGCATTGATTTTTAACTGATAAAATGTGCTTTTGCTTGTATAATTCAAATGTCCTGTCAACTTGACCTCACCAGTTCTATCAGAAATTGAAAAAAGATCAAAACCGTCATTTGGTATTACCTACAAAAAATGAAAAAGAAAGTAATTAGTGCTCCTGAGCATAATATTATGAAGCTGTGTTGCATAATTAAGAATAGTTTGTAGACAATCTTCTTACAAAGTTTCCTTACATTGTCAATTTTGTAAACCACAATTTTTGCTAATCCGATATCAGGATCGTTGGCTGACACTTGAAATAGACTTGTATTCACACGAGTATTCTGGAAAGAGAAAATTAACAAATAATTATATGAATTTAAAAGGCCTTGGCAAATTTTTGGGCACAAATGTTAGCTGTATTCTGTGATCTGTACCTCAATGGAAATTATCTTTGTTGAATTTGGTGATCTCCTTTTCCTTGTTGATACCTTGTAGAACTGTTTCATAGTAGAACTGTTTTGAAGTGTTTTAATTTAACAGACACTTTTCTCCAAAGTGACATACATCTTATAGAAAATACAATTTGTGCATTACATTACAAGAAGGAGAGATATAGTTGCAGACGTGTGATTCTTAGTTTGTTTCTTTCACATTTTGCAGCAATGTTCATCACATGAGTAGCTGCATAAAACTATCAGAATATCGACGATTCCTGATCACCTTCCTAGTAATTTTTTTTTTCTGAGATACATATAAACAGGGGGGTGCAGTGACATGGTGGCGCAGTGGGTTAGACCGGGTCCTGCTCTCCGGTGGGTCTGAGGTTCGAATCCTGCTTGGGGTGCCTTGCGATGGACTGGCATCCTGTCCTGGGTGTGTCCCCTCCCCCTCCAGCCTTATGCCCTGTGTTGCCAGGTTAGGCTCCAGTTCCCTGTGACTCCGTATGGGACAAGCAGTTCAGAAAGTGTGTATGTACATATAAACATTTATGCGACATTACAGGAGTAGTTCCGTAAAAGATTGATCCGGGCATGATCTTAAAGTTATATTGCATAAACATTTATACTTTACATGAACTTAAGAGATCATGAGCGAAGTTAGTCTGGAAGAGGTGAGTTTTAAGATGCTTTTTAAATGTGGACAAAGATTCAGCAGTTCTGACTGAGAGGGGGAGGAGCCAGAACCGAGAACCTTGTGCTTTACCTTTCGTGAGTGGGACCACCAAGCAGGCAGATGTTGAAGAGCGTAGCAGTCTGGTTGGGGTGTTGTGGATGATCAAGATTTGTAGGTAGCTAGGAGCAGTTGATGCATTTGTAGGCCATAACCAGGGTCTTAAATTTTAACCAAGCAGCTATAGGAAGCCAGTGCAGAGAAACAAGTAGAGGAGATACATGGGAATGTTTCAGCAAGTCAAACACAGCTCAAGCAGCACCGTTCTGTATCAGCTGTAGAGGTTTGATGGCAGCAGCAGGAAGGCCAGACAGACATCACTGCTACACTGACAATTAGGGTTGCCAACCCCTGCAGAAGAAAATAAGGGACACTTTTGGGTTCTTTATAGGAAAATAAGGGACAGTATAAGAGACACTCAGAATTTCTTTGTAGTTAATGTACATGTGTAAAAAAGAATTCTCTGCTTGACTGAATTAAATGTTAAAATGAATTTACACATTTAATTTGCTTTTAGCTCACTGACATACATGTCAATCGTAAAAAATACATTTTAATGTCATGCAAGTCTCACACACCATTACACACATATCACTATAGCATCTGTCTAAGCGATTTATAACAATTTCTAACAAAAACACTGAAAATAGCTCCTTGGCTCGTGTGCATTCAATCGTTCCGTCAATGATTATCTGGTTCACATCTTGTTTTACATCGTATAGTCCACCATAGCTGACAGAGGAATCTCTCTAACAAACTTTAAAGTTCACCATAAACTCATTCTCCATCTGTTCTCCGTCTCCCATTCATTTTTATACTTCTCTAATCGTTTTTGTTAACGAGGTGGACTATTAGTAGCCATGATAACATCTAGTCATCTAGCTACCTGCCTTGACCCTCTCACGGGGCGGAGATTCACTTTGACCCCTCCAACTGTCAAATGTAGCATCCAGGTAACGTAGCAATGCCCAATGACAGTTGGACTCAGACACGCAACACAGCTCTGTTTCTCATACTTTTTTGTGATTTGTTTTCCTAATCTTTTAACACTTTTATGCAAACTGTGAAGTTTATGTATGCAATAAATAAATATAATAAATACTTTTAAATGTCTCTGTGTGTGAAAGGTTAAAATCTGGGACAAACCACGTTCTGAATAGTTTTAATACGGAACACAACTCTCATCCCTTAAATAACGAACAATTCTGTATTATACAGGACGGTTGGCAACCCTACTGACAATACCCAACAATTTCTTTCTTTTCCCCCAGAACTACAAATATTCCACCGTATATCACTGCCTGCCTCTCCACTCAGGTTCAAGATCAACTCGAGTCTGTCCTTTCTCAACATATTAAAGTCATAACCCAGTACTGCTGATATATTTTGTGTAAGGTCCGCAATTTCCACCCTTAGGTTACAACAAACTCTGTGCAACTTCTGGCCCAGGCTATGGTGATATCCCTCCTGGACTACTGCAGCTCCCTCATTTCTGGTCTTCTGGCTTCTGCCATCAAACCTTTCAGGCTGACAGAGAGTGCCACTGCACCAGTTTTGTTTGATCTCCCAAAGTGTTCCCATGTATCTCCTGTTCTCGTCTCTTTCCATTGGCTTCCTGCAGCTGCCTGCATCAAGTTCATGACTGTAGTTATGGCCTACAAGACCATCAACAGATCTAGCCCCCAATATCTACAAGAATTGATTATTCACTAAGCTCCAGCCAGACTGCGATGTTCCTCAACCTCTGGCCGTTTGTTGGTTCCACATACAAGTGGTTCAAAATCAAAATCTGAAAAATTTTTTGTTTATGGCTCCATTGTGGTTTAATGACCATCCTCCCTCACTCACAAGTGAATCTGAATCTCTCTAAGCATTCCATGTTCTCAGAACTCATTTCTTTCGGACTTACTGCTGTTCAATCTTCTATGTGCTCAGTAAAGTTGTACTGTGCTATTTGTTAGAAAAAATTGATGAAATTACTCATGCAATCTATACTGGTTTATGCTGTGGTATGACAATTGACTGTATTCAAGAATCACATGTATGCATCTACATCTCACCATCTGTTGGTGCAATGCACTTTTGTGATCTTTTCTGAGATTTACATTGTAGAAAAGTGTCTGCTAAATTAATAAATGTAATTTAAATGCATTATATACCTACTTCTTCAGAACATGTGTCAGCCTCCCGTAGCTGCATTCTAACACTTGTAAGCCTAGACACCAAGATGTTCCTCTTCTTTCCTACCAACAACTTTCATAGTGGAAATGCAATATATGAAAGCTAGATTTATGCTCCTAAGACCAAAGTTGAACCTCTCAATACCAGTTTTCCTTCTCATTTCCTCTATCGTTAGTTCCCAAGATGGCAGCATGCTCAAATGTAGCTGCCTCTCTCATTCCAGAAACAACAGTGTTTTCTAATTTTTGTTTTATATACCTTCAACACTCTCGGAAAGTATGCCTAAATGTATGTACAGTCGTCAGCTCCTGCTAGACATGGGCAGAACAACTGATGTAAATCTCACAAACATCCAAATAGAGGAGCTACAGAGCTTTGTACTGCTACGCATATCAAGCTGACTAAGCCCCAGAACAGCGATCTCGCCTACTGCTACAACACCCGGATGGAAAGGTCGTAAGCGCTATGAGAGGGGACGTAAGCAAGGCCAGCACGGAGGCATCCAGGCTAGGCTAAAGGCTAGTCCCAACAGACTGGCAATCTTGACCATCCTGCTCGCCAATCTACTCTCTCTCAATAACAAACTTGACGAAACCCAGCTACGAAGAACCACTCAGCAAAGCGTGAGGGACTGCTGTGCTTTTATTTTGATGGAAACATGGCTAAACAAAACTGTCCCAGACTCCGCCATTCAGCTGGACTGACTAACCACCTAAACAGCGGACAGAGACACGGCCCCGTCCGGTAAGACTCGCAGGCTTCTCCGACCACATATCTGTTCTATTCTTGCCTGCATACAGACCTCGTGTGAAATCTGCCAGACTGGTATCAAAGCAAATTAGGGTGTAGCCAGAGGGAACCACAGCTGCACTACAGGACTGCTTCGACACCACCGACTGGACTATGTTCAGAGAGAAGCAGCAACCTACGACCATCACACAGACATTGAAGAGTATGTCGAGACAGTGACTGCCTACATCAGGAAATGTATCAGTGATGTCACTGTTACCAACACCATCACCATTCGGGCTAACCAGAAACCATGGCTGACAGGGGAAGTCCGCACACTGCTGAGAACCCAAAATGCTCCCTCCAGATCAGGGGACTGAGCAGCGCTAGGAACAGGCAGGACCAACCTGTCCTATGGTATCAGGGAATCTAAGCACCAGTACATGAACAGGATAAACGGAAACTTCAGTAACAATATAGACACATGGAGTCTGTGGAAAGGAATCCAGATCATTACAGATTACAAGCCCCCATGACAGGCCTGTGACAGCAACAGCTCTCTGCCAGATCAGTTCAACAAATTCTATGAACGTTTTGAAATGCTGAACAATACACTGGCACAGAAAATACCACCAACAGTTGATGACCAGGTCCTGTGTATGTCCACAGCCAACATGAAGAGATTGCTAACTAGGATCAAGCCCCACAAGGCTGCTAGCCCAGACAACATACCTGGCCATGTTCTGAAGGACTGTGCAGAAGAGCTTAAAGATGTCTTCACAAATATTTTCAACATTTCACTGCATTCAATAAAATCATCCCTCAGCAACTTGTGGAAAAACTAGACTGGCTGGGCCTGAACATCTCCCTCTGTAACTGGATCTTGGATTTCTTCACTGGAAGGCCTCAGTCAGTCCGGATTGGAATCAAACCCCTCCTTCCCCCATCCAGATGAACACCAGCCACTTTCATACGGTCTGCACAGATTTTCCTCTCAGGTCACTGACGGTCTCTGTTTAAAGCTCATTTAAATTGGGGTCCATCTAAAAGTATATAGCTATTTTTCTTTAGTGCATTCCACATTGACTTACATTAGGTCACACTAACCCTCTTGCAGAAAAACTAACTTTTTGAACTACCACTTTTAAATCTGTTTACATTTCTATTTATTGTAGTAGTATATGTTGTATATGTCATCTATGTCACACCGTGGTCCTGGAGAAACACTATCTCATTCCAATGTATGTTTCAAAGATATTGTGAAAATGACAGTAAAGTTGACTTTTGACTTCAGTTTAAATGTGGTCTGTAACTGTTGACATAGTTTTTCCAACTCTATCTAATAAGCCTTAATCTTGGGTGTTAACTTTGAACTACAAATGGGGCATGGTGGTTAGAGTTGCTGTCTTTGGATGAAAAGGTTGTAGGTCTGATTTTCACCTTCTGCTATAGGACTCTTGAGCAAGGTACTTACCATAAAAATTGCCTTGATGTACACCAATCAGCCGCAACATTAAAACTACTCACAGGTGAAGTGAATAACATTGTTTATCTTGTTACAGTGGCACCTTTCAAAGGGTGGGATGTATTAAGCAGCAAGCGAACAGTCAGTTCTTGAATTTGATTTATTGAAAAAATGGGCAAGTGTAAGGATCTGAGCAACTTTGACATGGGCCAAATTGTGATGGCTAGATGACTGGGTCACAGCATCTCCAAAACCTACCAAAAGTGGTCCAAGGAAGGACAACTGGTGAACCAGCGACAGGCTCATGGGCACCCAAGGCTCACTGATGTGCATGGGGAGCGAAAGCTAGCCCATTTGGTCTGATCCCACAGAAGGGCTACTTTAGCACAAATTGCTGAAAACCTTAATGCTGGGCATGATAAAAAGGTGTCAGAACACATACACTGCATCGCAGATTGCTGCGTATGGGGCTGTGTAGTCGCAGACCAATCAGAGTGCCCTGCACACTGCCAAAAGCGCCTACAACGGGCATGTGAGTGCTAGAACTGGGCCATGGAGCAATGGAAGAAGGTGGCGTGGTGTGATGAGGTACATTTATTTTAGATCATGTGGATGGCCAGTTGCTTGTGTGTCTTTTACCTGGGGAAGAGATGGCAGCAGGATGCACTATGGGAAGAAAACAAACTGGCGGAAGCATTGTGATGTTCTGGACAATGTTCTGCTGGGAAACCTTGGGTTCTGGCATTCATATGGATGTTAGTTTGACACGTACCACCTACCTAAAGATTGTTACAGACCACATACACCCCTTCAATGGCAACAGTATTCCCTGATAGCAGTGGCCTCCTTCAGCAGGATAATGCAGCCACACTGCAAATATTGTTAAGGAATAGTTTGAGCAAAATGACAAAGAGTTCAAGGTGTCGATTTGGCCTCCAAATTCCCCAAATCTCAATCCGATCAAGCATCTATGGGATGTGCTGGAAAAACAAGTCTGATCCATGAAGGCCCCACCTTGCAACTTACAGGACTTAAAGCATCTGCTGCTAATGTCTTGGTGCAAGATACCACAGGACACCTTCAGAGGTCTTTTGGTGTCAATGCCTTGATGGCTCAGAGCTGTTTTGGCTACACAAGGATGACCTACACAATATTAGGCAGATGGTTTTAATATTGTGGCTGATCGGTGTATAAATGGATCAATTACTGAAAGTTTCTTTAGGGAAAAGCATCTGCTAAATACATGAATGTCCTTATTAAAATAGGACTTCTCTGCAACCAGTCCCTGCTGTTACCTAGTGTACCTTCTCTGTATCTTTAAACTCAGACCCTTCCTTACCACCTCTAACATTTAAATACTAATCCAGGACCTGGTCCTATACAGGTTGAACCACTGTAGCTCTGTGTTCACTGGCTTTCATCAAAACACTGTTGAAGCAACATATCCGCATCAAGTCAAAATCACATTTTTCTGATTCTTTTCCTGGCACATCAAAATTGTTTCTGTTGATGTATTACACACACACACACACATTTTCAGAACCGCTTGTCCCATACGGGGTCACGGGGAACCGGAGCCTACCCGGCAACACAGGGCGTAAGGCCGGAGGGGAAGGGGACACACCCAGGACGGGACGCCAGTCCGTCGCAAGGCACCCCAAGCGGGACTCGAACCCCAGACCCACCGGAGAGCAGGACTGTGGTCCAACCCACTGCGCCACCGCACCCCCTGTTGATGTATTAATTTAACGAATACATTCATTTAATCATAAATACTAAACTAAATCTAACTTCTTTATTAAACAGATACTGAAATTACCAAATTGACTGCATGGACATGAGTAAAAAATTTCACTTACTTCTGGTACATCTATATCATATGAAGGAGGATCAAACATAGGTCGATTGTCATTAGCATCATCCAAAATAATACGTATTAGTTTGGACACCTGTTCAGAACACAAGAAATAAAACTGCAGAAAAGTGATAGGAGGCAATATAACAGATTATATACACTCTACATTGTGATTTATATTATATAGTTTACTGTATGTCAATGATATAATGCTAAGAAAGGTTTTGTACCTACCTCTGTATGAATGCCATCAGAAACAGCAACTGTTACTGGAAATGTATCCATTTGCTGTAGAACAACATGACAGGCATGTAAAGCTGTCTATAAAATCAACACAGTCCCTTTATTATTTCACAGGATGAACGCTTCAGTGGTGTCATGGAACTTGCCTCTCTGTCCATGAGAGCTCGTATAGCTACAATTCCTGTAGACTGATTTACAGTGAAGTAAAATGAATTTTCTCCTCTGAGAGAGTAAATTAAAGGGTCACCATCTGGATCAGCTGCTGTAATATTAAAAGCAAATGCACCTAATGGAAAATGAGAAATAAATATTGTCACATATTTAAGGTATTCTTACATATACACCTCCGAAGCACATAATTTCACATTCATTCATTCATACATATTGATCATTATTAATCAAAAATCAATCATTTGTCACAATCAGCAAAAACTTATATTTCAAATGTCTCTCTGTTTATTCATGGGTTAAGTTGTGTAAAAACTGTAGAAAAGACTTCCTTGCTTTCTTGAATTTAAGATTTTGAGATA
The DNA here is from genome assembly GCF_900964775.1 of Scleropages formosus. Taxonomy (NCBI): domain Eukaryota; kingdom Metazoa; phylum Chordata; class Actinopteri; order Osteoglossiformes; family Osteoglossidae; genus Scleropages; species Scleropages formosus. The sequence goes on from NC_041818.1 coordinate 1,284,107, forward strand.
TATGACGATTTTTGTTAACTGTAAATAAATTCAAACCAGTTATTCGACTACTTAAATAAAAAATGCAAAAAACATACCAATGTATTGTTAGATCCAAAATTAATTATGGATGACAATAAAACTTTAATTTGAATACTGAACATAGGTCAATAACATTCCTGCTACTACTACTACTACCACTACTACAACTACTGCTGCTACTACTACTACTACTACTACTAATAATAATAATAATAATAATAATAATAATAATAATGTACACATACCAATTTGAAGGTCCTCACGCAATCTGACTAGACTCATTAATATCTCTGGCATATTTTCACAGTAAGCTTGAAGGAGATAAAAAGGTGATTGATACAATGAGTCCAAAAATATTGCCATAGTTGATATGGAAACACTGCAAATTGATATATTAAATTCCACTTCAGCAATATTGTATATAAAATAATATGAAATTAAATTCTCAGTGCTGTTAGTTTTTTAAATATGTAATACATCAGAGATAAACTTGCCTCAATTAAGACATTGTTTAAAGATCATTGTTGTAGTCAGGATCACTTAGGTGGTTAGTTTGTGATGGATCATGCTGAGAACAAAAAAGTTTTTCTACTTACCAGTGAAGCACAAGAATGCCAGGACCAGCACAACAACACTTGCCATTTTAGAATCTCTTTCTATGCCTTTTAAAATGAACAATGAAGTGTTTCTTTCAAGCCTCTGCCCCATGCATTTATTGTTCATGCAAAGTCATGCCCAAAGTATAACTTACAAAGAAGTTAAATTTTACATGAAGCTTATTGTTCTTTCCAAAGATGTGCAGAAATAATTGCTAAAACTCTGCTTAAGAATTAGATTTTTTTTTAAAGAGAGCAACTCCTATTATGAATGGTGTAATATATACAGAACAGTATAGTAAAGTACAGTATACTGGGCTTTTTTGAAATCTGTGATTTATAAAAAAGTTAGTATTATTGCATTACTTGTCATAATCTATTGTGTACAGTAATTCTTGTCAGTAAACCTAAATTGGTTGTAAACAAAATGCACTTTGTGCATATAGCAGGTTTTCAGTTGTCTTATGGATGTGAACCACTGTCACCTGTGAAAAGAAAGTGAGAGCAAAGCAGTCCCTGACTGAAGAATTCAGCTTCACAAGCAGGTAAATCTGTGCTGAAATTACACTGTCTTAAGAAGTCTGTACAGCACAAAGACAACTGAAACATTTGTTACAGATGCCTTCCTTCTACAGCCTAAATGCAGAACTTACCCATCCCTGTGAAAAAAAGACCAGTTGTACGAAACAATAAAACTTTTTATGATCACTTTTGTCCCAAGCAGAGGTTTCTGAACACTAACCAGCAGAGAGTCCTACTGTCAGGGCCTGATGGGGATCACCAGTTCAGGACGGGTGCTGGCGTGCCCCTCATTGGTTCCATCTGCAACAATTGCAAGGCAGTGGGGCAGAAAATGAGCAGCTGCTGCCTTTGGAGTGAATTAATGGAGTGATTGCACCTCTCTAAATTCACCATCATTGTTTAGTGTACTAAAATCTTATAGTACTAGGCGCAACACAACATAAGGAAAGGGGAAGATGTTTTGATATATCAATGTGAAAAATTGTCAGTGGGTTGAATACAAAATTGTAGAGAAAGGAACTCCAGGAATTTCAGAAGAACCAATTTGCTTGACCATACTCTGAACTGCAAGAATGAACTTGTTCTACTAAGCTCCACCACTCTCGGCCCATGGCTGCTCCAAGCAATTATATTCAGTGAAATAATTATCCACTACTGTCCACTCTTCATCATAATTAGACACAAACCACGTGATGAGAACAATAGTGTCCATTCGAGCACCAAGCATGAACACAGGCTATTTATTTTCATTTAAGCAGCAGAGCTTTGGCCATTTTCAGACAGCACAGAGCTCAATACAGTGTTTAAATTTCAGGAAAATCAGTGCCCTTTAAAAGATATTTTTAGTTCATATTTTCAAGCCAAACCATTATAATTTAGCCAAATGAACTGAATTAGTAAAATAAACACAATAAATACAAACACAATATGCTTATATATACAGTATTGTGTATGCTGAATGACACATACACAGTGACAGAAACTGTAACAAAATTATTTTTATTACTGTATGCCATCTGTAATTCCATGAGCTTGCAAAAAGAGTTGATTGACATACAATTGTATCCCACATTAGTTATTAAAATCTTTACAATTTTTTTACATTTTGATGTGATGAGAAGTTTGTTATTTACTCTTGGCATTTACGGGTAGAATACTCTCAATCCTAGTAATTCATATCTTGCTCGTGGTTGTTTTACAGTGTCAGTTTTGAGGTAACAAATGCCATCAAATACACCAGATTGCATTATCTGAAAATATAAATCTCAGTATTAATTAGACATGATCCATTTTACTGAACTATTCATTCAACAGCTGACAAAAACACATTGTGCACTAATGGCACCACCAATGACAGGCAGATGACTCTCCACAGCTCCACCTGACTCCACTGAAGCACACCAGCATGAAGCTGTATGCGTACAGTTTTCACGAGGATGTGCTATGCTGTAAAACTGAATGAATTTGAACACACAACTGGAGAACATGTGGACACACAGTAGAGCATATAACCTGTAAAAGTTCTTTGGATACAGTTTCTATGGACTTTGGGATAACAAGAAAACATTGTTAGCACAAGTTTCAGTTGAGCACTCGAAGAGTGAGGAAGATTTAATTGGTCTCCATTTCCTCCAATTAAAGTGGTAGTCGTCAGTATTCATTTAAAAATAAGGGCATGTTTAGGCTATTGTTAAAAATTTTAAAGTCATAAAAAGTCTTGAAAAGCTGGTGACCTTGATCGGTCACTGATGTGAATGATTATTTGTAAGTTCGAGCAGAGTCTTTATAAAGTTGCCAAAATAATAAGAAAACAAAATTTGAGAAAACTGTTTGGGAGGTGTAAAAACTTAACATGAAACATTTCAGTAAACACAATTATCTGTGACTGTTTCTAAGGGGATAAAAGGTATGCTTGGAATTTCGATATATTTGTCTTGACAAAAGGTTGTGATGCACCACAGCTCTTGAATGGAAGACTATTTATTCTTCACAGGTCTGTAGTATCAAGGCTGGGGTTGGCAAAGTTCATATGCTGTTGGGGCACCTTATTCTTGCCTCGTTGTGCCAGTGCAGCACTGAGTGGCTCGATGTAGTCGTCATCTTCGTCCTCCTCCTGGATCACCTAGTTTGAGATACATACACACACACACACACACACACACACATTTAGAGTGATATTATCTTCTGGAAGTTCAACATCCCCTGACACTGATCTTCTGTCTTTATTGAACCTGTTCGTTTGTTAACTTTAGAGCCTCGCTTTCTGTACCATTTTTGCTCTTACTTGTCTTTTAAAGCTCCAGCAATGAATAAATGTAAATGTCAATTTGAAGGGATCCAATAAATATCTGCTATGATAAAATTATTATATATGAGGACCGCTACAGATAGGACAGCAAACCAAAAGCCAAATCCTAACACAGGCTTTTCTCAGATTAATTAATTTTTCCCTTGACATCATCCTGTTAGACAAATTACCATTATGAAGAGACTGAATTATCATTATTTTTTCTAGAAAAAATAAAAGTTAACAGACAAAAAAACAAAATAACCGACAAAAAAATATATATTGCCTAAAATTAATTGATATTTCTTTGTTCTTTTTAAAAACCTCACAGTGACTAAAATAACACAAAAGCAAGTGGGTTGTCACATTCTTTTGTTTACATTTACTCTATTGATTCAGCAGATTTTTTTCTCCAAAAGTGACAGTGATTTACCTATTTATACAGCTGGGTAATTTTTACTGGAGCAATTCATGGTAAGTGCCTTGCTCAAGGGTACTGTCACATCCCACGGGGTCACTGCCCCTCCTGGTCAGAGGCGGCGCCACTCAGTGCCGCTAGCTAACGCTTACCTATCACCTCACAGTCTCGTAGGACATGGAGGTATAAAAGGAGCCAGCGGAGCAGAACTAGTCGCGGATTCTTAATCAGCAGTTCTCTTGTGCTTCGTTGGCGATTGGTAGTCTCTTGTTCCCTCAGTTTGTTTCCTAGGTGTGCATGTTCCAGTCCCGAGTGCCCGTCCCGTCAGTTCCTGCCTCTTGTTCTTCAGTCCTGGTCCATCGTTCCTGTCCGGTATTTCGTCACGTCTCAGGGTTGCGGTCAGACTCACAGATTAGCATTTCACTGTTCACCGTAGTTCCAACACCGTGTGTGTTTCCTGGTCTCGTGTTTCTTGTTTCACTTCCACCGAGTGTCTTACAATACTCACCGTACACGTCTAACCTCACACTGCACGTGAAGTCATTATATATTTCGTCTGTGTTTGGACGTAATAGCAACGCGCGTCCGTGTCGGACTCCCGTCCGGACGCTACAGAAGAATCCGCCTGCTAGTATGACTTCAGCGGAATGGCGTGAGCTGGCGGATCTGACAGAGGCGAACCAAGAACAACTCCTGGTTTGCACAAACGCCGCTAGCCGCCTCACAGATCAGTTGGAGCGGTTGACACGACTCCTCAGTCACGGTGGGCGGGGCGCCGATCCGACCAGTTCGCAAACGCATGATGATTGGCGGACATGTCTTTTTGATCGTCTTTATGCTTCCTCGGGTCCTCGCGCGGAGCCCACGAGCCCTGTGCAGACCAATGGGATCAGCGCTACTGAGCAGCTGTCCGTTCCCTTCCAGGAGGCTTTGCAAGGTAGCAGAGGTGAGAACCAGAATTACACAGAATACTCAATCTCCAGTCCAGCCTCTCTGTTCCCAGGGCCCTACTCTCCTGAGTCACCCCCTAGCCCAGACAGAAAGACAGAGAGACAGTTCTTCCCCAGCACCAAGAGTTTTCAGGTGCGTTCCTGGTCTCCAGTGGAGAAGACATCCAGCCCCCGATTGTCAAGACCACTCTCTCAGGAGTTCTCGCCGGATTACCGGAGCAACTCCGGTTCCAGCCGGACCCCGACGCCGCCAGGGCAGCAGGTGCCCTACAGCCCTGTGGACCGTGAGCCGGCTCAAGCACGCAACCTTGTCAGCTGTGCAGGGCTCGAAGAACAGTGCGTCAGACAGGGAATAATACGACTCAGTAACGGGCGTGTGACAGAGGAGGAAAGGAGGCGCCGTTTTCTGCAACGCTTGTGCTTTTACTGTGGAGCTGCGGATCACGTTCAGGTTTCCTGCCCAGTGCGGCCACCCCGTGGATCCCAACGGACCGACTTACTGGTGAGTGATGTATCTCTCCATACCTCCCTGTTGACATTACCAGTTACAGTATCCTGGGGTTTCCAGCAGCAGCAGACGAAAGCTATGGTAGACAGTGGCGCTGCAGGGAATTTCATGGATCATGATATGGCCGCGTCCTGGGGCTTGCCCTGTGCCCGATGCCCAAAACCCCTGGCTGTTAAAGCTATTGATGGCGCTCCAATCGGGTCGGGGCGTGTAGAGCAGCGCACAGAGCCCGTTACTATGCAGGTAGGGCCACTCCATAAGGAACAGATATGGTTCTATCTGATTAAGTCCCCTGATAACCCCATTATTTTGGGATACCCATGGTTATGCACCCATGACCCTATTATCTCTTGGAGTGAGGGGAAACTGCTGTCTTGGGGACAGCAGTGTCCCAAACACCTGGAGACGTCTTGTAACTCCACATCCATAGAGAGCCCTAATGCAGATCTGCCCCTGCAGCTTCCAAGGGAGTATGCAGATCTAGTGGCGGTGTTTAGCAAACACAAGGCTGCAGAACTGCCTCCTCATAGACCTTGGGATTGTGCTATAGATCTTTTTTCGGGCACTACACCCCCTAGGGGGCGGGTATACCCTCTTTCTCAACCTGAACATCAGGCAATGGAGGCTTATATAACGGAGGCACTAGAAGCCGGATTCATCCGGCCGTCTACCTCTCCAGCTTCCGCTGGCTTTTTCTTTGTTGAGAAAAAGGACGGGGGTTTGCGCCCGTGTATTGATTATCGGGGGCTAAATGCCATTACTGTGAAGTACCCGCACCCCTTGCCTCTTATCACGTCGGCCCTCGAACAGGTTTCCGGTGCTACCATCTTTACGAAACTGGACCTTAGGAGCGCATATAACCTGATTCGCGTTAGGGAAGGGGATGAGTGGAAGACCGCTTTTAGCACCGCCCTCGGCCATTATGAGTACCTGGTCATGCCTTTTGGCCTGGCGAATGCACCTTCCGTATTCCAGGCTTTTGTTAATGAAGTACTCAGAGAGCTAATTAATCGCTCAGTATTAGTGTATCTGGATGATATCCTGATCTTTTCTCGGTCCCGTGAGGAGCATATTGGACATGTCAGGGAGGTGTTGCAAAAGCTGGCTGCACATAAGCTGTACGTGAAAGGGGAGAAGTGCCAGTTCCATGTGCACTCTGTGGATTTCCTGGGGTACATCCTAACACCCAACGGGGTCACGATGGATCCACAGAAGGTCTCGGCAGTTCTGTCATGGCCCCAGCCAAAGACAGTAAAGGACCTGCAACGGTTCCTAGGTTTTGCGAATTTCTATAGGCGCTTCATAAGGAACTTCAGTTCCGTTGCAGCCCCGTTGACTGCTCTGTTAAAAGGAGCCCCTAGGCGCCTGACCTGGACTCCTGAGGCGAGTCAGGCCTTTGAAGACCTAAAGAAGCGTTTTACTTCTGCCCCAATCCTGAAGCACCCTGATCCCAAACTGCCCTTTATTGTGGAAGTTGATGCTTCTGAGGCCGGGGTAGGGGCAGTGCTCTCACAGCGCCAGGGAAGTCCCCTGAAGCTCTATCCATGTGCGTATTTCTCACACAAGATGTCGCCTACTGAACAGAATTATGATGTAGGAAACAGGGAGCTCTTAGCCATAAAGATGGCCTTAGAAGAGTGGAGACATTGGTTAGAGGGGGCTACGCACCCATTCTTAGTGTTAACTGATCACCGGAACCTGGAGTATCTGCAGAAGGCAAAGAGGCTCAATTCCAGACAGGCGCGGTGGGCCATGTTCTTCACCAGGTTCCGTTTCACGGTGACCTATCGTCCTGGCTCCAAGAACGGCAAGGCCGATGCCCTGTCCCGTTTGTTCGAGGTATCGCCTCAGCTCTCCCCACCAGACACCATCTTGTCCCCGACGCAGTTTGTGGCTCCTATCCGTTGGGCTTTATTGGACGATATCCAAGCAGCCCAACGTCAAGAACCCGGTCCCAACGAGCAGCCCCAAGACAAAGAATACGTCCCGTCCACTGTTCGGTCCGAGCTCCTACACTGGGCCCATGATGGTCCAAGTACAGGACACCCAGGGGTCAACCGAACCTTGAAGCTTCTCGCTGAACGCTTCTGGTGGCCATCCATGAGACAGGACGTACGAGACTTCGTCCTTGCCTGCACCACATGTGCCCAGGCCAAGGTCCCACGGCAGCTGCCAGCAGGGCTTTTAGAGCCACTCCCGATTCCCAACCGTCCATGGTCCCATATAGCGGTGGACTTCCTTACTGATCTTCCGTGTTCTGATGGAAACACCACCATATTGGTCGTCATAGATCGCTTTTCCAAGGCCTGTCGACTGATTCCTCTGAAAGGTCTACCTACAGCCCTGGAGACCGCGGAACTGCTGTTCCAACATGTCTTCCGGCTGTATGGCCTGCCAGAGGATGTCGTCTCGGACAGGGGACCCCAGTTCACCTCAAGGGTCTGGAAGGCCTTCTTTGCCCGCTTAGGAGTCTCAGTCAGCCTCTCCTCTGGTTATCATCCACAGTCTAATGGGCAAGTGGAACGCCTCAACCAGGAGGTTGGACGTTACCTGCGGAGTTACTGTGCTCAGAATCAAGCGGATTGGAGCAGATACCTCCCCTGGGCAGAGTACGCCCAGAACTCCCTGGTCCATTCGTCCACAAACTTAACTCCTTTCCAGTGTGTGCTCGGTTACCAGCCTCCGCTGTTCCCGTGGACGATGGAGACCAGTGGGTTGCCAGCTGTGGACGACTGGTACAAGAGGAGTGAGTCGGTGTGGGAATCCGCACATGTCCGTCTCCAGGAGGTGGTATCCAACCAAAAGGAGAAGGCCGACAAAAGGCGTAGGACTGTATTGTACCAGCCAGGGCAGAGAGTATGGTTGTCCACCCAGGATCTCAAACTGCATTTGCCCTCGAGGAAGCTTGCCCCCCGTTTCATCGGCCCCTTCAAGATCCTGAAGAGGATCAACCCGGTTTCTTACCGTCTTCAGTTGCCCTCGCATTATCGTATCTGTCCCACGTTTCATGTTTCGCGCCTCAAGCCCCATTGTGTTTCCGCCCTGCAGAGCCCAGCAGTCTCTCCACCTCCACCGTTGGATGTGGATGGTTCTCCTGCCTACTCCGTCAGGGCCCTCCTGGACTCCAAACGGAGACGGGGTACGCTGTACTATCTGGTCGACTGGGAGGGCTATGGGCCGGAGGAGCAGTCTTGGGTACCAGCACGGGACATCTTGGACCCAGCTCTTATTGAGGACTTCCATGAGTGTCATCCAGATCGGCCTGCTCCGCGACGGCGGGGGCGACCGCCTACCCGCCGGCGTTCTGCGGCTGGAGCCGCCCCTGGAGGGGGGGGTACTGTCACATCCCACGGGGTCACTGCCCCTCCTGGTCAGAGGCGGCGCCACTCAGTGCCGCTAGCTAACGCTTACCTATCACCTCACAGTCTCGTAGGACATGGAGGTATAAAAGGAGCCAGCGGAGCAGAACTAGTCGCGGATTCTTAATCAGCAGTTCTCTTGTGCTTCGTTGGCGATTGGTAGTCTCTTGTTCCCTCAGTTTGTTTCCTAGGTGTGCATGTTCCAGTCCCGAGTGCCCGTCCCGTCAGTTCCTGCCTCTTGTTCTTCAGTCCTGGTCCATCGTTCCTGTCCGGTATTTCGTCACGTCTCAGGGTTGCGGTCAGACTCACAGATTAGCGTTTCACTGTTCACCGTAGTTCCAACACCGTGTGTGTTTCCTGGTCTCGTGTTTCTTGTTTCACTTCCACCGAGTGTCTTACAATACTCACCGTACACGTCTAACCTCACACTGCACGTGAAGTCATTATATATTTCGTCTGTGTTTGGACGTAATAGCAACGCGCGTCCGTGTCGGACTCCCGTCCGGACGCTACAGGTACTGCAGCAGGAAGTGGAACATGGGTCTTTTGGGACCAAAGGTGGCAGGTTATATCAACTATTTTTCCACTCTTTGTGAAAGTAAAATAACCTCATAATGGGTTAAAAAAAAATGCAGCTATATTAAATATTAGTCCCTCTGCATTAATAAAAGGGTGCATATTTTCATAAACTACCGTAAGCAGTCTTTTCTTGTATGGGATCCCATTGCATGAGGGTTGAGAGTATAAAATAAAGAATATTTTATAACATTTGGTATTTCCATAAAAATGTGGAAAATAAAAAGGCTAGTTAACTTAATTCACTGCTGTGAAATACAAAAGCCTAAAATGCTATGTGGTGAAGCTTTTTTCTTGCTGTCAGTTTTATCTTTACCATCATTTGCATATCATCCTTGTCCATAATGTTCGTATCCATGTTGTAGTCCAAGGAGTTGAGGCTAAAAATGGTGTTAAAACAAAATAAAGGAAATTGAAACAAAACAATAAGATTAAATGAGAACCATATGGACCTTGCTCATGACGTTAAAGACAAGGTTTCCATTGAAGAGACTTTTTTTTTTACCCCAGTAAGTAATTTTTCACAACTGTGAGTAGATAGCGTGTTACACAAATTTTAAAGGACAAAATATATGTGGTCATAAGTCTGTTTCTGATTACATTACCATTTATTAGGTGAGGGAAACCTGCACTAACAAAAACTGTTATTTGTCTCATATGTTGGATTAACTATAATAAAAATATAGAAATGAGAAAATACAAATAGAAATACTTTTCAAGGACGATATTTTCTGATAATTACAGAAATTAATACAACACTGCTGAAAACAAGATCTTATTAAGATAAACATACAGTATTTATAATTTTGCTGCTTTTATGCAATAGACATTAGAGTTTGTTTGTAACTCAATCAAAGGCTAGACTGCAATTTCATAAATAAGGCCAAATGTGATTTAAAAAATAATAGTGTCATGGGATATTAAATTTTAATTTGTTCATCAAGGTTGTTGGGATAGTGGATTCAGAAAGTATTAAAACCCTTTCATTTTTTGCCCACTTTTTTTGCATTGCAGCCTTATGCTAAAATCATTTAAATTCATTTTTCCCTCATTAGTCTACACTCAATGCCCCATAATGACAAAGCAAAAACAGCCTTTCAGAAATGTTTGCAAATGTGTTAAAAATAAAAAAACTGAAATATCACATTGACATACACTAAGTGTTCAGACCCTGTACTTATTACTTAGTTGAACCACTTCTGGTAGCGATTACAGCTTTGAGTCCTCTTTGGTATGACATGATAAGCTTTGCCCACCTGGATTTGGGAATTTTTTGCCATTCCACTCTGCAGATCTTCTCAAGCTCTGCCAAGTTGGATGGGGACTGTTGGTGAACTGCTATTTTCAGATCTCTCCAGAGATGTTTGACTGGGTCCAGGCTTTAGCTGTGCCACTCAAGGACATTCACAGAATAACCCTAAACCATTATGCTTAGGGTCATCACCATGAACTTTCAGTCCAGTCTCCAGAGCACTCCGGAGCAGGTTTTCATTAAGGAAATCTCAGTATTTTTCTCCATTCACCCTGAGTGGTGGTGCCTGGTTTCCTCTAGACATGACATTTGGAATTGATTTCATCAGACCAGAGAATGTTATGTCTTACAGTATGAATCCTTTAAGTCCATTTTTACAAACGCCAAGTAGGCTTTCATATGTCTTACTGAGGAGATGCTTCCGTTTGGCCATTCTGCCATGAAGCCCAGATTGGTGGATTGTTGCAATGATGGTTGTCCTTCTGGAAGTTTCTCCCATGTCCTAAAAGGATCTGCGGAGCTCAACCAAAGTGAGAATTGGGTTCTTGGTCTCTTCTCTTACAGAGGCCCTTCTCCTCCATTGTTCAGTTTCACCAGGCAGCCAGCTCTAGAAAGAGTTGTGGTTGTTCCAAACTTCTTCCATTTAAGAATTATGGAGGCCACTGTGCTCTTGGGAACCTTCAGTGCTGCAGACATTTTTTATATCTTTCTCCAGATCTCTACCTCAACACAATCCGGTATCTGAGCTTTACAGACAATTCCTTGAACCTTGAACCTCATGGCCTGGCTGTTGCTCAGCTGTGGAACCTTATATATATAGGTGTGTACCTTTCCAGACCATGTCCAATCAATTTAATTTACCACAGGTGGATGCAAAACAAAGTGTAGAAATATTTCAGAGATGATCAATAGAAATGGGATACACCTCAACTAAATTTCAAGTGTCATAGCACACAGATGGACTCCAAACAAGGTGTACAAACATGTCAAAGATGATCAATGGCAATGGTCAATAGATAAATAGAGAGAGAGAGACGCAAAGGGTCTGGATACTTCAATGTAAGTCAATGTGAAATTTTAGTTTTTTACTTTTAACAAATTCGCAAAAATTTCCAAAATCCTGTTTTTGCTTTGTCTTTATCATGAATTGAGTATAGATTGATGATGGAAAATAGAATTTGAAGGATTTTAGCATAAGGCTGCAACATAAAAAAAGGTAAAAAAGTGAAGGGGTCTGAATACTTTCTGAATACACTGTAACCTCATTGCTATAGGATTAAAAACAAAAGTGAGGCTTTAAAAATTTGAACAATAAATTAAATCACACATTAACAATGGAAAAGGATCCATTGGAGAAAAAAGCAGTATCATACCTCATTTTATCATCACTGGAAGCTTCTTCATCGAAGCCCAGGTCTGTGGAGGCGTCAATGTTCATATTCAGCACAGGGTTTGCTCTACAAGGGAAAACAAGAGCCCATAAAAACTTTAAACATGAGCATTTTTGTTTAGAAACTCAGACAATAATTTGTCCCATGTGAACCAGCAAAATGTAAAAATTAAATTTCGAGCCCAGCTTTCAAAAGCAGCTTTAACATGGATCAATCGAAGCAAAAGCTGAATTTACAAAATTTCTATTTTTAATGCTTACCCTTCCATGGTGTACTTATTTGTACCAGGCACTACTACTCCAGATGTTTGATTCTCTGTCCTCATGGCAGCTGTGCTCATGGCTTTGGCTGCCTTCAGCTTTCTCTTGTAGCTAAAACAAGTCACTGAGCATAAGTTAATACTGCACATTCAGAAACTATTTCATCACATCTTTACTACATGTGTGAAAGCCCCCTACCATATGCAGAATCCATTACTTTTACCATAGTTGTACACACATTAGACACCGATTTCATATAAAGCTGGAAGAATAACACTTTCACTAAGCTTGATCCTATTACCAATTTATACAATCAGTATTATTTCTCAGTAATAGCTAAACATTGGGGGTGACTAAATTCACACTGTTTATAAAACATTATGGGAAAACTATAAAAGTCAAGAATATTTGAAACATCCCGTCCTGGGTGTGTCCCCTCCCCCTCCAGCCTTACGCCCTGTGTTGCCGGGTTAGGCTCCGGTTCCCCGCGACCCCGTATGGGACAAGCGGTTCTGAAAATGTGTGTGTGTGTGTGTATTTGAAACATTGTGCACTCAATGAATAATGATACTGCATCATTTAATTTCATTGTTTTAATCAGAAACACTGCTCACAGTCACCAGGGCACCAGGTCCATGACCTCCTGCAGGAGAAATCTCACCTCCTCTGAGTGCACACAAGTGACGTTATCATAATCATCAATACGATAACCAGACCAGCTACCAAGCTGAGTAAAATAAGGAACACAGGATCAACATCCTTTTTCTCTGTGCCACCCAACTCCTGCAACAGCGAAAAGAGCTGAACAACCAACTGGGTAACAAACTGAGAAAAACATGGCCTTCACATTATACATGTCTGAAGATCATCAATGTTCATATGTAGACTGAAATAAAAAACATTTAAGACATGTGATTTATATCCACTTAATTCCAAATGCCTGACACAAATTGTGAATTAATATCACCTGAAAAGTTAAAGTTCATTTGGCCTTAACTGTGAAATATGACTTTGATATGGAAATATTATTTTTTTTAATAGTTACTTACAAAACTGTGTGTAAACTGTTGTTTAGGTTACCCTTAAAATTTTTCAATGACTAGCAAAGTGAAATGTCCATGTTCTCTCTTCCCCCCCATTTATATATTCTCACTTTACAGCTTTTTTCCCCAGCCAAGTGATACATTATCAACATTTTAAATAAAGCAGGTGTACAGCAAGTGCAGTTAAACAGGCTGTTATTCACTTACAATGTATGTGAGGCCGTGTTTCCCCAGTATACCACCAAAATATAGGTCACCTTGCAGCATTCTTTCCACACTGTTAGAATCGAGTGCACTTCCATTGGGATATATGAAATATGCCTCCAAAAGCGTTATCTCTGTTGCTCTGAAATATAAATCAATAATTACTAACGGGAAAAGACAGAATTAATTAATAATTTGCGTATTGAATAAGTAACAGAAAGTTATATTTTTGAACATTTTACCAGTGCCCAGTATTTTCTGCCATAACATTCAAATTGTGAGTGACTGCCTTAGTTCCTGATGAATGAGCCCTCATTTAAAACAAGGATTTAAATGTGTCAGACATTTTCATTACTTTTACACTTCTAAGCAACAATACTTTTTCAATAGAAAAAAAAAAATGAATTAGTCTGGGTTTTCAGCTCACAAACTCGACTGGGAGAAGGCTTTTCTGAATTTGTTTTCTCCATAATTCCAGTGTCACAATAATTAAAAGTCACAATCATTAATGCAGATATTCACGGGTTAGCTTCTGTAAGAATCTCAGCTATACCTACAATAAATAAAAATATTAAATGTATGACTTCTTATTATTTCTATAACCTTTAGCTAAACTAAAAATAAAACTGATTTACAAATCACTGAAAAAATACAGTGCTCCCAAAATCATATCCAATATTCATTATTTTCTCACAACTTTGGTCTGTGCCTCTTTTCTTCACCTTGCTCTGCATGGCAAAAGAACACCTGTTTTTACCAGAACTATAAGAATCGCAATCACTACATGTGTGCCATAAATAATAAATAACAATGGATGTGTTTTACTACCACCTGCTGGATCAGTGGGTAAGCATAGCCCATGTTAACTTTGCTACAGACTGAAATTTTAGAATATAGGAAAAAAATGCATTTAAAAAAAAATACACAGAAAAAAGTTTACATTCTTTGTAAATTCATAATTCAATCATTCATAAATTAAAGAGCCATAATTCAATCATCCATAAATTAAGGAGCCAAAAGTCTTTTATGGCAAAGAATGTCAGCTTTGCCTCTAATGTTAGTTCTTCTCTGTGCAAAATAACAATCACAATGATCTATTTTTATGAAGGGATTGCTGTCTAGAAGTCCATTTTATATATTTAACCAATGAAAAGGGTTAAAGCTCACATCACATCAAAATTCACATGTTACAAAGTCACATAGTACCTTTGTTTGGTACTTTCAGCCACCACCTCCAAAATGTGAACAATTGCTCCAGTTGCTCCTGAAAGAGCCCTGCAATTAAAACAGAATTAGGCATATAATAATAATAATAATAATAATAATAATAATAATAATAATAATAATAATAATGTTACACTGTTCCTGTAACAGATTGACGTAGTGCTCAGCCACGTATGGGCACTTTTATTTACTCAAAACATGCCAACATGACGGTAAACAGAAAGTTCTTAACTTAAAAACATGATAAGGATTGGAAATCTTTTTGTAAGTTGACAGATACTTTTACCATTTTTTAAACTGAATGTAAAATATACTTTTTGTATATGTAGTACATGGACAATATTTGAAATGTCTTAACCTGCTTATTTATGATTTGACACACTGTAAAAGAGAGACAAAATAGATAGATTTGGTTGTTGATTTTCATGTCTTTACCATATTTTTCTGTGTGTTTCTTTTAGTAGCAACTTCTGCGCTTGTCAAATACAGCACTAGCAAGCACAAAATTACATAGAATAAATAAGGGCCGGAAAGTGGAAGTGCTGGACTGTGGCTGGCTAAATACCTTCAGCAGTGACATATTTGGACATACAACTATTGATGACTACAAGACATGACTAAGAAGATTACAAGACAGTGGACATATTGTCAGGTTTGTTCATATCTTTGAAAATCTGTAAGCTGAAAGTTTGCAAGTCAAAGGCCTACTATAATTGATTGCAAGAGCCTATATTCAGTAAGGACAATTCTCTTCTTTATCCCTGCTTTCTTGTAACATGTTAAAATACCTCTGCTTTTGGAGTAAATCCAAAAAAGTTGTTTTAAAAAGTAGCTGTTGCTAACTACTATTACTGATTTATTTGTTCTTGTACTAGGTACCTGCTTGACGTGGACAGATGCAGATTTCGTCCTTAGTCATACATACCAAAAAACAGTGATAACTTACCTAATAATTTCAGCCAGATTTGAACTGACATATTCCACTGAGTTTTCAAAACGAAGGCCAACACGGTAAGATTTGTCAATTGTGTAAATCTGAAAATAAATATAGAAGGATATATATATGTACAGACACAAACATACACTGGTTGATTTTTACATCACTAATCCTTCATCTAAGAAATAATATCAAACAAAATATTCTGTCTGACTCAGGGTTGAAGAATCAATGAAGAAATCAACAAAGAAATATCAGTTTTTATAGTATAATACCCAATAAAAGGAAAAATAGTTCTGAGGCTACAGTAGAAAATTTCTGCTATATTATCCTTTATGCTGTTCAATTCACTTCTATATTTATAAAAACCATACCTCTATGTGAGTTGCTGTTGCAAGGTTTCCAGTGTCTTTTGCTTCAACTGTTACCAGGTACTTTCCTCTTAAGCTAACGTCCAGACTTCCAAGGCACCTGAAACATTCATTTGTTTGCTTGAAAGTTTGTGTTTCTTCAGTAGTTACCATTATTATTCTTTGCACCCCCAAAACCCAACAAGTTCTTATGTCGCTATTTGAACATATCTAAATTCATTACTTAAAACAGACATTTAAATAGAAGAATCAACAGAGTATTCTTGTAAAGTGATGATTGAAAATAAAAAAGCTGCATGCCAATATTTATCATTTGTTTACCTGATATCTCCTCTATAAATATCCTGCACTGCTGTTGTTTCCACGCTGAAGAGTTTGTCTGTTTGCATCTGGTCATTATTAGTGTCGATAAATTGTACTGACAGCACTTCAAACTTGATCAACTTGTTGTTTCCAGAATCCCTGTCAGTTGCCTTTGGATGAAGAATAAAACAACGAGCAGGAAAGCACATTCTTAAAAGACAAAAAATAAAACTGGTTATATGAAATAATTTAATTTTGTCAAATATCATAATGCTATAGATCTAGCATTAGCCAAAAATATGTAAATAATTAGTACTGTAACAGAAATTGTTACAAGCTTGTGCTAAAACTGGGACACAGTGGTATAGCAGGTAAAGCTGGTGGCTCTCAATCTCCTGAACTGTTCAGCAGGTATGGGGTTTGAAGTCTGCTCAAGGTTCACAGAGTTTGCATGTTGCTCCTCCTGTTCACACTCCCCAGACACAGGTGGAAAAAAAGGCAGTGGAAAACCAAAGGAGTAGTTGCTATGAGTTGGGATCAACTCAATAGCAGGACCATGATCATTGTGTTAAGATATTTGATTCACAGTTGATAACAAGTCTTATGCTTTGAGCGGCTGTCAATGATCACTTATAGCTATTGAAAATGGTGGCATGATACTTGACATTTTTAACAGTGAATTTCTGTTAAGATTTTAGAGCCATCTATCTATCAATTATCAAAAATTGCCTGTCTAGGGTCACAGTGGTCAGATCCTATCCCAGAAGTATCAGGTGTGAGGCAGGGTACACCCTGAATGGAACACCAGTAAATCACAGGGCAAGAACACATGCTCATTTACACTATTTCAAAGAAATCAATGGACTGTGGAAGGAAATTAGAGGGACCAGAGAAAACCACCCACTAACACAGAAAAAAACATGCAAACTCAGACTGAGCTGGATTCAAACCCATATGGGTACCCACAACTCAGCAGCTGTGAGGTACTAGTGCTACTGCTTGTGCCACTCTGCCACTATGAAGTTTAAAGCACTACACTTTATTCAGACAGATATGTAGGTACTGAAACTGTTCATAACGGGTACATAAAGTACCTTTATGTACAAGAAAAAAGTGTACAGGACTTACTGAAACATGGGCCACGGATGTCCCTTGCTGGGTGTTTTCACTGAGCGCAACTTATAGAAACAAATTTTTTAAAAAAACTGTAAATCTGTATTTGATGAGTAGTATAAATACACATATAGTAGTGAAATAGATATAGCACAACAAATGTAAGACAGTTGCATACCATAGACTTTCCAAATAAAGGGAGAAGTACAGTCTTTAGCTGTTAGTGTCAAAACCATGTGGAAGAGATATAAAAAAGTAAAAATTACCAAAGACTCCATCAGATTTTATGAAAGTTGGAGCATTGTCATTGATGTCATCAATATTGATTGTCACATAACCTGAAAAAAATGAGTTACTTTAATATTGACAATGGAATAAAAGCACTTAAGAAAATGGCAATAGTTTTAAAACACACAAATAGCATTTGAAAACATGGTTTATAATAACTCAAGTGAATATCATATCCGTGTATTATTATTACACCTCTTTCCTACCTACAGAACATGTGCTTTCTTTGTCATGAAGGAGGCAAACGCTTGTTACCTGCGACACTGTGATTCTCTCCTTTCTCAGTAAAGACATCCACCACGTGTACTTCCAGTTTAACCTGGTCACATGTTTCGTAATCAATTACGAAATCCTCATTAACTATTATGGCTCCTGTGGACTCCAGTGTGAACCATTCTTCATCACAGGGACCCACAGTGCCGTTGCAATGGCACTGCATGGAGAGTAACTCGTAGATGAGAGAGCTGTTGGTGTCGGGGTCCTGTGCTTCAATCTTGCCCACCTCCCCTAGGCCTGTAGTGTTCTCAGGCACATGCAGTGTCAAATCTTTGGGAAGAACTGGCCGCTCGTCATTTACATCCAGTACAATCACTTTCACATCAGCTAGGTCTGTGCTCACCATATCAGTGGCCTCAATTTTGAGATTATATGACCTTCTTCCTTGCTCGTAATCTAGTTCAACATCACGGTCCACAGATATATTGCCAATGTAGCCACTGCCATCTTCTGCTGCTGAGGTGATGACAAGAAAATTTCCAAAGCTGCCATCCGTAATGCGGAAAGAGATACGATTGTTCGTCATAGTTTGGTCCGCATCATCTGCAAATACTGAGCCTACAAACGCTCCTGGGGAAGAGCAGAAAAAAGGTTGCATGAGACTTAGTGCCTCTGTAAATGAGGATATGTTTACATTTATTAATTTAACTGATACTTTTCTTCAAACTAACTTCCCAAAGCTGCCAACCATAATGAGGAAAGAGATACAATTGCGTACTATAATTTGATCTGCATCACCTGCAAACACTGAGCCCACAAAGAAGAGAAGCAAGACAATTAAAGGAATACCACGGTATGTGTGGTCTTTTGTTTATTTCAGCCTTTTGGTACATTACAGAGGGAAAAATAATTTATCCATTGAAAGTAAACACTTATCCAAAGTGGGTAACATCAACCTTCAACCAGGATTTTAACCTTAAACACAGGACAGTAAGCAACGTCCTCCTTTAACACTATTCCATCACACAGCCTTCTGTGGCTGTTTAGTTCACACTGGCAATAATACAGATTTCCCTTATATAACAAATGTTTCTTTTTACAAGAATGGAATTTGTACCAGAAAACTCATTTCACAAGCTGTCAGCTCTCACGAGATACAGACATTTCAATTCAATAAATGTACTTTGGTGACATCTCACCAGGTAAGACTTCCGTCAGCTGGAAGCGACAGTGAGTGATCATAGCAATTAGAAGAATTGCTCATTTCCATTATTATTATTATTATTATTATTATTATTATTATTACAGTTCTTTTGATTTCACATCTTTTCAGATGGTATTAAGAATCTTTTAATGTAATTCCAGAGCAGATGGAATTCCCTAATTTATGATGTTGTCATAGACCGATAAATGTACCAAAATGAATGTTTTAAACCTTAAACCAAAATGTATGTTTGACACGTACGCATACACAAACTGGGACAGGCACAAACAGCAGATATTTGTCACAACCCATAATCCTCCTCTACATTTGATGGGACATGAAATGTCAATGCTGCGACCACAATACAGCTGTACTTTAACTTAAGGCCTTTAACAACTAAAACATTTCTGTTTCAGGAAAGCATGGTTCATTTTTCCATCATTGCTAGTAAAGAGTTGTTTTTATGAGATTTCACTTTATGAGCACACCTTAGGGAAAAGATTACACTTCAGTGACACAATCAACAATACAAAAATCTTACTCACCCATCTCACTTTCCTTGACAGTGAAGACATAAGATTTATTTCCAAACTGGGGTGCATTGTCATTGATATCCTGAAAGACATTTTAAAAAATACCTAAGTGTTGAAATCTAACTATCCCTACTTTTCTGACTGAGGACAATTTCTCAATTTCGATTCAGTGGTAATAAGTACAGGCCCCCTTCTGTAAAGGTTGACCAGACAGAATCCAAAGCATCTTCAGAGAAAGACGAAAAGCTGAATAGCTCAACATGCTTTTCAATCATTTATCTACAGCACACTGGTCCATACTGCAAAATTTTCCCTTATCTCTTATGGCAAATACCTCTGCTACTATCAAAGACAAGAAGTGCTGCCTAGAAACAGTAAAAAAGTAATCCTTTAATGTAAAGATCTGAAAAAAAAAACAGACAATTGAATTGCTCTGAGGTGTTTTTAAACCAGCATCGGTGGCAGTTCATTGTGAAATAGGAGTTTGGTTACTCATAAAAAAGCTTAATTCTGAAAAAAAACATATACAGATGCTCCTCGACTAATGATGGGGTTATGTTCCAATAAACCCATCATAAGTGGAAATATCGTAAGTGGAAAAACAGTACAGTACTGCATCTACCAAACATCATAGCCTAGCGTATCTTAAACATGCTCAGAACACTTATCATAGCCTACAGCTGGGCAAATTTAGCAGAGAGAGACACACACATGGGCATTTAGTAGACATGATGGGATGCAAAAACACAAAATAAAAAAATGCTTTCAACACAGTATCAGTTGCTTACACTCATTCACGTACAGAGACTGCAAGTGTGGTTGAGTGGATGCTGCCATCAAAGCGCTCTGTGTCACTGCGTGAGAAGAGCGCTCTATAAAAATATATTGAATTGAACTGAATTGAATATGTATGGGAAAAACTAGACAGGACAGTGAAAGCAAAGCATCACATGTCAGTCAAGTGTCCTTCATGTCTGGGGACTCCTGCAGAAGAACTAGGAACACGTGTGCTCATTTCTTTGATGCAATTTGTTAATCAAAAGCCTTATGAAAAACAAAAATTGACATTTGGTTTATTTTAATGCCTTTAACTAATATCTAATGGAAAATTGCTGGAATATACAAAGTGAGGAAATTCCCCAGCACTGTTTCTGTTTTTATCAGGGATTTTAATCACAGTCACGTGAAATATGATCTGCCTGAATATTACTAGTTCATCAATTGCTCGAGGGCATTCCTGCATTTTCCCCATGCATCCCTCAGCAAACCGGCTCACACCATGCTCATGCTTGTACCCACTCAGAAAAGGAAACTGGAAGAGTCTAAGCCTACCAAGACCATCAGCCGGTGGTGGACACCTGAGGACACCTGAGGCCATTGAGAAGCTGAAGGACTGCTTAGGCTCCACAGAGTGGGAGGCCATGGAAGGCTGATGTCACAGTATAGGTGAATGTACTGATATATCTCCTATGAGACACTGTCTCCCTTGCACCAGTCCCCTTCACTCCCTGTTCTTTTTCCCACCTCAGTGTCACTGCCCCTTCTCCATCCGTGTACAGTTCACGTACTCCAGTTTTTCTCCTTCAGTCCCACAACTTTTTACTACCCTGTTCTCTCTTTTCATTGTTGACTTTAGTGAAGTTATTCTGTTGGCAATAACAATATATTATATATAATGCTGATGCTTGATGTAAGGCTTACCTCTACAGTAATTATGACCATCACATCTGTGGATTTCTGTTCTACCCCCATATCTGTAGCCGTCACATTTAGCCGGATTTCCCCATTCAGTGAGATGTTAATGGCCTCTCTGTCTAGTGGTCCTTTATTCTGTAATAAGCCAGTGTCTTTATCAATGGTGAAGTTGTCACTGAACTCTGTGTCAATAATATTGTATTGGATCCTGCTGTTATCAGTTCCCTCTTCATCCCTGTCAGTAGCCTGCAGAAGTAACACATCAGAATTATTTATCAGCAAGATTTCATATCCAGTAATGATAAACATTGAACATAACTGCTTAAGTTTTTATGAGCTGAATCATTTCTGTTGTGTTTCTACAGAAAGGACATGGCCAACTAACCTGGATTGTAACTGATACTTTCCCTTTTGGTCCTTCTGACGTATATTCATCATATGTCTTTCTGGGTATGTATGGTGTCATATCATTTATATCTAGGAGTGTGATCACCAAGATGGTTCTTCCCAATTTGTTGTCGCTGTCTGTTGCGTCTAAAGTTGCCGTAATAGAGGGAATGACCTCCCGATCCAGCAGCGTGTCGTTCACCACATGAATGCTGCCATTCTTTGGATGAACATCAATGTACTTGTGGCTGAAAAAATGAAACAGAGAGTGTATTGGATTTAACCCTGTCATACATTTCTGTGGTGCCACTTTGAAATGTCTCGTTCTAAAAAAGACTGGTGTTAAGCTTCTTCTGTATGTATTGGTATAATGGTTATTACCGATTCATAACATGTAAGCTGAAAGTAGTGACACAAAGCAGAGTGTCATTGCACTCATATAACAGGTTTGTGCTCTGTTACACCAGGCAGATATTTCCTCAGCTTTGCCTTGAAGCTTTCTCTTTATGAATCCAGTGCCTTAGCTACTTACATGTTCTGTGGTAAAAGCCTGTATGTAATGTTGTCCACATCTGCAGTGTCTGGATCTGTTGCCTGGAAGACAAAATAAAAAGTTTTTGGATGGAATGGAATGAGAAGTGAAATTAAAGTGATTGAACGAGATGTGAAATTCCCAACACAGCTTTTAACCTCTTGCAGAATAGTTCCAAAATGTGCCCTTTACAATAACTTTTTCTAGCAGAAGAAGGCAAAATAAAAGTGAACATACTGTGATAGTTGCTATAATGTATCCATTTGAGCTGTGTTCTTCAACCTCTAAATTGTTTATCTCATGCTGGAATGCGGGGCTGTTGTCATTGATATCGTTGATCTCGATGGTGACAGTGGCCGTGGAGTGCCAATATGTGTTGGAACTGTCGGTGGCAACAATCTGAAGAAGAAGCATATTTCTTCATCGTTCAATGCTTCAAGAACATTTGAATGCTTCATGAATTCAAATCGATTGTTTATTCTTTACGTAGCGTGTGTGTCATTAATGCACATTTCATTCAATGTCATATTTATTTGTCTTTCTACAAAGCAGCTTAGAGCGTTAACTTCTTTAGACTGATATATCTATTTATACGTCAGGGTCATTTTTATTACAACAGTAAAGATTCAAACCTGCGACTTTTCAAGTCTGAAGGTAGCAACTGTAACCACTACACCAAATGCTGCCTCAACAATGAGATACAAAATCTTACATATTGATTGTAAGCAATACAGTCTTCAGCAGCACACATTTACTGCTTTGGGGATCATTCACTTGTAGTCATTTTAACTGTAATTTAAAACATAACATAAAGCATCTTTATAGAAAGCTCTTTTCAATCCTTAGCTGTATGATTACTGTTCAGAAAATATTTCATGGTCTTTACCTTCACTATCATAGTTTTATTTGCTTCATAGTCAACATCTTTTGAGTTTCTGACTTGAATTTCCACTTGAGAATTGGATGTAACAGATTGTGGAAACACTGTAAAGGCATCTTTGTCTGGTCCAGCCAGCTTTAAGGTGAACCTGGAATTTGATCCCTGAATAAGAACAGACATTATTTAAATTATCACCTCAAAATTCTAGTAGAAGTTTTCTTTCAGTCATAACTAAAAAGGTTGACTTTTTACATGGTCCTGAATTAAAGGTACTATTGATCACACCAGTTTCAATATAAATAAAGCTTTCAATACAATATAAAGCTTTTTTATGTTCATCTACATGCAGTCTTTTCCATAAATAAGGGGAAGAAAACTGACCTCATCACTGTCTTCAGCCAGAATGTTGAGTCCGTTCACAGGCTCGCCCGGGGGAGAGTGTTCATCGATGTAGCCAATAAAGACGGTTGTTGGAACACAAGGTTGAGCCGTACAGTCGTAAAATTCAGGCTTGTTGTCATTAATATCTCCTATCGTGATCTCCACGTTGGTCAGTGTATTGGCAAATACTCCATGAACATTTATTGTGGTTTCCTGGGCCTGGAACACACAAGTTCATTTGCGGCACAAGAGCATTATGAGATGGAAACTTCCTTCATACATAACAAAGCAAAACATTTGGTGAAATTCATGAAAGATCAGTTTTAGCTAACTTTGGATTGGCCAGACGTATATCACTTACCATCACTCTGAGAGTAACAACAGCATTAATATCCAAAAATTCTTCTCTATCAAATATTTTTTTGACAAATATGTCTCCAGTATTTTCATCTATCATGAACAGGTCAGGTACATTTGTATCTGAAAAAAACCAAAAAATTGACTCCTTTAAATGGTGTCATTTTCATAATTGCTATTACTAGGCAAATTGTATTTTTCTTTTTGTGACAGAAACCTAGCACTAAAAATAACACAGTAACATAGAAACCCAGAGCTAAAGATGAATGAAGCATTGATCATTGGCCACAGCCAAATTAGCTCAGAGGTGCCAGTCTTACTGATTAGACTGGTCTAAGTCTATTGATTAGAGGGGTCATCATTTCCAGTTTGAACTGGTTGACAGTTTACAATCACAGTATCACTTCTCACACTAAGAACCTTATTCTGAATGTAATTTTGCTAAAAAAATCATTTCTATGGTGACTTGTTAGTGTTATAAATATATATTTTTCAGATTTAATTACAGCTCAATCACACACACACACACACATTTTCTGAACCTCTTGTCCCATAGGGGGTCGCGGGGAACCGGGGCCTGCCCGGCAATACAGCTCAATCAGTTATTGAAATATTAATGATTCTGTATGAGTTTCAGATGGCATGCAGTGCACAGCATCAGAGCATTATGCCACACTGTGTTCTTTCTTGCTTGTAGGGACTGTATTCTTCCCCATGAAGGGTTTGAAAAAGACTTGCAAAATTACAGTGATTATTTGTAAACGTGCAACAACACTGAGATGTTCACTGTGCAAAAATTAGACACATAAGTAACTCAAGAAACAGGGTAAGGGGACAAGGAGTTGTGTAGTGGCTAAAACTCAATAGCACTACAACAGAAGGTGACATTCAAATCTGGGTCCTTCAAGGGAAAGGGGCAGGTTTAACTCCTACAGCATCTGTTCTCCCATACAATGTATATGCTTTGCATTCAAATGCATATCACTCTCCTCTCACCTTGAATGCTGTAGACAATTTTGGCATTAACCCATGTGTCAGGATCTATAGCTTGCACTTGAAACACACTGGTGCCCTAAAATAAAATTTAAAAAACTACAGTTAAATTATCATTGCTTCAGAAAAACTATATATTGCATTTATTAGCCATAAATGGACAGCAGACACTTACCACAGGTGTATGTTCATTGACAGTGACTGAATAGGGAAGGTTTATGAACTGTGGGTCAAGGTCCGGAACATCGATGACGGTGATTGAGCCAAATGCCACGTTGGATTGAACAACATATTCTCCATTAAGCATGCCACCTTTGTCCTTCAAAGAGAAAAATATAAATAAAAAAAAGGGAACTGAAGCTACTGAGTGAAATATAATTGTTTCTCAACATCAAGTGTTTAAATGGGACATGGCCACTTTTTTGCCATTTTCTTTCTTACCGATGCATTGAACTTTATCTGATAGAAGCTGCTTTTACTTGTAGAATTTAATTGTCCTTCTAGTTTAACTTGACCGGTTGTTTCAGAAACGGAAAACAGGTCAAAGCCACTACTTGGTACAACCTGTACAAATAAAGGAAAACATCGGAATGCACTCTTTCGACAAAACTTGTTTGGGTTAGAGACTGCAACCTAGAGCACTTCAGTTTCTACTTACGCTGTCAATTTTGTAAACAGTGGTCTTTGCTAATCCAATGTCTGCATCAGTGGCTGACACCTGAAAGAGGAGAGTGTTCACTGAGGTGTTCTGTGAAAAAAGAGAAAAAGTATCATTCACCAAACAATACTGCTGGCTGTACAGTCGAGGTAGTGATCAGGGCCCTGATATACTGTGACAAGTTCTTTCATTTTAATAGCCCCCAAGAGCAAATGTATCCTGGAAGCACTTGATTTTCATCTTTGTGAAACTATTATACACTAAGGGAGCAGCTGATAAAGAGACCCCAAAGGATGTACACTGAGCCCCAGTAGCAGAACTGTAAAACTGTTCTGGGCCAAATTTAGAAAATTGTTAACCATTTAAAACTGCAGTGCAAAATGCTTCTGATATTTCATGTTCAATTATATCTGACTGCTGCATGCAAATACTGTTTGTAGTAATTTCATTTACCTCTGGAACAACCACAGAATATGAAGGGGGATTAAACACAGGGTGATTATCATTGGCATCTTCCAAAATTATGGTAACAGTTTTTGAGGTCTGTTCAAAAGCAAAAAAAAGGAAATAAAGGAAATAAATTATCTTAGCTCCGTCACATAGTTTATCTGTTGATGTGCAAATGTTTATATACCATAAAATGTGTGTTTTTACAATGATAAAGATTTTGCACTTACCCTAGAAATGCCATCAGAAACTTCTATTGTTACAGGAAATGTATCTGTTTTCTGTGGGATTATAAAAAATATTTATAAAACTGTCCCCCATTATGAATTTTATGAAATTATTGTTACACTATCAATATTAAAAATTAAGCTGCAGTTTTAAAGACATTTCTGCAGACCCATTTCATTTGCATTGTTTAAACATGTTTGTCATACAATGAAAATGGCCTAATTCAGTTCTTTAATTCATTTAAAAAAACATTTTAAAAGAATGAATTTATAATTTTGTCTTCCATTTTGTGCTAAAGTCCAAATGAAGTAGGCTTAAACTGAATAACCAGACTATATCACTGACTTTCCCACACAAAATAACCACACTGTATCACTAACCTACCTAAAATAAATCACTAAAGCAAGCTAAAAAGGACTCCCAGAAAATGCATTTGAAAGATTAAACTTCAAGAAAGTAAATGTACTAAATGTACAGATTACTGTCCCCCCAGTCATTGATTTGTGTGTTTTTATTACTGTCTGCCCATACATTTTCTCTGCATCACAAGTGATGGCTTTTTTGGTCATAAAACTTCGTATTGATGTGTGGCATATCCATGCCCAACACACTATACAGCCATTATTTCCACGGGTAACTTGCTAGTACTGAGAAAATCTAAACAGAACCAAATTTAATCTGACCATAAATCATCATTGTCTGAAAATATTAAAGGACTAGTTCCATATACAGTTCCATATGTGTCCTATAATCTCAGGTGTGGATTTTATGCCTCTAGCTCTGATTCACAGATCAGCTTGTGCTCTGTTTTTGACATGAGAGCAGATGTACAGGACATCATCAGAGGCACTGTGCTTTCACCACGCAACACAGCAGTAAATACCATCTGGCATCTACATGTTGCACAACCCGGAACCACAAACAGTGGCCTGTGAAGTGGAGCTACTACACATTTTTACCAGGCTTACATTATTACGTTTATTCATTCTACTCAGAGCTTAACAGAGCTTACCTCTCTGTCCATTTCAGACCGTACAGTTACATTTCCGGTGTTTTCATCTACGTTGAAGTAATAAGCGTTTTGGCCTGTGATGAAGTAAGTTAATTCATCGCCTTCAGGATCTGATGCTATAATGGCAAACGCATATTCATCTACAGGAAAAAAGTGAAAATATGTGTTCATTAATATTTACAACACAGTATCAAAGCACACAAGTATTGGAAATTAAAAATAAAATCAGAAACACTGACTTTCAAATTAAATAGCAATACAAGATATTTGCTGCCACTGAGCTGAATGTATGAAAACACTCACTATTTATTGAAAAACTGTTTTTTCAATCTACAGCACAAAAAAATTCATGGAAGTATTGAGAAATTATTTCCTCATTGTTTGTAACATTGTTAATATCAGACATTTTATTTTTAAAAAAACATACCAATCTGAAGGTCTTCCATTACTCTAACAGTTGTCATTAATATGTTTGGTCCTCTGTTGGCTTGAACTGAAAGAGGTAAAAGACATTACTAAAAAAGTTAGTAAAGCCATAAAATAAAATTGTGACTCACCATACTTTAAACAGAAATACTGAAAAACAGTAAGATTTAAATATAGAAAAGTTTAATAGAATAATGAATTTAAAAAGAGGTTTAACAAAAAACATGGAGCAGTGAATAACCATTGGTTTGTTGATTTAATTTATTCATTTGAAACAGTGCCTTGTGAAAGCTTGAACACAACTTAAAATTCTTTTGCCTACAGTACAGCTCAAAAAACTTCCTTGATCTGAAAAAAGTATTAAACAAAAAACAGTTTTGGGAAGTAAAGTGTGAAAAATGGATGATGGTTATGATAACATGAATGAATGAATGAATGAATGAATGAAATACATATATACATAGAAATTTAAAATTATTGGCATATTTATATACAGTATATATATAAAGTAACTGGGGAATAAAATCAAAACTATTTTCTACTTTTTTTCCTGTCAGTTACATATGGGAAATATGAAATTTAAATGAGAGTATGAGACGTATGAGCAGCTGTGTGTTAGATATGAGCACAAAATGGTGTGTCCTCAGATTGCTATTTCTGCTGTATTTCTGCTGGCAGATGTCGTGTGGAAAAGGGCACTGCCCTGTACTGCTCACCAGCAAAGCACATGCACCACAAGAGCAACACGAGTTTCACCATCTTGGAGGCTTCGTGGAATCTAAAAACACACTGTGAGGTCAGCATTCCCACACTTCTACAAGACAGCTGTGTATACATTCATTTTTATGTGTAACTGTAATAGAGAGGTGAGCCAGCAACAAACTTCAAATTGTTTCTAAACACAAGAAACATTTTGAGCAAGAAATGGTTCAACCCTCGAACACGGGAACCTTGGTGAACACTGTGTTACTCTGGTGAGGAGCACACGCCATAAAAATAAACTGAATAAACTGCTTTTTTTTGAGCATTCTTTTTAGCAACTACTAGACATTTCTTTTTAAACAAAACCATATCAGTGCTGAAAATGTATAGTAATCTTAGTCTTAAAATAACCACTTGTCATACAGTGTTGCATTTTTACATTTTTATACAAAGTATTTTCTATATGGCAAAGTCAGGTGCATGCTGATACCACAAATGTAGATTTCTTTAATGTCAAAAATAAAACACTCTGAAACCTCATATTAATCGCCACAACAGCAGCAATGGGTGCTTGGAAATACAACTGTTTAGAATAACTTTTCCTTTCTCAAGTGAGTAAGATGCCAAAAATATGTGTAAAAAACAGTATCCACGGAAATTTTGATTCACAGTTAATCAAAATTGCATGATGTCCAATATTTTTCAAACATTTACCTTTATATCCAAAGAGTGTGGAGTTTCCACAAACCGCTTGTAACTTTCCAGAACCTTTCGCACTAACACAGTGTTAATACTTTCATTAAAAACTCTGGAGAGCAGATCTTGAAAGACTTATTTCTAATTCATGGGAAAACAATCCAATAATTAGAGAAAGTATTAAGAAAGCCTGTTCATTCAATTCTTGAAAATATGCAAACTTACCAGATGGAACCAACTTCTTGTGTGGTTTTCATATGTTGGTTTCCTGCAATAAGAAAGACCAAGCAAAAGAGAACTTTGCCTTATCCATAATTAACATTTTCTCAAATCAGAGGCAATAAATGTGAATTATTAACAGAAGGAGAAACACAGCCCTCAAAGGACTGCTTTTCGGTCACGTAAAGGATGTCAGTATGGATGACGCCTGATGTTTTATCGCATGGCCTTACAGGACAACCGATAAGAAGCATATCAGCAAGCACTTTCCTAGCATTAGCGTCCACATAACTGTATATACCACACTTTCCAAAGAAACACCATCAACTTGTTGAGGTCTTTGGCAACACCTCTATGCTGTTCATCACCATCCCTAAGGTACTCTATTTAACGGAGTATGGGATCTGCACAGGTTAGTGTCACTGTGGAACCATGCTGAGATGGTGTGTGTGTTTTGTGATAGGACACATCATCCTGCTGGATGTATGAATCTGAGAAACACTGGAGGCCACTAAGAAGTGTACCTGGTCATCATCAACGTTTAGGTATGGTGGGGAGTTCAAACAAAGCTCTTGTTGTTGCTAACGAATCTCATGTAAGCAATAAAAACGTTTGTCATGCAAGGCAGGATCTAGGTAGGCATCAGTTCCCACTCTTTATGAATAATGCCATACTTGTCATCAGCATGTCACAAGAGGAGGCAGAATGAGTCATACCAGACAATATGCTTCACTCTTCAGTCGTACAGTTTTAGGGATGATATGGGGATCCATGATTCCTGTTTTTTGCTTAGCAGAGAAGAATCCCACATCTTCTCTTAAGCTGGAGCCCATCTGCTTCAAGGTTTCCCAAGTTTATTTATATATAAACTAATAGCATAAAAGAAAGTCAAACCAACAGTACATCTCGGACTTATGCATACATATTATATATAAACATATACATAGTGTACACATATACATACAGTATACTGACTTTCTAGGCTGTCCAAACGTTTGCACATGCCACAATTACTATTTTCTTTCTTCCTATCTTTTAAAGTTCATGAAATAATAACTGTGTATTAAGAGATGCAAATATGTTGTTTTTTAACACAATGTTTCCTGCAGCAGTTGTTTACTACTTTTCACTTACAAAATTAACTAAAAATGTAATTTGGGTTAGGGGTGCCCAAACCTTTGCGTAAAACTGTATGTATACTAGCTGTAATGTTGTTAACTTTTGCTCCGCTGATGTTCTTAGATAAGAAACTTTACAGTAACTCAGCCCCTCTTTCCAGTAAAGCAGTTCCCCATGGGAATTTGAACCAGGGAGCTTCAGGTTGCTCTCACTATTATGCTACCTGCATACAAACACACAGCACTCACTTTGTGAAATCGATACAGTTAAAGCAATTCCGAGTGAAATAACCACTTCACTGGCATGTTTTGTAACAGCTCTGGGAAATAACATTGTTTGTAAATTAGTTTCAGATAATTTCTGTGAACTAATGTGAACTAATAAAGATGTGCGGTTTTTTTATTGCTTTTACTGGGAGTATCCAGTGGTGCTTTTATCATATCATTCTGAGCTGTACATACACCCATCTTTTATCTTAATTTGCTCAGACAAGCAGACCTTTAAACCCTTGTAAAAACAAGTGATACATGTAGTGCTCATACTTGGAACTGTCCTAATTATCTTAGCTGTGTAATGGATGCTGTGTACAACTGAGTATCATTCTGGTTAAAAGAACTACAAAGCTGATTGGACGTACTTATGAAATGTGAACAGCCTGTACAGAAATTATTACATTAACATATTCAGAAATCAAATGATATTGAGTTTCATGACAACATCAGGGTGAGACGAAAAGCCACGCATTAACACGAAGAACTCCTTGCTTGGCAAGAATCATACACAGAAGAGTGGAGTCCGTTGAAGGGTCGTGAAAAAGCATGATTCCATGAAGATCAGTGATTGATCATAAAGAAAACCATTTCTGAACAAAATTTGCCTCATGAGTGTTATTGGTACCAGAAAACCATTGGGCCAATGGTTGAAAATCACCTTTATGGTTAAGTCAGCAGACTTGATACCATTTGTTTTGGAGACCCAGGAGTAGAGAGGAGAGAAAAGAAGAGTTGTGTTGTGCACTGAGCAAGTGGACATGACTGAATTCAACTGGTAGATTATTTCTCAGAAAAGCATATATCCAAACTACTGAGAAAACCAAGGGACTTTTTCATCATTACAAACAATAGAGCATACTTTTTTTTTTTTTTTTTGCAGCTTTGACAAAGGGATATCAGACAGTACAAGAGACATTCCAGGATCCCCCAGGTCACTCTGAGCCCCCCAACTCCCCATAATGGTTAGGGGATCGACCACTGAACTCCCCAGAATCCCCCAGTGGCAAACAGAGCATCAGTAACATTACAACCAATCAGAACAGAACACAGGACAGGAAAGGACAGGAATGGAGACTAACAACAACTATTTACATTAATCTACAGCAGCACCCCCTCAGTTCCATTACAGTAAGGAAATAAACAAATGTGAAGGTGAGAAAACATGAAAAAGGCAATGAAGTTCCCTTTTACACTGTTTCTTACTCAGTTTAAATGAAGGAGCTAACAAGGGTAATTTTTGCTGTATGAATTCATGGTAAAAACCTTGATCAAGGCCACAACAGCAGAAAGTGATCATTTGAACATGGGTCCTTTAGTTGTGGTTCTAAACACTACACCACCTGCTCTCCCCTCTAGTGCTAAATCCTGCACACCTCACAAACACACCTATGTGAAGGGTGCAGCCTGTCAGAATTTTGGATCTTTTGATTCTTGATACTGAGCAATTTGATCAAACAAAAAGATATATATAGAGAGAGTATGTTTATGGCACAAGCTGTCTATGAGTACTTAAAATAGCTTTTCACAAAATACTCGCTAATCTCTCCGGTGACCCAGGAATATTCCAGTTTATAATGTCCGTCTTGTTTCTCCACTATGGAAGTCTCCTGATGAGTTTCAAAATTTGATAAGCAAGATTCAGCAAGGCCATGTGGGCCCACCGCCTGCAAGGTCCAGCATGGGGGTCCAGTGCTATGTAAGAGTTGCGGGGGAGGAAGTTGCGGGGGACAGGGGCAGCTGGGCCTCTCTGCTCTCCCTGCTGCCATCGCGACCCTTTTAGGACAAGCGGGACAGAAGATGGATGGAAGATTCAGCAAACTTTAGTGACAATTTGAAATTTTGCTGCCACTTTTCTTACATGTGATTTTTTTTAACCCTCTTTCTGTATTTTTCTAAAAATCCACATTCCATTTCTGTCACTTGGATTATTGGCTTTACAGGTATTGTAAAAGAAAATAATCAGTACAGTAACTGCTTGTAATGACTAATTGCTATTTTCTAGTGTTTAAGTGACTATAATATGACTTTTTATGCCAAGTAGTAATTTAGGCCACATCCCCATCTCCTGGACCTTGGCTGCACCTGGGGCTTGTTGACCCTATTAAAAAGTTATTGAACAGACATATAAGAGCAGAGAGAGACTTTCTTTTACTCCTGACATGGAATCATTTCTTCTGGTCTTGAAGGTCACCAATAGTGCTGACTTGGTACCACTGAGAATTTTTTCTCTTGAGATAGTTCACCGTTTGACTTTCTGTGGTCGTTTCACTTCTCACTTTCCTTGGCCCCCAATGGTTTTATTCTTTATTCTACATAGCTTCTGTCATTTAAGAGCCAACAGGCCATTCCAAGTTGCTGTTCGGTCTGAGCTCTATTTTGGTCTTGTTGACATAGGCAGAGAGGGTCATAAAAAACATAAAGCACCTGGTCATTTCCCGCAACAGACACGCCTTGACACGTCATAGTAAAATGAAGTTTCATCTATGTTTCTCAGTACAGTATTACAATATAAACTGGCATAACTGTTTAAGTGTCAAAACTAGAAATACTTTTTAGTTATCATTGCTGCAAGCTGACTGTCTTGAACCTCAGATGTTCAAAATGAACTAATTAAAATGTGCTGGTCTATAAAGCATTCTCCTGTGGACTGTAGTTGAGTGCTATTGCTCTGATTTATAATGAGATCATATCTTTAATAGAATAACATGCTTAGAAAAAGTTTTTCTATATCAGTGCATGAAATACGTTGTTTGCTTGCGTGTATCTGGTGCAACACAGGTTACATTGTTGACCTTTAACCAGTCACATCATTGTCTGTTTGCTGAAGGAAATGTTGCCCAGGTGGGCTTTCAGCCAACTGCAGGCAGGCACACAGCATCTACCTCCAGGCTTCCGAAATCCTATTAACTGCAAGTCCTCAAAGGTCAGATTCCATTCACAGTCATATATTTATATAATGCTGTATATACATTACAAACATTTGTGCATATTAATTAAAATAATGCTGTTTTAACAAATAAAAACACTTTGCAATGGTAGTTCAAACAGAACAATGAAACACAATACTTGAAACTTCTACTCTTTTACTATAGTGCAAATGTAGTGTAGTGTATGTTTTTCTTCTCTAATTTTTCTTACCTAAGTATTTATGTATAAAAATAAAACATTACAGTAAGATACATTGTTAAATGTTTTTATCTTTTAACTGTTTTCATATAAATTTAAAGTGTTCAAAGTACAATATAAGAAAATGGATGTTTTTCATATTAGGAGGGCGGGGTGGTGTAGTGGCTTTGGCTGGGCTCTGCTCTTGGGTGGGTCTGGGGTTTGAGCCCTGCTTGGGGTGCCCTGCAACAGACTGGCGTCCCATCCTGGGTGTGTCCCCTCCCCTTCCAGTCTTATGCCCTGTGTTGCCGGGTTAGGCTCTGGTTCACCGCAACCCCGCTTCAGATAAGTGGTTTCAGAGTGTGTGTGTCATTTTTACTGTTAAAATAATGTAAAAACTTTACTTTCAATATATTGTCCTGTATTCTCCTGATCCCAGATAGAAGACACTTCTGACAAAAGAGAAATTATTTCAGATATGCAGACATTCTAATACATGTATGTGTTCTGTTTTATTTCTGGACATGTATTACAGGAGTAACATGGTGGAAGATGGAACTTTACTGTGCTAGTGCTGCCCCCTGTGGCCAGAGAAGGCACTGCACATGGTGTTCTCAAATTACTGGCTACACATTTCAGTACAGTTAAAGTTAAGAAAATATGAAATACATATCCAAAGCAATATGTGTGCAGTTTGTTTTTCCCATCACCAACATATACAGCAGGTTTGATCCCCACCTCCAGTGCCCTTGAGCAAGGTGCTTACTTTAAATTGCTCCAGTAATATCATGCAGCTGTATAAATGGGTAAATAATTGTAAGTACTTTAACATTGTAAGTCGCTTTGGAGAGAAGCATCAATTAAATGAATAAATGTAAATGTCAATGTAAACTGCATTCATAACTGATTTTTAAGCAATTAAGTGAACATACCAGTTTTTAGGAGACATTTCTTCAAAGCATGATAGTGACAATTTTACTGCATCTGAGATTCCATCTGAATGAATAACAATTGATTTTAATTTGAAGCATAGAATTAATTTAAAATCAAAACATACTAGCAATAATTTGGGATTTGATATGGAAAATATTTGGTCATACTTTGATATTTTAGGACACTATCATAGCCAGTCTAAACCACATCTTACTGCCTTGAGATTTGCATAATGACAGTAATCACCTGTTATCAAATATCACATATCTGCTATCAAGTGTCCTAGAGTACAGTTTTGTGCTATGGTCATATTATTTCAATAGGTTTTTGTATTTTTTATTTACTGTTATAGTGGGTGGGGTGGGGGGGGGGAGGGTTTGAATCCCGCAGTGGCGCAGTGGGTTGGACCACAGTCCTGCTCTCCAGTGGGTCTGGGGTTTGAATCCCGCTTGGGGTGCCTTGCGGCGGACTGGCGTCCTGTCCTGGGTGTGTCCCCTTATGCCCTGTGTTACGGGGTAGGCTCTGGTTCCCCGTGACCCCATCTGGGACAAGCAGTTCTGAAAATGTGTGTGTGTGTGTGTTATAGTGGGTTTCACAGTTAGGCTCTTCTTCTAACATAAACAACTGAAAAAAATGAAAAAGGATGGGAATATAGATACAAAATTTGTTGAGAAATTTCAAATGAATAAGCATTACAGTACAGACCATAAAGCAAACATGGAAATTAAGCAATAAAATACAGAAATTAAGCAATAAAATACATTCCATGAGAAAAGAATAGGAATATATAAAAGCAGAATAAACAATAATACTTACAAATAATTGTACTGCACCACATTTTTTTTAATTTACAATAAATGTTTGCAGCTTTGTGCTGTTTTCGGTTGTATTCCATCCCGTAAATCTAACACATGTAAACTCATCATTTATTTCGGGACCGTTTATTGCCAGTTTTGGATGTCATCGATTGAATGGCTTTGTTTTATTAATTTCTTCATTGTATTTAGCTCAGGGGGTGTGGTGCCACAGCTGGGACACCTGGTTTGGCCAGGTCCTGCTCTCCGGTGGGGCTGGGGTTCGAGTCCTGCTTGGGGTGCCTTGTGACGGACTGGCATGCCGCCCTGGGTGTGTCCCCCACCTCCAGCTCTGCGCCGCTGGGCTAGGCTCTGGCTCACTGTGACCCTGCTTGGGACAAGCAGTTTCAGACAGCATGAATATTTAGATTAATGCCTGTACGGACATATACTGGGAGGGCCAAAATCACCAGAATGACCATACATGTAGACTAGCATTGCAATTCGGGATTCTCCGATTATAATTTAGTATGTGACCATTTTCTGTAATATACAAGCATTATATTTACAGTCACAAACACACAAACACTTTCTGAACCGCTTGTCCCATTCGGGGTTGCAGGGAGCTGGAGCCTAACCCGGCAAAACAGAGTGTAGGGCTGGAGGGGGAGGGGACACACCCAGGACAGGATGCCAGTCTGTTGCAAGGCACCCCAAGTAGGACTCGAACACCAGACCCACCAGAGAGCAGGACCCGGTCCAACCCACTGTACCCCCCCCAGAAAATAATAAATTATTATTATAATAAATAGACCCTTGTTATA
The DNA here is from genome assembly GCF_900964775.1 of Scleropages formosus. Lineage (NCBI taxonomy): Eukaryota > Metazoa > Chordata > Actinopteri > Osteoglossiformes > Osteoglossidae > Scleropages > Scleropages formosus. The sequence goes on from NC_041818.1 coordinate 1,320,343, forward strand.
ACTGATCAGCCATGCGGTATGCTTACTACAGTTAAGGGGTTCTTGGCCTCAGTCAGAGTGTGACAAACCTTGAACTGTCTGTTCATGTGTAAAAATGCTGTTTGCTCTGTGTGTGTCTGTATGCATGTGAAGATCTTATTTTCAGAGCAATTCTTTTTTTTTTTTTTTAAGCAGACGCTTTTCTCCAAAGCCATGTACATCCCAGCAAAAATACAATTTGTGCATTACATTAAGCAAAAGAGACATGGCTGCAGACATGTCATTAAGTAAACCTAGTTTGTTACCTTCCACTTGATGGACCGATGTTCATCGATCGAGCAGGCGCATAAAGCGCAGGATAGATGAATCCCGATTAAGAAAAATTGGTAGGAGGTTAAGAATAAGGTAAACAAACAATCACATACAATGCCAGAGTAGTGGCTCTGTAAAGACGATTCTGACACGATACATTTTACTTGTGTAATATTTCTAAAGAATAAATGTGTCAGGGACGAGGACTGTACGCAGGTAAGTTTGTGGACCCACTTGCGCGTTGGACTTTGATCTCGTAGGACAGGTTCAAGGGACAAGGCAAGGTCAGAGTCAGAAACAGGCGTGGGTCAATCCTGGGACAAACGCGGCAATACAGGCAATCCAAAACTCGGTGGTCAAACAAAGAACAGGCAAAGGTCAAGACACAAGAGCAGGCAAGGAACAGATGCTGAGGAGAGACGCTGAAACTGCAAAGGCACAGAGCAATTGCAAGAATCCGGGCCTGGGTGTGAACGCAGAGCCTCTTATCCCTGGTCTTGAGTGGGCGTAGGTGTCTCTGCTTTGCTCGTTCCCGGGGGCGTGACAGTACCCCCCCCCACGGGCGGCTCCCGCCGCACGCCGAGGAGGACGTCCCCAAGGACGAGGTGCTGGGCAATTTGGGTGGTCTCTGTGAAAGGAAGCAGTTAAGTCTGGATCTAGAATGTCAGATGACGGCACCCAACTGCTTTCCTCCGGGCTGTAGCCCTCCCACTCGACCAGGTATTGCAGCCAGCCATGACGTCGGTGGGAATCCAGGAGTTCCTTGACCCGATACGCAGGGGTCCCGTCCACCTGTATTGGCGGGGATGGCTCGATAGTCCTTGGGGCCTGAAGGTGTGTTTCTTTATAGGGTTTAAGCAGGGACACATGGAAAAAAAATGGGTGAACCCAGAGAGACGGGGGCAGACGCAGACAGTAGGTAACGGGAGGTAACCAGATGGATGATCTGGTAGGGTCCAATAAACCGGGGGCTGAGCTTACGAGACGGGAGTTGCATTTTCAGGTTCTTGGTTGATAGCCAGACCCATTGCCCGGGACGGAAGGAGATCTGGCGCCGGTGACGATCTGCTTGGTGCTTGTGACGTTGGGTAATGTGCCGTATCCTAGCTGAGACTGTCCTCCAGGTCTCCCTGCTGTTCCGATACCATTCTTCAACTGCCAGGATCTCGGTTTGTTCTGGGGACCAGGGAAACAGGAATGGCTGGTAACCTAGGACACACTGGAAGGGTGTGATACCGGTGGAAGAGTGAGTCATGGAGTTGTGTACATATTCTGCCCATTCTAAATTCAGATATTGGGCCCACTGTTGCCGTTTGCGGCTGCAGTATGAGCGGAGATATCACCCCAGGTCTTGGTGTAACCTCTCAACCTGACCGCTCACCTGTGGGTGGTACCCCGATGTAAGACTTACTGCCACACCCAGTCTCTGCCAGAAAGCCTTCCATAGTTGCGAGGTGAACTGTGGGCCTTGGTCCGAGAGGATATCTTTCAGAAGGCCGTACAGGAGGAAAACGTGTTGGAATAAAGCTTCTACTATGTCCAACGTGGATGGGAGCTGCGGCAGGGGTATCAGGCAGCAAGCCTTAGAAAACCGGTTGAGGACAGTGAGTATCACGGTGTTACCTTGTGATAGGGGCAGGTCCACCAGGAAGTCCACCAACACATGTGACCAGGGACATGCTGGGACGGGTAAGGGTTCCAACAGGCCGGCGGGCTTCTGATTGGGAGTTCGGGCTTGAGCACAGGTCTCACAGGCCTTGACATACTCCTGCACATCCTCCTCCATGGATGGCCACCAATAGCGGCCGTGAAGGAGTGACAGGGTCCGCCGAGCTCCGGGGTGTCCCGCGGTGGGGGAGTCATGTGCCCACTGTAAAAGGGAAGGTCGGAGCCGGACTGGGACGTATTCCTTACCCTCTGGCTGGTTCGGTGGCCCAGGGTCCTCCTCGCGAGCCTCCTGAAGCTCCTGATGTAGACTCTATCGCACCGGGGCCACAACCCACTGCTCCGGCAAGATTGGGGCCAGTTCTGCTGGTTCTGGGTCTCGGCTGTGTATCCTGGACAATGCGTCCGCTTTGCCATTCTTCGACCCGGGTCGGTAATTCACTGAACCGAAATCTGGTAAAGAATGGGGCCCAGCGCGCCTGCTGGGGATTCAGGCGCCGAGCCTTCTGCAAGTATTCAACGTTTGTGGTCCATGAACACGAGAAACGGGTGCACCGCTCCTTCCAGCCAGTATCGCCACTCCTCCAAGGCTAACTTGATTGCTAGTAGTTCTCTGTTGCTGATATCGTAGTTCCATTCCGGCGCTGTCAGTTTCCCGGAGAAATAAGCACAAGGATATAGCTTGGGAGGGTTACCTTGTCTCTGGGAGAGGACAGCCCCCACCCCGATCTCCGATGCATCCACCTCCACTACAAATGGGAGAGATGGCTCGGGGTGTCACAGAACCGGGGCAGTGGTGAACTGCTCCTTTAAGGTGTGGAAGGCCTTCTGCACCTCTGTGGTCCACTCCAGTCATTTCTTGTCCCCTCGCAGGAAAGCGGTGAGCAGGGAGGCCACTGAACTGAATCCCCTAATAAAATGCCGATAAAAGTTAGCAAACCCTAGGAACCTCTGCAGAGAGGTGACGGAGGAGGGTCGAGGCCATTCAAGAACTGCTTGCACCTTCCTTGGATCCATTGCCACCCCCTCTCTGCTCAATATAAAACCAAGGAATGCGACCTGCTGTTGATGAAACAGACATTTTTCTCCCTTTGTGTAAAGGCAATTCTCCAACAAGCAGGACAAGACTTGTTGGACCAGACGAACGTGTTGTGTTATTGTGTGTGAGTATATCAGTATGTCGTCCAGATACACTATGACTCCCTGGTTTACCAGATCTCCCAAGACGTGGTTCACATAGTCCTGGAAAACAGGAGGCGGGTTTGCTAGCCCGAACGGCATCACAAGGTATTCATAATGCCCCAGCGAGGTACTGAACACGGTTTTCCACTCGTCGCCTTCCCTAATCCAGATTAGATTGTACGCGCTATGCAGGCCTAGCTGGTGAACACCTGGGCACCGTGCACCTGTTTCAAGGACGCGGTGATAAGTGGCAAAGGGTGTGGGTATTTTACTGTGATGGCATTGAGCCCCCGATAATCGATGCACTGGCGTAGCCTTCCGTCCTTCTTTGCTACAAAGAAGAACCCAGCAGACATGGGAGAGGTGGATGGTTGGATGAATCTGGAGGCAAGGGCCTCTTTGACATAGTCCTGCAATGCCTGTTGCTCAGGTAGAGACAGGGGTAGATGCGGCCCCTCGGAGGGGTTGTACCTGGCAGCAAATCGATGACGCAGTCCCAGGGCCTGTGCGGCAGTAGAACAGTCCCCTTACTTCGGCTGAAGACCTCTGCCAGGTCCTGATACTCTGGAGGGACCACAAAGGGGTCAGGTATGTTGGGGCTTTCCACGGAGGTGGCCCGACAGGGCAGGGCTAGACACAAAAGGTTGCAGTGCGGACCCCAGGTCACCAGTTCCCCTTTACCCCATGAAAAGACAGGGTCGTGCTTCTTCAACCAGGTGAACCCCAATATCACAGGTGTTTCAGGTGCCCTGATCAAGTAAAACACGAGATCCTCCGTATGACAAACCCCGATTTGAACCCCGTAATGGCAAGGTCTGCCTCTCCACTCTACCCATACCCAGCAGCTGCTTGTCCAGGGCCTTGATTTGGTAGACGATATCACACTCACGTGTCGGGATGCCACAATGTAGCGCAAAGTCGATGTCCATAAAACAACTCGCGGCCCCCGAATCCACTAGTGCGCGGGTCTGAATGTGTGAGGACCCCCAATTCGCCTCTAAGGATATTGTCAGGTGAGTACCAAAGCGACAGATGGCACTCACCTCGGTTCCCCGGCGCGGTGTGCTGGTGGGCTTCTCTGGGCAGTGGGCTCGGAAGTGTCCTGCCCCCCCACAATACAGGCACAGCTGGCCCTGGATCCGCCGTGCACGTTCCTCTGGTGAAACACGTCCCCTGCCCAGCTGCATGGGTTCTGGGGCCTCCGCTGACCTCTCTGTCTCCATTGGGTACGGCCCCAGGCAGGGCAGTTGTTCCCAGGTGAGGTTGTCTACAATGAGGGCGTTTTCAATGAAACGGTCCAAGGTCCCATCCTCCCCACGGAATGCCAGTTCTGCCTGGATCCGGAGGTTCAAACTGCAGCGAAACGCGGTCAGCAGGGGGGTTTGGTTCCAGCCGCTCTTCTCAGCCAGTGTCCGGAACTCCAGGGAATAAGTGGCCACTGTCCGATTCCCCTGCTGAATGGTCATGAGGATGCTCACTGGCTGCAAGCACCATCAGCGGGTGGTCGAACACTCTCTGAAAATGCTCGAGGAAACCTTCAAAAGACATGTTTTCTTTCCTCTCCCACACCGCCGTCGCCCAGTCTAGAGCAGGGCCCGTCAACAGGAAAATCATATAAGTACTCTTACTCATATCGGTGTGATAAGCCCGCGGTTGGTTCGTGAACACCAGCTCGCACTGAAGAATGAAATCCTGGCAGTTTTCGGCTGCCCCATTATACCTCTCTGGCGCGACTGGTTGGGGCTCCATAGATGGTAGGACCGGGATGACTGCTGATGACACAGGGAGGACGGTGACGGAAATCGGGGTTGCTTCTGCGCCGGCGGGTGGAGACGCCAAGGCAGCTTCCGATTCAGGAGCTGTGGCTCTCAGGTTCTGAATCACTTCCAGTATGTCATAGGGTTTGCTCGTGCACCCCAAGTCATGCACCCTGCACACACACTGCTCGCTGCAGCTGCTCCAATTCCGCTGGGTCCATGTCGATGTGGTGGATTCTTCTGTCAGGGACAAGGACTGGACGCAGGTAAATTTGTGGACCCAATTGCGGGTTGGACTTTAATCTCATAGGGCAGGTTCAAGGGACAAGGCAAGGTCAGAGTCAGAAACAGACGTGGGTCAATCCTGGGACGAACGTAGCAATACAGGCAATCCAAAACTCGGTGGTCAAACAAAGAGCAGGCAAGGAACAGTTGCTGAGAAGAGCCACTGAAACTGCAAAGGCACAGCACAATTGCAAGAATCCATGCCCAGGTGTGTACGCAGAGCCTCTTTTATTCCTGGTCTTGAGTGGGCGCAGGTCTCTCTGCTTTGCTCGTTCCCGGGGGCGTGACAAAATGTACTTCTGCTCTGTTTTGTTTCTGTCATCCTCTTTTCATTACTTGTGAATTTTTCACATTTACAACTAAACCACTTGTTATTATGGTGAACCATTTGCTTCCAAAGAAGTAAACTCAAGAAAATGAATGTGAGCTTAAATACTAAGTTAAGAATGTGTTTTTTTTTTCACACATTCAGACATAGAATTTAGAATGGCCAGTTCACTAAAAGGACAGGTCTTTGTACTGTACAAAGGAAATCATGCAAACTGCATACAGACAGCTGGATTTTAAGCACCGCTGTGGTAACTGAAAAAATAAAAAAAAAATAACTTTATTAAACTATTTATTATATTTATTATTCTATGTAATATTTATTCTATCTATTATTTATCTTTATCATTTATTACAGACTAAATAGTGTTGGTCTGGGACATTTCAGTTATAAGGAGTAAAAAGTAAATTTACAGCACACTTATTCATCTGAGACTCAAGGTGTCAAACTGTGTTCTACAAAGTGCCTAGTGGACATTTGTGTAAAGGTCAGAAAACAAAGTGTGTTTGCACTTACGATGCTTTTTTCCAAACTGGAAATCTACCCACAATTATTTACCCATTTACACAGCTGGATCATTTTTCCTGGAGCAATGCAAGTACCTTGATTAAGGGTGCTACAGCTGGGATTCAAACCTCCAGTGTTTGAATCCAACAGCAGTAGCACTAACCACTACACTACAATTACCCTCAAGACCCAACCATTGTTCCTTCCGGTGAATTATCAAATCACTATGAAGGCTGCACGCAGGATAGTGTTATGACAAATGTTCACATATGGAAATCCACCCAGCCAGTTTCAATAAGCACATGTCCTGAGTAGGGTCGCTGTTGGCCAGAGCCTATCCCGGAAGCACTGGGCATAAGGCAGAGAAAGGTACTCCCTGGACAGGATATCAGCTGAACACAAGGTAGTCACCTGTGTACATACTCATTCTTCACACGCTAACCATGTCCATTCACACACTAAGGGCAATTTAGACTGACCAATTCACCTGAAGCAGATGTCTCTGGACTGTGGGAAGAAACCCATGTAGGGTTAGGGTTTCCACATGAAAGAACATGCGAAGAACATGCAAACTCCACACAGACTGAGCAGGGACAGAACCCATCTTTGAAACTGTTAAAACAACTTTTGAGTATTAATTCTTGGAACTTATGTGTCTTTTCTAGTCATTTAAAGTTGAATTTGACTTTCACATGGTCTTAACATAATGTCAAAGCTGGACAGCATACAAAATAAGTTATATATTCTCCACTTCAGGTGTGTTGTCATCCTTGTCTACCACTCTTTTCTAGTAACGTCAGTGTCGGTGTGCATGAACTCTGCTCCCACTGGAAAAAAAAAAAAAAAAACAAAGTTACAGCAGGTTTTTTCTCTTCTCCTATTACTGAGTATTCACTAACTATGGTAACCAGCTCTGTGTACAGTATTTTCTAACCAGAATATCAATGGTAGCATTAGCAATGGAGTACTGCTTCAATATCTAAGCGAGACAAAACTGAGCAAGCTGCAGTGAACTCCCTACACAACCTGTACTCAAGCCAATGCTACTGTCCAGCTGTGATGACCACTGCCCACCTGTATTGCCAGACAAAGTAAAGCAAGTTAACAGAATGTGGTAAATCTATATTGTTCCACCTGTCTCCAGATTTGAAGCATCTCACCTCACTGGCATTTTTCATTAGTTCATTCATTCATTATATGTTACTTTGTGTCTGTTTTTTTTTCTTATTATGGGACAGTCGGCAGTTTAGCATTTACGGATGCCTTGTAACCAAAAGGTTTTCTGTTCAAATCCCAGTCTTCTCGATGCTGTTTTACCTCATTTTGAACTCCTCTTGTATAAATACAGTGGTAAACTTTGGCTAACAGTGTCAGCTAAACTAGCAGATGAAGAATATAACATCATACTGGGCAACATCTTGAATAGCTCCTCCTGTTATAGTATCCTTAGTAAAAGCCTTTAGCCTGAACTGATACAATAAAGTTTCCCTGCTGTATAAATGGGTATATTGTAATATCTGCAAACAGCTAGGTATACAAACCTAAAATTGTAAGCCACCTTGGCTTGGATAAAGGGGTGTTAAATCATGGTAGGCTGTGGTCTTTTTTTGGTGTTTTATTTGATCAGCATAACTGACAATATCCATTTTTGCACAGTACAATTAATTTCTTGAAAAGATGAGTTAAAAGTACACATTTTACATGTTAACCTTGCTGGTGGTTCATAACATTTAAAAAAAAAAAAATTTAATTTCAGTCAAAGTAACTTCAGTACTTGAGTAGTTTTTTGACCTAGTACTTTTCAGTTTTAGGCCAGTCAGTTTTTGAACGAGCACTTTTACCGAAGTAAAAATTTTTGAAAGCACCAATAACTGCATCCAGTGTTTGGCTGCTCTCCTCATGGGCCCCAAGTGTGAGCTGCGTGGACCACAACAGTCATGTCAGTCTTCCCTCTTCCACATGTATGGTGCACACACTTTCTCATTTTCTGTCTGGACGTTACGTTTCGACTTGCTCAAACTCAATAACATTTTAACAATCGATATAAGGACGAATTCCATTTAGGTAAGCTTGTAAGAAATGAGGAGAGCCCGAGGACAGCGCACACCGGTGGGGGGATTGCGTAATGCAAGCGAAGCGGATGACGTCAGTGTATTTCTGTGTGGCGCGCATAGACGGCGACTCACACTGCACTACTGTACTAGATGAGCAGCGAATAAGTTCGAAATGGGATCCTGCAAACGCGACAGCAGGGGAACTGCAATGTCCGCAAAGAGGAGTACGCCTCAAATACCTGCTTTTAGGCGTTGCATTCGCGTCATATGCTTTCTATAAGCATGTATGAGTAGCTGACCTACGAACGTGAATTTGTTCTTAATGAGCGAAACATGACATTGAGACGTTTTCGACTCGCATTAATACGGTCTTTACGGTAGCTTTGCCATAATAGTGTGCGCGCGCTCAAGCGCTTACCAAAGGGGGGGGGAGAAACTTCGAACCCGCCCGCATATCAAGTAAGTGTACGGTCGTGCATGTGTCCTCTTTATTTTGTTACAGATAAACCAATACATTGTTAAACGTGTTTTTTCATCTAGGTTCGTAATGGGGTGTCATTTTAAGACGTGTCGGAAGATTGGTGGTAAACGCAGGTCCGCTTCCCCCCGGCGGTGGTGGCGTCCCGGAATGCTCCATTTAGCAGGAGCGGCTCGCGGCGTCGCCGAAGCCTGGAAATGTGAACGAAATGAGAAATGTGGCAAGACAGTACATCAATAACAGAATGCTCGTACGCTAACGGTCAAAGCTCGGAGCTTGAGCTGCGTCCCCGCGCGCTCTCGGCACGCGCGTTCCGTGCCACTGGGGGTCTGCGCTGTCTGTGAGGTACCGAACCGCTCGTCTTTTTTTTTTTTTTTTTTTCTCCCCTCCTTTTTTTTCCGCGGCCGCATTCCGCCTGGTTGTCCCCCGGCGCCGCGCCGCGAGCCCCTCCTCACGCTGTCGCGCTCCACTGTTTACACGGGCCTGTTTGTGCGCTCGGGGCCGGGCGCGTCCCCGCCACGTCGGGCACGCAGGTAACCTCCCTGCTGCGCGGCTGTGCGCGCACTGCGGAGGGCGGCGGAGAAGCCTTGGCGCGGTGCAGTGGCGCGTCGACACGCACAACGTGTAATAGCAATAACAACTGGTGGTGGTGGTGGTTGTCGCCTCGCGCGGGGACGAACCAGAGGCCCGAGTGGGAACGCGAGCCCGGACCGTTTGTTTGTGCACACTAAGTGCTGCCGTTCAGCTCTCCGTGTCCCGTGTTGTTATTCAAGCTGGAATACAATCTGCTCGGGCGGACGGATGAACGAACGGACAGACAAAAAGAGCGGCGAGCCGTGGTCTGTCGGCCGTGTGTTTGTGACCTAGTGGAGGAGCCCGCCCCACTTTCCTCGAACTCGTCCAGATGCAGTGTGTGGCGTGTAGCTCTCCACGTACTTCTTAACACTTACATACAAGTTCGTACGCACTCGGGTTCGCTTGAGTCTCGTGTTGTTTCAGTTTCTTTGTAAAAACTCCCAAATCAGCTGAGTTGTACCGCTAACTAACTAATGAATTATTAGTTCCCTTAATCATTTAACCGGTGCAGCCTTTGCTTTTCTCGAAAGCAACGCATTGTTAATTTACCTACAATTATTTACACAGATGGATAAAAAAGTTTTTACTAGAGCAATGTAAGGTAAGTAGCTTGCTCAGGGGTAGGTGGGAATCGAACCCGTGACCTTTGGGTCCAAAGGCAGCAACTCTTAACCACTGCATCACCAGCAGCTGTTCCTGTTTATTTCATGATTAGATTCAGTAAAACTTGAGATAAAACTAACAAACAAAATACTTTAAGCAGCTTTTAAAAATAGAAATTTAATATTACTGAAAATCAGCATCTAATTTCCACAATCTCCTCTTCAGTCCTGCAATGCTTGCTGACCCATTCATTATATATACAGGTCTGGTATTTGTCAGCTTCTGGCTACTCTTTATTATCTCTTCAAATGGTAAAAGTTTAAACCCCCTTTGTGGATGTACTGCATAGGTTCTGTAGAAGTCTTGCATATTGCTATTGTAAGACTTAACTTTAGGCTATATTGAAATTAATTTGTAAAAGTTTTTACACTGTCAGTTCTTGACCAGCTTATCCCATAAACTGGGAGCATTTGTCATTCTCTGATCACCAATACTGAGGAACACCAGACACCAACTGTCAACACTGGAAAGGAGTTGAATGAAGGCAAGTCCACACTTACACTCTAAAAGCCAGGAGTGGAAACAAGGGATGACTTTCACTCTGCAACTCTCAACTGAAATTTTAGCCAAGTGAACAACATACATTTTTTTTTTTTCCCCCAGATTATTTACTGTATCTCATACAATTTTGCAACTAGGATGTTTGTACCATGAGGAGCCAGTGGAAAAACAGACAGGAACAGAGAAAGTACAGCAGGAAAAGAAGATGGTAGATATTTGTGGACATTGCCATAGTAAAACTTAGTAAAAGTTTTTCTGCCTGTTTTATACGGGTTCACCCTTTCCTCAGTAACGAATGACAACAAAGAGAAAGGCAATTACTTGCATAAACTAAAGGGAATTTAACTTATTAAAGGTAAAAATGCTTCTAAATAACTGGGGAAAAAAATTTTTTTTTAATCCAGACTACATTGAAAGCATGTTTGTAAGGATGACATTTCTCTTTATTTTGTTTTGTACCATTACATTTATTAATTTAGCAGATACTTTTCTTCAAAGTGATGTACATCTCAGGGAAAAATACAATGAGTGCCTTACATCAACAGAAAGAGACTTTGACATGGATATGTGATTCTAAGGCACAGTTAATTTGTCACATTCCACCAGATAAACCAATGTACATCACATGAGTAGCAACATAAAGGTTTATCTGTTATTCAACAGTTATAATCACAGGATAACATTTACATCACCTGAGAATTGACAATCTTTGATTCCAGGTCCTTATATCTTTCAGTATTATCTCATGTATGACCATCATAATCACAATTAATGGTGTTAATTAGTGGGTGCAGCTGGTAATGTAGTGATTACAACTGCTGTCTTTGGAGCCAAAGGGTGCAGGTTCAATCCCCACCTTTGGCTGTAGTACCCCTGAGCAAGGTGGCTATCCTAAAATTGCTCTAGTAACATTACCCAGATGCACAAATGGAAGAACTCTAGGTAGGATAACATTGTAGGTCACTTTGGAGAAAAGCATTAGGTAATTGAATAAATGTAATTATTATAGCAGTTCTGTGTTAAGCAACGGGCCAGATTTCTTCCACAGCAATGTGAGATCCTAGTCAACAACTATAAGAAGTGTTCAGTTGCAGTCATTGCAGCCAAAGGTGACGCAGCCAAAGGTGACACAACCTATTAACTCTGAGAAGTTATTTTTTTCACAGGGGTATGTGGGGTTGCCATATAAATTTACATCTTTTGTGTTTTTTACTTGAGCTTTCTCATCTGATACAATTGATCCCTGGAACATCAGACACAGAAACAATAAAGAGTGGCCAAAAATATATATATTTTCTAAATTAAAGAAATTAAATGGGGGAAAAGGTGTTTAGAAAACAATTTTAAAAATGTATACATAGATATGTGCATACAGCTGTGTACGTGTGTGCAAATGTTTGCAAAATGTGCCTTCAGAAGAGCTATGTGTATAGGCCCATTGCTGTTCACTGTGGCACATTACATTTATTCATTTAGCAGACGCTTTTTTCCAAAGCGAGACACATCTCATAGAAAATAAAATTTGTGCATTGCATTAGTAGGGAGACACTTAGATGCAGACGTGTGATTCTTGAGTGCAGTTAGTTTTTTGCTTTCCACCATATGCACCAGTGTTCATCACACGAGTAGCTGCATAAAACTTTATCCAAGTATCCATGATTCCAAATCACCTTCTTAGTAATACTTTATTTTTTGAGATGCATATAAACATGACCCAACCTCAGTGCCTCCCTCTCTCAAAGTTTGCAAAGCAGACTCTTGTTTGCATGTTCCAAAGTCCATGTTATCCATTGTTTTTTTTTTTTTTTTTTTTTTTTTTTTAGCTTGCATTTTTGTCAGGAACATATGTGTGTGCAGATTTATTTACATTTTTGTAAAATAGAACAATGTATACATATACTAAGTTTACATGCATGTGTATATATAGTACATGAAGATGGGAAACATCAGGAACAACTGATATTCGGGGCATAAGACACTGCATCCCTCCATATGGTGTGTTGTTCTGTGGAAAGACTGTATTATTGTTGTAAGATCTGATGGAATTCATTGTCATACATGGAAAAAATGGAGAAAGCAAAGGCAAATGCTTTGTCATGGCTGTGCATCTCCATAGTATACAGATTTAAGATAATTCAGGGATGCAGGGACCTCTTCAGTTTTGTTCTACTTTTTCATGAATGGAAAGGAAGTTACAAGAATCTGAAGGTTCCATAGTGGCATTTTTCTTGATGACAATGCATTTGGATGTAGACACCCAAATCTTTTGAGACATATTTTATCCTGTGTTAGCTATTTTTTCCTTGCGCTGCCTTTCCTTTTGCAAATTGTAGGTTTTGAATCATAAATTAGTTGAATACATTGTCAAAACTTGCTCTGCAGTGGTTGGACAAAGTAATGGAAAGGAAAAAACACAGAATATACAAATTTCAAGTAAATGAAAGAGTAGGCAATCATATTTCTTAAGAACAGCTTCAGTACGTGTTTAAATGCTGCCCTTTGGGTCCTGAATTGTATGTAGTGATACTAGATCGTTGTTCCCGAAGGAAGGCCTTAAATTATTTAAAACATGGAGGAGGTGAACTCTTGTGTTCCAGAACTTCCCCAAGTTCAATGTGGAAGTCATGTAACTTCTTTGTGGTGTTTTTAAATCCATTTAATGCTGTCTGTGGGGTTCTCATTGTCTGACAATATGGGAACATGATGGTTGGCCCTGGTCTGTTCGAAAGACTTCATGATCTTGGTCATTATACTGTGGTACAGAGCAGTTATTGAGTGCAGTAGCTCATAAGATGGATTCTTATTGTTGTTCCTCAACAGCTGAAAACAATTTGGGTTGAAGGCTTCATTTAGTTTTCTTCTAAGAGATCCCTGCATGTAGGGACAAACATGAAAGATCGACATCTCATGCTCTGCACTCCAGGATTATGCACTTGGGTGCAATGGGTACGATACAGGTGCATCAGCTTTCTCAAGCTCCTCAAGCTCGGCATTGATGAGATGGGGTCACAGAGTTCTTGACGCAGTTGTGGTCATGTTTGAGGCCCAATCTTTCTTAGAGATTTACAGCTAATTTAAGTTCTTGTCATTTCCCGCAGATGAGTTTTGTCTCAGAACTACTGTTCCTCTCTTGATGGAGTTTCTCCTTGTTCAGCATATGCTGTCATGGTTTTTCAAGACTATTTTTGCTCAGTGGTTGCACTTGGGGTGCTGACCTCCATCGTGCTGCGTGTGTGTGTGCTGAATGCATTCTATGGGTTTGCACTGATGCACCTGCCTGGATGTAGGAAAGGGTGACATGGTAAACTATAGTATTTTTTCCACTGCTGAGTGGTCTTAGTTCTGTGCTCTTCACAGTCATACCAAGAGAAACATCCCTCATGTTGTGAGCATTTCACTACGACGAGTTAAATTCAGTACCCCTAATTGAGCTCACGTGGCATTTCTTCACAGTTCCTATCAGTTTCACACACCTCCCTTCAGGTGAGCAGTGTAAGAGCGGCGCCATCAAGTGCTCTTCTCACTTCTAGTTTGGCTTGTACTGCATTCTCTCCCTGTATCGGCCCTGTTTACTATCATTTTTGATCATCTCGCTGATCATGGACCCATGTGGACTCTCCAGACCGTGACAGCTTCTTCTCTGAGTGTCGCTTCATTTGCATTGTTTTCATTGACTTCTATCGTGTTCACTCTCATTTTTCGCATTAAAGGCTCAATTAATACATAACATTGAGTGTCGTGAGTGTATGTTTTGTGTGCGCGCTATATAATAGCTATGAAAGAGCTCAATAAGTGCAGGTAGAGAGCCGTAGGCTATTTGCAGGGTCAAAAATGCACTCTTGTGTTATGATGACTGATGTTAACTACTGAAGTAATTGTGTCCCTTTCAATGGGATTTGGTGATATTTTAGCACACGTGAATGTCAGTTTTGGGATTCTGCAATACAAAAATGACCATTCAAACCAATGGTAATTATGTTTTAACTTGTGAAAATTCACCTGGCAAAGGCTTTTTTCAAAAATAACTTGCTGCCCAACATGAAAAGACTATTCCCAGCTGTCTACACCTTGGACACAAGCCGGTTCTTAACAGCAGCCATACCATAAATGTGTGTTAGACCCATTACGTACAGTTTAGGTTGAGCTCGTGCTGTGGTGTTCATTGAAGTCTGAGGAAATCGAGTTTCAAGTTTATTGTCATAGGTACAAGTACTGTGTGCAAGTATTGTGAAATTCTTTTTGAATGCTTCTCCACAGACTATGGACAAAAAAAAAAAAAAAACTAAATAAAGCTATTTTGACCACCCTCTGTAGGGCTTTCTTGTCCTGTATTGAGCAGCTGCCACCCCAGGATGTGATACACCGTGAGGACGGACTCCACAGCACACCTGTAGAAGTGGTGAGGACTGTAGTGGACATCCTGGCTTTTTCAGATGCCTGAGGAAGTGGAGGTGTTGATGGGCCTTTTTGATGGTTGATGCTGTATGCTCAGTCCATGTGAGTTTGGCAGTGAGGGTGACTCCTAGGAATCTGAAGCTGTTGACCCTCTCTACAATGTCCCCTCCTACGTATATGGGTGCATGAGCCGTATCCTGTTTCCTGAAGTCAATCACCAGCTCCTTAGTTTTACTGACATTTAGAGACAGGTTGTTGTCCTGGCACTACTCTGCCAGGAGCCCCACCTCCTCCCTGTAGGCTGTCTCATCATTGTTGGTGATCAGACCCACAATGGTGGTATCGTCAGCAAACTTTATGATGGTGTTGGAGCTGTACCTGGCCACACACTCATGTGTGAACAAGGAGTATAGCACTGGGCTCAGGATGCTTCCCTGTGGAGTGCCAGGTTTGAGGGTCGGTGGGGAAGGGGTGTTTCTGCCAATCCGCACATGCCGGGGTCTGTCGGTGAGGAAATCCAGGATTCAGTTGCCTGTTTTCTGATTTTAGGTAAACGTCAGACTGAATATGTCTTTCTCTTTTGAGCTTTGATTCCCATTTGCAGTTTCTTTTTGCTGTCCTGTTTTCTGTTTTTTGGGAACATACTGTCACTTTGTCAGTGTTCTTGCCATGGTATATAAACCAGTATACACATTACACAAGTAGTTTGTGTGTGGGTTTTTTTTTTTTTTTTTTAAACCAAATAACGTATACGTGTTTACAGAGCACGGGAAGAAGTAAGTTCAAAAGAGATATGTTTTGAGGCCCTTCTTGAATGTAGAGAGATTCCGCAGTTCAGAGTGAGAGGGGGAGGTCATTGCATCACATCGGAGCCAGAACTAAAAACCTTCACGCTTTTGATTTTTGACCTCATATGTGCAGGACCACCAAGGTGCCAGAGGTGGAGGAGCCTAGGGCGTGATCAGACTTTGTAGGTAGTAAGGAACAGGTCGATTAACAGCCCTGTAGGCCATAGCCAGTCTTAAATTTGAGGCGGCCAGCTACAGGAAGCCAGTGGAGAGAGACCAGCAGGGGGGATTCGTGGGAAGTCATGTTAGCCTCATGTTGCTTTAAACTCCCTGTTGTATGGCTGGTGCACACTGACAATTTGGTAGCTCTTTGTCCTTTAGTTCAGACGGAGGCATTTCTCATGTGGTGTTTCAATAATTTACTGCTTTGAAAAATATTGTGCTTGCAAAAAAATCTGAAGGTATCCATAGTTCCAGGAATGTCTGTATGGGGATGTGATCAGTGCTGGAAAACAAACTGAGGACCAGAAATACAGTGTTGTAAGGAAATATTTGTTCATAGTCAGGTTCTTCACCACAAAGGTACGCAAAAGAACTGTTCAGTTGCCAAGAAGCTGCTTCCCACTGTCAATTGCAGCAGTTTGAATACATGGTTGAGGTGAGCCCTGCCTGGTAACATTGTTACTAGGAAGGTAATTAGGAATCGGCAATATTTTGGTAAAGTTTTATGGAGATACTTGTGTGATGAATGTCAGTGCATATGGTGGAAAGAAACAAACTAACTGTACTTAAGAATCACACATCTGCAGCTATGTCTCTTTCTCCTAAGGTAATACACACATTGTATTTTTTATGAGATGTATGTCACTTAGG
This sequence comes from Scleropages formosus, assembly GCF_900964775.1. Lineage (NCBI taxonomy): Eukaryota > Metazoa > Chordata > Actinopteri > Osteoglossiformes > Osteoglossidae > Scleropages > Scleropages formosus. Next base: position 1,336,686 of record NC_041818.1, read on the forward strand.
AGAAAAGCATCTGCTAAATTAATAAATGTAAATGTATGATATAACAATTTACCATTATGTTTTAGCTTAGCAGCAGAAATGTGCAGCTGCAATTCAGTGTTTGCACAAAACTATATGTTCACATGTCATCACAGTCTCAGGTGGGGGTGTCACGTTGGAGCTGCTGTCTTTGGACTCAGAGGTCCCAGGTTCAATGCCACTTTGTGCTGTAGCACCCTAGAACAGTATAAAAACAACCCTGCTGTATAAACGGGTCAATCGGTGTAAGTAAAAGAACAAAGGGGGCACCACATCAAGGATCAGGCCTGCGAAGTGTGCAGACGACAGTGCAGTGCTGGAAATGCTTCCACTACACATCCCTAGAATGAGGCCGTAGTAAAAGACAATTATTCAGCACTGCTGTGCTCAAACAGCTGCACCAATAATCCATAATCCCTTTCCGCTTTCATTTCCTTCATAAAATTAAGGCTCTCGAGATGTGCAGTTCTTATGTATATGATGTTCAGATATCTTTCTTGTAGTTGCTTGAGCAGAATTTTTACTTTTAAAGAGAGCATTTACTACAGAAATATTTCAGACTGCCCTACTTTTACATGTTGATACATGTCACTTGATTATCTGTACTAAATAGTAAGCTTGTGGTGATTTCAAAATGCTACTTGAATCAAGGAGTCCAAGAGTGAAAACTTAAAATGTTATATACTGCTGTCCAGTTGTACAATTTTTTTTCTTTTCTTTTTTGAGGTACATATAGGGGGGTGTGGTGGCGCAGCAGGTTTGGCCAGGTCCTGCTCTCCGGTGCGTCTGGGGTTCAAGTCCTGCTTGGGCTGCCTTGCAGCGGACTGGTGTTCCGTCCTGGGTGTCCCCCCTCCCCCTCTAGCCCTACAGTCTGTTTTGCCGGGTTAGGCTCCAGTTTGCTGTGACCCCGCTCGGGACGAGCGGCTTCAGTCACTGTGTGCGTGTGTGTGAGACACATAAAAACATTTACATGTAGATAACTGTGAGCTGTTCTATTGATGCATCTGTAGGCCATAACCAGGGTCTTAAATTTGATCTGAGCAGCTATGGGAAGCCAGTGCAGAGAAACGAGTAGAGAAAATACATGGGAACACTCTGGCAAGTCAAACAACTCGGGCAGTAGCATTCTGTATCAGCTGTAGAGATTTGATGGCAGTAGCAGGAAGCCCATACAGGAGAGAGTTGCAGTGTCCAGACGGGATGTCACCATGGCCTGGACAAGTAGTTGCGCAGAGTCTGTTGTGAGATAAAGACGGATGCTGCAGATATTATGCAGGATGTATCTGCAGGTCCAGGTTGTGGCTTCTATGTGCTGAGAGAAAGAGTTGAGTCAATCATCACTCCCAGACACTTAGTCGAGGAGGTAGGCAAAATGAGTGAGTTGTCCAGTTTGATCGAGAGATCATGGCAGGAAGACAGGCCAGCTGAGAGGTGTAGGATCTCTGTTTTGGAGAGGTTGAGCTGCAGGTGGTGATCAGACATCCATGCAGAGATGTCCGACAGGCAGGCAGTGATGTGTTTAGAAATGTCTGATGCTCCAGGTGGACAGAAGAGGAAGAGCTGGGTATCATCAGCGTAGCAGTGGTATTTGAATCCATGGGAGGCAATGACAGGGCCAAGGGAGGAGGTGTAGATGGAGAAGAGCAGAGGACCCAGTACCAAGCCCTGTGGGACACCAGTTGAGAGAGGCAGAGGGTAACAGCGGGAGTCCTGCCAGACCACTTGATAAAATCTGGTGATTGACAGTGTCAAATGCTGTAGACAGGTCAAGGAGGATGAGGACCAAGGAGAGGGAGGCCGCTCTGGCCGACTGGAGAGCAAACACTGCCAGGAGCGCCGTCTTTGTCGAGTGACCAACTTTGAATCCAGACTGATATCTATCGAGTAGATGGTATACCTTTAAACATTGGTGTAGCTGTCTCTTGTATTATCTTTTGTTGTCCATCTTGTGCACTCTTGTATTTCAGTGGAATGACAGTTACAATTCACAATTACATTTATGTTTATTCATTTAGCAGAAGCTTTTCTCCAAAGCGACGTATATAGAGAAATACAACTTGTGCATTACATTAGGGGAGAGAGAGACATAGTTGCAGACACACGATTAAGTAAACTTAGTTTGTCTCTTTCCACTTTACGCAACGATGTTTATTGCACGAGTAGCTGCATAAAATTGGATAAAGGTCATCTTTTTGAACTCGAGGACCTAATACATGTGGGAAATATGCCAGATGTCAGTGTTAGTGCTGTTTTTAACGTTGTAATCGACTTAAATGAGGAAACAACACAAGTCACAGAAAGGCACTTTGATTTTTTTTTTTTTTAAGCGCACAACTCTGGGCAGTAGTGTTTGCGTTTTTAAAAGCCGGTGTAAAGTTTCCCAGTGCATTTGTGACGGTTTCATAGCTACTGCCAGCTGGGGTGTGCACAGCCTTCTGGGGTTTTGTGCTTCCCCCCATGCATCCATGTTCTCAGGTGTAAGTCTTACACAAATTAAATACTATCCCGCACTGTGCATCTGGCTCCCTATGAGTGTTTGAGCCCATGTTTTGAAGGCAGAGTGCCAATGTCTAAGTTCTCTTGCAGTTGCTCCACAGAGCTGTTGGGGGCAAAGCATTGCTCACTCTTCACCGAAAAGTGGTGCTCAGCACTGCACTCCTTCATGATCCAGGTGCAGCTTTATAATCCCTGCACTGGTACCACAGCTGAGGGCACATGATTGTGTATCTGCGTCATGCCTCACAAAATACGTACTGTAACGACCGGCATTACTGGGAGTTTGAGTGGGAAAATTAGCTTGTTGTAAATACTTGAATGTGGCGGGTAAAAAGTGAAATTAGTGTTTAACCGCTGTTGAAACGGAATGGGGACGGGGTAAGTTTGTTGGGCAGTGAAAAAGGGAGGGGGAAGGCCAGCCTGGGGGACGCTAAGCATGCTGCTGAGAAGGCTGGCTTGAGGGACAGATCCTAGAGGGCTTCTCGGGCCAGTCAGGAGCATTATTTCCTTGTGTTCGCGCCTGTATTTTTCGCTGAGTGCCGGTAACGGTATAAACGTGAGCAGTGAAGAACGCTGTCCGTGCCGCGCTTCCATCCGAACCCAGAGCGCAGCGCGTGACGATGCCATTCATTAGTCGCGCGTGCCACCGTACAGCATGTTTGCATGACGTACGACCAGCGTACGCGACTTTTCGCGTACTGCCCTTGGTAGCGGCATGAACAGCCTCCGTAGGTCGCGCGCACGTGGCCGTTCGTCCGTACGCAGCGTAGTCCGTGACGTCACCGCCGTCCCCTAGCGGAGGTTGTCCCCGTGTTCGCGGCTGTCGGTGGGGCGTGCGCGAGCGTGGTGCAAACTGCTTCTTTTTCGTACTACCAAGAAGTAAGGGGAGAGTCGGCGGAAAAGTAGTTCTAAGAGCAGTTCTCCTTTCAGGGTGGTGTGTCGACGGCGGATCTGTAGCATCGACCGGAGGGGAGCAGTTGCCTCGCACTTGGCGACTAGCAGAGCGGAGCAGCAGAAACAAAGAAAACCAGGAGCAAGAAGAAGTGGCAGCTCGTAGCGCCCGTAATCTCGCAGCGGTTCAGATGTGAGGCGGTAGCGCTCACCTGCACACCGCCGTAGAGCCACTGGCACTGCGCTCCCGACCGTCCGAAGGCGAAGGTGAGCCGAACTGGGCCGGCATTGAGTGGAGCCGTACAGCTCTCTCGGCTTTTCTCTTCTCTTGATTAAAACGGGGTGATTTTTTGGTGAGGTCGGGGCGATCGCGGCTGGACGCACACGACTCGAGTGTGTGAGCCGTTGCTGCGTCTTTGTTCGCGCAGCAGCCAGCGGCAATCGCGCGCTCGCATTGCCAGAGCTCGTATGCACACAAACACACGGAACGTGGCTCCGAACGCACGTGTTTCTGTAAAAGCAGCGGAGCGGGCACGGGAAGGAGGCGCGAGCGATCTGCACTCGCGATGGCCAAAGAACCCGCGCGGGCACCGCGGCTCGCTAGCCCTTTCTTTGTTGTTGCTTTGTTTCCGAGCGTGGCGCACGTGGCTTGGCCGGCCTCCCGGGGACGCCCTTAAAGGGACAGCGCACAGTAAACTCAATTTAACTGTCGAGAAACGTTGTGGTGCTTAGCCCAAGGCACCATGGGAGAGCAACGTCCTATCACATCGACAGACTCAACCGATTAATGCAGATGTATCGCACACAAACACACCAACGTGTGAACGGCCTTTACAAATAAAAACGTGGTGTTTAAATGACTAACTGTAACGGCATCCACAGAGAAAAGTCTTTTCTACGCACATAAATAATCAATTCTGCAAAGTGAAATCAGTCGTTTCCGATTTGATCGATTTCGATGGATCCCGTGTTTGTGTCTAAATTTTTTCTTTTGTAAACGCGAATAGCAGTATTTCGGTGAAAATCTAGCCCCACGCTTTTGAAAAACGGAAGTTGTCCACTGGTTTTTCCCTTATTTGTTCATCGTACATTTGAGATATTTTATTCAGTTATTTAATAATTTCCCCAGGCAGTTATTGCTGACTATAGTGACTACTATTGTGTCTAGTTTTTGCTCAGTTACTTTTTCTCAGTCTGTTTTTCACAGAGGAGGCCTTTGCTGAGATCCCCTCTTTTTGCTATCACATGATGATGGGACATGGAGTGTAGATAAACTCCTAGGCTGTGTGTGCGCTCCTCAGTATATCCGTATAAAAAAATGTATGTGCTATGTGTATATTTTGGCGACAGGTGAGGTGGACACAAAACACTGACGTGCTCTTAGCAACATACGCTTTTGTTTCGATTTCTGAATGTTGACTGTGCTCAGATAGCTACTGCACTTGATCATCTTTAGAGTATTTTGACACAGAAACGATGAGGCCGGTTTTCCGCTTTCGTTAAAAATGATGCGATGTGTGCGTTGTGCCCGCTGGGTCATGTACTCATGCCCACGTGTGTCAGAGAAGTGCCCCTGAATTGGAGGTTGCAGCCGGAGCTCGTGTGATGACGCAGTCTGTGTGCTCCTTCTCCTTTCTGAGCCAGAGTGAAGACAATCTGAGGCTCCGAGACACAAGTGCCTCAAGCACCATCTTTCTGCTGCGCTGGAGCTTGACTCGTCCCCACATCGTCACCAATGCGACCATGGGAAGTCACGGTCAATAGGCGGCCACCAACTGCCCCCTTAAATCAGAGGAGGTTCTTGGGGGAGCCCTGCAGCACCCCAGTGCTTCTCAGGAGAAGGTGAGTGTCGTGGGTCCCTTCGCAGCGCTGCTGCACCGTGTGACCTCAGCAGTTTGGCTTCCCTCAAGTGCAGCACGTTGTTCATTCGCAAAACTCTGCTTGCACATATTCTCCTGAGGTGAATTCTTTGCATCGACCTAAGTGGGAAAGTGAATAATCCATTCCCGATCCACAGCAAGTTCAGCTTCCCCCCACTCAAGCCCCCCCCCCGTAAATCATGCAAAATTCCTGTCATAGTTTGAATATACAAAAAACAGAGAAATTCCACTTCAAACCCAGGCCTTTAAATCCTGGCTTAATGTTCACATGTTCTGTGTATGCCGCCCTGTGTTTCTGGGCTAGCCTCTGGACAACCACTACACTACATTTGAAAATGTGTTTCTGATAATGCATTAATTATTATAACAACAATAATAATTAAAATAATGTATAATAAATAAATCAAACAATAATGGAGCCTGCTTTTTATTCTTTGTCACAATCTTTTTAATGTAGTGTTCATTTAGTATTATTTATGATAAAGGAGCAGTAGATCAAATCACACAGCAATCTGTGGTGACAATGCCTTGCAAAAGAATTCTGTGCATATTATTGTGTCAGGTTTTAAACTGATGGGTATGGCTTTCCTTTGCCTTCACAGCTTGTTCAGAAAGTTGTAAGTTAAGTGATCATAAATTGAGGAGACAGTGTAGTAACATTAAGTATTTTGAAAGTTTGTGACACTTTGTGGACTGCCAGGTGGGAGCTACAGGCGAGCAGCTCATGCACCCCATGGCTGCACAGCAGGTAACTCTGGTGCCTCACAGCACCTGGGTTGTGGTTCGGATCTGGGTTTCCATCCGGCTCAGTCTGTATGGAATTTACATGTTCTCCCTGGGTTCATTCCAAAGACACGTGTAGAAGAAGGCAGGGGGATAGGACTTAACCTTACCGTGGAAACCACACGTTAAATCCACTTTGACTGTTCGGCCCTTAGCCCTTTGTCACTTAGAGAAATTTCAAAATGGACAAGCTAATGCACTGTACCTAGCAGTCCAAGTCTAGTTTCTAGAAGAGAGTGGCATGGACTCCCGTGTTTCATGTGAATGTGGCTTTTTCACTCTGCGTTAAAACATGATTCACTTGTTCTCCTAATTTTCTTTAGCTTGTCGAAACGTACGTATTCTTTGTGTGTGGTTAGTGTGTTTGGATGGATCTGTTTTATTTTAGCGGTGTACCTGCTTCCTGTGGATAACGGTAAGGGCCAAGAGCTCGAGTGGAGACAGTGACCGGCGGCTCGGTTCAGTTTCCAGTCCAGCTGAAAGGGGGTCCCGTCGTGACAAGGGCACTGCTCCTCGGAAACAATGCTATGTCGATAGAAAATCCTGCTGCACGGAGCCACATGGTCACTGTGGTCAGTTGGTCATATATGAGATGTTTGGCATGCGCGATGTGCATTGTTTCACTGGGGGTAGAAGAGGTGGAACATGGCTGAACCCTGCAGTGGTGTGTCAGTCTTTTGGTGTTCCATTTCGATTCAGCCCCGTGTTTCCAGCTTCCTTTCTTACTTCCCTGTGCCAGGGTTAATTATTGCCAAATAAGATATGTCACAAAGGTCAGTTTTGGCTTTCATACGGTATCCAAAACAAGGCGGTAGCATGGGGACAGAAACAGTGTGGTCTTCATTATTGTACCCTGTCCCGGTTGAGGGCGTAATGAATGCAGTGGAGAAATACACACATCGCACAGTGCACTTTCACTGGCAAAATGGATGATTCATTGATACTTGATAGCATTGAGCTCTGCTCTGTGTTGTTGTCGTGTGAGGATATGCAAGTTTGAGATGAGTTCATTCACCACTCGTGCTGGAGTATTTATTTCTCACTCCTATCCATGTGGTCCAAAGGCTCGCTTGGGGTCGCTTTGTTGGGTCAAGGCAATATGGACTACGTGAGAGGTTGGATAATGAGATGCTCTGGTGCTTTGCTGAGCTTGTCTGCATTTGCCTCCACCCCTAGTCCTCCTGTGAGACGGCAGTGGGGGCGACGAGACAGACCCATACTGCACCCGGGCGAGAACTTCCACCATCCTCTCCTCTCGCAGCAGCAGCTTTCTGTAGATGAGTCCCGACTGTACAGTCACACCAGCGCACCGCCACGAATGCTGCACCCTGCCGCTCACCCGCCTCAGCAGAACGCCATCATGGTGGATCTCCATGAGCAGGTAGGCATACTCAGCCAGGTGGCCACTTTGGTGCCCGCTCACACACAAACACACCACCAGACTGGGTGTCTACATTATTGAGCTCTTCCTGTCCGGCTCAACAATCAAGATGGGTTTTTGGGTTAGGGTTGTCTTGGATTTTTGTTTAATTTTTTTTCTTTTTTAAATAAATAAATATTTTTTGGTAAAAAGAATTTTATGGCAATGCATAGCTTAGTGGCTACAGCTGCTGCCTCTCGACTTGAAGGTTGCCCGTTCAAGTCCCACCTCTTGCTGTTACCCTTGAGCAAGGTACCTACTCTGAATTGGAGCAGTAAAAATGTACCCAGCTGTATAAATGGGCGGAAGTCATTGTAAGAGGCTTAGCACTGTAAGTTCCTTTGGGAAAAGTGTCAGGTAGGCGATTAAGTGTAAATTTAAAAAGAATTATCTAATAATGGTTGTAACAATGGAATCACTAGAAATATCACTAGAAATCATAGCACAGAATATTTTCACAGGTCTGTTTGAGAAATGTAACCATACTTTTTGGTGTTAAAATGTACAAGATAAATAGGCCAGAGAACAATCTGCTGTGCAGTCATTTGTAATTAATAAACATATACCGTTTGGCTCATTTGAATTGTTAATAATTACAGGAGTCTGTCCCGACAGCCTTGAGTTCAGTTGTACTACAAGGATTCTTGCACGTTTTGTGTGTGTTTTCCAGATGCACCAGGGACCGGTCCCAATATCATACACGGTTACCACGGTGACAACACATGGTTTTCCTCTACACACTGGCCAGCCTATCCCAGGGTGCAACGCTCAGCAGCTCCCAGCATGCTCGGTAATATTCGGTGGACGGCACGCTCTGCTCTGGTGCCCTCTTCTTCCTGTGAGTGTGAGAAGTGTGTAAAGGAAGTGCTGGAGTGTGAGGTGTTCTCTGTACCCACCTTTCCCACCTACTGTTGACCATTCTAGGCAACTTTAACAACACACTCAGTATTCAGGGATACTTTTGTGCATTCTGTTCATCGTTCACTGCTTGTGGCATGAAATAGTTATGGTGAAGAATGACTGTAACTAGGGTCCTAGGAGGGTTCTCTGTTGCGGGGGTGAACCTTGAAAAACATAAAGGCCTTTCAGTGAAACGTTGTGTGTGTGTGTGTTTGTGTTTTCTGCCCTCAGCTCATCCAGGCCTGCACAATGCAGCACTTACCCATCTCTTACCAAGCCTTCCCGCCCCTGATCTCCAGCGAGCATTTCATACTTCACCCTCCCCCGCCGCCGGTGCCCCCCCACCAGCCTCCGCACCTCCCACCGCTAAGCCAGTTTGTCCCGCTGCAGCCGCAGCACCCTCGCATGGTGAGCGCCACCTCTAATACACTGCCTTTCACACTCACATCATGTACGGAAACAACGAGGAAGGAGCCGTCGGTTTACTTTGTGTGTCGTTCGCATTTGTCTCTCATTTGTATTTGTCTGTGTGTTGTTTGAAGTTGACTCTGTGACTTGTTTATTTTTTGTTTGTGTGTCGATTTTTCTGTGTATTGTACCTTAAGTATAGTATTTGCACAGAATTGCTCCAGTAAAAGTGCCCAGCTGTATAAATGGGTAAATAATTGTCACTACCTTAATATCGGAAGGCACTTTGGGGAAAAGCGTCAGCTACATGAATAGTTTGTGTGTCATTTTCCTGTATGTCGTTTGTGACACCTTTGCATAGCAAAGTGCAACTAGAGTTTACTGCTGAACAGATTTACATTGCATTTATGTATTTAGCAGACATTTTTCTCCAAAGCGACTTCCAGTGAGCTCTATGTAGTGTTATCACCGCACACACCTTATTCACCATGGTGACTTAACACTGCTAGGTACACTGCTGACACTGGGTCACTCATCCATACATCAGTGGAACACACTCTTTCTGTCACTCACACACTATGGGTGAACATGAACAGCATGTCTTTGGACTGTGAGAGGAAACCCACGCAGACATTGGGGAAAACTCCACACAGACTGAGGGGGATTGAAAATACTTCCAAAGTGGGGGGATATGCAGAAGAATAAACATGATGCATGTGCACGTTTTTGTTGAATTCCTGTCATAGCAGCCAAAAATGTGAAGAGTGTTTTCCAAACTGCCTCTTCAGCCTGTGCAGAGGGTGGAAAACGAGGTGGAAATGAGAGGGGAGCAGCATCCCGTGGGGGGATTCTCGTACCCTGCAGCCCATCACCCACCAGCAATGGCTCAGTCGGTGCCCCTGCAGTACCTTCCGCAGGAGCCCCTTCATCAGGAGATGCCCTTCGGAGTGGTCAGTGTCCGCAACCTTTCTTCGCAGCTGAAAGAGAGCTGCCACATACAGCGTGCGCAGTGGTTGGAGTTGCCGCCAAATCCCCCTCCTTGCTCAAAGCAGGACCATTGATTGAAGTACTTACTCTGAATTAAGGCAGTAAATATTACTCAGCTGCATAAATGGCTAAATCAGCAGAAATAGCTCAGTGTACAAACCTGACATTGTGAAAACCATCAGAGAAATGAATGTCAACAACACAAGATGTTTATGCTGGACCACAGCCACTAATATGGCTGCTGTAGTGCTGCACTTTCTAAATGCCATAACTTTTTTTTATTGTTTTCACAAAAAAAGTTCTCAAATGTGCCGCATATGAAGTATCTTCATGTAAACGTGTTTCAGCACGTCGAATAGATGTCAGTCACTGAACTGTTCATTTGGGTTTTATTCCGACGCCCTGACTTTTCACGTCACTGTCGAAAATGTATGTAAAGAAGAAAATGACATTGTAGTATATAAAAGCTGTTTCTTTTCAGAGATCTTAGTAGCCTTACATTCATTGAATGGGGTTTTGCTAAAGGTTACTAATTAGTTTGAGAAGTTGGTGCCAGAAAACTGAGCACATATTCACAGGTGGAATACGGTCTCCTTCAATGACGCTATCTCTGCCTCCCCTTTTTTAGCCATACCCGCACATTCTGCCACGACGTGTCAGTGGACAACGATACCGACTACAGCAGCCTTTGCCCCCTCCGCCACCACCTCCAACCTACTACCCTAGCTTCCTGCCATACTTCCTGTGAGTAGTGGATGACCACATGTGTGCTTTATCATATATTATCCCTAGCTTTGACACAGGGTTTTCCTCTTGGTAGGAAGTTCAGTGCAAATATGTTACCCGGGGCTTTTTTCTATATTTCACGGCCACTCCTGCTGTATGAGCCGCTTGGCATTTCCCAGGCAGTGCCAGTGTGGCGTTCACTCAGCAGTTGCCTCTTTTTGTGTGTGTTGCGTGCGTGCGTGCCTGTGTGTGTGCTTCTCTACGCAGCTCAATGCTTCCTGTGCCTCCAGCTGCAGTAGGACCTGCCATCAGCTTGGACCTGGATGTGGATGACGTAGAGATGGAGAATTATGAGGTGAGCTTCTCTACTCTGACCTTACCCAGGCTGCCCTTGGACCTGCATGTTGGCACACAGGTGTGTAACAGTGGAGTGGTAGCTTTCGTAGAGACTGGGATCTGAAATCGCAACCAAAGCCAAACATAAGTGTAACCCCCTTTCACTATAAAACTGTATGGGTATGATAGGCATGCTGCCGCAAGCTTCCGCTACACATGGAAGTGTAAAGTACTGTGACTCCTTAACTAACAAACACAACCGGCACCAAGAAATTTGTTTTTCCTTATTACTCCAAAGTAATGTTTCACTCAGCTCACAAGTACAGACACTCCTCTGCTTACATAAATTTGACCTGCATAAATCTAGATTTACATTAAAAAAATTCCCGGCATACACATTATTTACGGATAGCACTTTTATTTTACGCAAAACATCTGAAATACGTTAAGCGCAAGTTGGCGTAGCCAGACAAGGCAGGAAGCTGCATCTTCCCACTTCCCTCGTATTTTGAGCTGTGAACACATCTCCTCTCCTTGGTGTAGTGCCTTTTTCCCTTATTTTTTTACCCTTTTCATTATTCGCAATGCCTGGTGGTAAACGTGCACTTGAAGGAAGACGAGAGCTGTCTCGCAAGCGTACAGCAATTGATTTGGAGGTGAAATTCAAAAAAAAATAATAATCTTTCTCCATCTTCATACTTCCTTATCTGTAGCACGGGAGCAAGGTTTAGCCGTATCAACGATAGTGAAGGATGCTGGAATCCAACATACGTAACTTTTGACTTACGTAAGGGGATGAAGAACGGTTTATTTGCATTGAGGGGTGTTGGTAATAATACTGATATTGCTCAGTTTTACTGATATGTCATTTGCATAATAGATTGGGTAAAAATGTGGGATATGGTGATTAAAGTATACTCTGCAGCCTTTCAAAGTATTTTTAAGCTTGTGCTTCGTCCCATAAACACAGTGTTCATCTTATTGATCAGTGAACGCTGTGGAAATGAATTAATTCAAGGTGGCCCTACATTCCTGCTGTTTGGCTGTTCTTTACTTCCATCTCTTAACTCACTGGGTAGATACAGGTCACGTTTGGTCCCCTGCGAACATATCGTAGAAAAAAGCTAACACAGTGCACTTTTGCTTTTTTGAAACTGGGGGAAAGTGTTTGTATTTTTGCAGAGTTGTAATTCAGCCTTTTCTTGTCCACTGGGCCAGTGTACACACACAAGTAATGTTTGCGGAAAACACCTTGTAATTATAGTCAGAAATATGCAGGAAAGGAGTGAGAGATGCTGATGAGCGCTCATTTGGTGTGCAGTCTGCTCACAAACCTCATTAATTTAGCTCCTTTTCGCTGAAAAAAAAAAAAAGAAAGGTAGCCACTGTAAAGCTGAGAGTGTGTGAGAGAGACGTGTGGCGTGACTTTGTCGGTACAAATGCTCTGGTGAAGGTGTGCGAACACGCTTGCTGTTCATTCATGTCGTGTGAAACAATCCTCTGCACCAATAACTGAAGATTTGCTATTGTTTTTAATAATGATAAAGCTTTTTTTTAAAAAAAAAATACAGGCAATTGAGAGCAGGGTTAAGGAATTCAGAATGATAGTGGGCTAGTAGGGCTTTGGGTCGATATGAGCTGCCACCACAGCCCCAGTGTGCCTTGGCATAAATTGTGCACGTCTGTGGGAGGGGTGCCATACCATATCCCATCCTCTAGTGTTTGGTGGTTGAGATGTTGTTTCAGCTCCACTCCAGAATCTCCCACATCCTTTTGTTGTTGTTCCATATAACGTCGTCACCAAATAGTGAGAAACAGTGGGTTATATACTGCAGTTCCTCTGTGTATCACTGCTGCTGTTGCTCCATTTTTCTCCTCAATATAATTGGATACATAACAAATAATAAACAAATGAGTGTTTGTGTGTGCTGTATTTGACATGGAGCCAAGCACTCACGCTGACGTGCTGCCCGCTGTGCCCAACTGCAGGCGCTACTAAACCTCGCTGAGAGGCTCGGCGAGGCCAAACCTCGTGGGCTCACCAAAGCCGATATAGAGCAGCTTCCGTCCTACAGGTTCAACCCAGAAAACCACCAGTCCGAACAAACCCTGTAAGAACTCTTCCTTGCTTACTATTTACGTGCATAGATAAAATGAGCAAAGCTTTGTGGCAATATGTTCAGACGCATTTATCTTATTTCTTTTAGGTGTGTCGTGTGCTTTAGTGATTTTGAGTCCAGGCAGCTGCTTCGAGTATTGCCCTGTAACCACGAGTTTCACGCAAAGTGTGTTGACAAATGGCTAAAGGTAAGTCGTCTCTTCAGTTTGCATTATAAAGACTTAATTTCTGGAAAATCTGTTGTTACAATTACAGTACCTATAAAAGTTCAATTACATGCCTTCTATTCATGTAGCTGATGCTTTTCTCCAAAGCGACTATTATTTACCCATTTATACAGCTTTATCCCACTTTGATCTGTAGTACCCTTGAGCAAGGTGCTTGCCCCAGATTGCTCCAGTAAAAAAATTACTCAGCTGTATAGATGGGTAAATAATTGTAAGTAGTTTAACCTTGTAAGTCGCTTTGGAAAAAAGCGTCAGCTAAATTAATAAATGTAAATTTCAATCAGAAATTTGTTCCATTTGCAACTTACGGGGTGCGTGGAAGTAGAAGATTTAGTGATAATTATTGGTTTTATTTATTCTAAGTTTAATATTGTAGTAGTTTTATAAAAAGATATTTCTTATAAAGATAAAAAGAAAAACCATAAAGTCTCAATGTGCATGTACTGCAGCAGAAAAATGAATAAATTAGTCAATAAATTACAGTGAAGGGGAACAGAGCAGTTAGCCATGAATTCGACATTGTAGCATGGAATATTCATTTATGATACAAAGATAAAGAAAAACCTGCCAAAATTGCCCGACTGCAAACCGCTGGTAACATCATTAAAATGAAGGAAATACTAAATTAAAATATGCATATTTTTTAATTGCTTATGAATAATTACACTGTAAATTTATGGCTGTTGATGTTTACGTGGTCGGCAACTGGATGCTATCTCTTGATAAGTCACAGCCTGAAAACAATTGGAAGATGTGATCCTATGCATAATGCATAGTTAGAGTTTAATTCTTTAAAAAATGTTTTTCGGTATTACTGCATCGGTACTCAGAAGTAGGCGTTAGCTGTGCTTAACCTTTTTCCCTGTGTTTTAGACTAATCGCACTTGTCCAATCTGTCGAGCTGATGCATCCGAGGTCCACAGGGACGTCGAGTGAGTCCACAAGTTGTCTACTCAATGGCGAAACAGCACAATAAACGGAGTCTTTCACGTGGAGACTGGAACAGCCACCACCAGCCCCGCATTCCCCTGCAAATCGGAAAGAGACCCGTCCCGCCCTCCCCATTGTGAGCAACAAGCAATGTAAAGTAGGATCGTATGCGGGGCTCATTGTGTCCCTTTGACGGAAGCTACCGCATTTGACAGCCACACAGACACGAGTTGTCCGGAGTTGCCCTCTGCCTCTCGTTCGCCCTTGTATCGCCAAGACTCCAAAGATTTATCTCGTAATGTCCTTTGTTCAGTCGCAGCTTCAAGGAAACAGAGTCCCATTTTCTTTTCTGTGTAGTCGCTTTTTTGTTCCTGTAGCTGGGAGTCATTCCAAGTGATGCATAAGTGATCCGTGGAGGAGTTTGCGAGTGCGGCTGTGGGGGTTGGCTCGTGCAGCCAGCAGACGTACAGAGAGAAGACTTTACGAATGAACGTGGTTGGTGGCAAACAGGACCGCTGGCTGGGGCACGTCTGACCACCGGAGATGCATGTCTGTACAGGTGATGGGGCAGCGTGACTCGTTGTTCATAATGTATGTTACGCAATAATGTATGGGTTATTTTGCTCTTTCCCTGTTTTCCTTTCTTTTTTAATATACAAATGCAATTGTGAAAGTGTTGACTTGCTGTGGTAACAGGTGCAGTATCTCTTTCAGGCCTGAGGTAAAAGGAAAACACGCTAAGGACTGAACACGCGTTGGTTTGCAACCTCCCGTAAGCTTTACCGCCCATAGAGCGAAGCGAAGCACTTTGGCAGGCGGAGGAGGGACGTTGCGCAGGGACGCCACCTAGCCGCGCCGCCCTGCCCTTTATCTGCCGCGTCGCTTCATGTCACCGCCGAATCTGGGGGGACGCTCGGGCATTTGCATGGGCTGTCGATGTAGATTAGCAATATTTAAATTACGAATCGCCGTGTTTTACACTGCTAGGAAAAAAGAATCCTTGGTCAAACCAGGAGGAACCGTGTTCGACGGACGACCCCGGTCTCGCCATTCTTTGCACATGTGCGTTGGCCGTGGTGCCGCGCTCCGGCAGACCGTGAACACGGCAGAGCCTCGGCAGGAAGCAATACGCACAGCGAGTGCCGCTTCTCAGCCAACGCGTTCATGGTTTCTCCTCGTTTCGGAACCAAATAGTTGACACGTTCAAGATCTCAGCTCTGCCTTCTCCAGACAAGCACAAAGTATTATTACTCCTGTTAAAAACAATCGTTCTGTTGTGTCCACTTGTTTTAATGGTACAACGTTTTTAAACAGTCTTGTTATTTATTGGTTTTATCTTGGGGGGAATCCAGCCGAACAGTGAGGAGACCACGCCAACGTGGTACGTACAGTAATGTGTGGGGGTTAAGGCAGCTTTGTCACCTCTCAATCCTCGTATTCTTGCATGGTGTGTGAGGACCGCACGGCGCACGATGGAAGGAGCACTTCAGACGGTCTCGTTCCTCACACAGACGAATGCTTAGACGCCTTTAAGGATGGATTAAGCTGACAAAGCTGACGCTGCGGCCGAGCAGCGTGTCTACGTTCGCGAAATTTCTCACGTTGCAGGGTCTTTTTTGCCCACTGGCACTTATTGGCAGTGTGAACACTAAAGATGGAGACTTTCTTTGTTTCCCGCCGAAGGGACCTCGCCATGTTCCGCTGAGAACGTCTCCAGTGCCTCCAGTGAACCCAGTGAGAAAAGCCATTTCAATGAGCCCAGAGTTTAGGTAACTGACCTGTGTATACATATCTGTTCACTAGCTTATATATTGTGAGTTTAAATAAATTTCACTCAGGGCCTTTCATTTAGTAAAATAGAATAAAGCAAATCTGAACTGAAAATGTTACCATGAAGGAGGACATATTTGATTTTCCTTGGTTGTTTTTCCTCAGGCCGTACATAGTTTGTGTAACCAATTCAGCATAATCTCAATTTCGCCAAGAGTAATTGATATCTTTTAAAGACAGGCATGCTAACAAAAAAAAAAAAAAAGAATAACAGAGAGAAAAAAGAAGCAATGTCACTGCAACCCATCAGAGCATATATTAAACTGTTAATGTTCTGTTACTGTGTTCTTGTACTGAATGAAAACACAAACACACAAGTTGTGATCCTATTTTAAATGTGCGTATTTGCACACACTATCCTACCTAAACCACTTCCAGACTTATCCTAAAGGTGTTTGCATGATTTAAAACAAAAAAAAAAAAGTGTGTATTTTGAGTGAAAGACATCTATAGAGGGGGGTGGGGGAATTATTTAATTGTGCACAATATGCATGCATGTCCAACCAGCTCCCAACTGGTTTTTTAGCTAGCTCTAGTTGGCTTCGGGTTCGGGGGTTGGGGACTCTACGCTCAGCTGATAACTGCCATGCATTGTACTGCACATGTTTGTAACATGTTTGAAAGACTACAAGATTTCGTTGCCCTGCGGCGTCGACGCCAGCTTGTCGGAACAGCAGACATGAAACGTCGGACTTTATCGCAGCCATCGAGTGACATCGGAAAGCCATACTGTGCAGAGGTGCTATGCTGCTGCTATTTTCCCATGCCGGCAGGGGACAGCGTGCTCTTAAAGCCCCCGATTGATCGCTTAATTCAAAAGGAACCTTTTCTGGTAACGTTGGCTGTATGATTCTACTTCTTGCCATGTCCTACAAAGTTTAATACTACCTGCTTGTACAACTTAAATGAGTTGGATCTGGAAATGTTTGCTGCAGTTACATATTACCACCAGAAACATAGTAAAAGCACGTGCTAAATGGCGTCGACCATGTTACCTAAAAGCTTTTTGACAGCATTGCCAAAAATATACGTTATCAGCTCGGTAATCTAGTGGTTCATGCATAATATATGACTGGATTTTTTTAAGCAATTTTTAAAGGCATTCCAAAACAGTCTTGAGTGCGGATGTCCCACAGCCTCACACTGACACTTTTAATACAGCATAGATAGAATATTTGGGGGGGTAAAAGACAGAATCTTGTAGTCTTTCAGTGATCCAATTAAATAACTTCACAGCTTGTGTGGTGCAAAATTGTATTCCAATAAGCAGCTAAAGTTCTTTAGGATTTGTGATTTGTTGATTGCTCTGTAGATGCCACTGATTGTTTACCAATGATTTTTGCTGTGGTGGGATAGTGGATTGTTTACTGTTCTAATTCTTGCCCTGGCCCCCCCTCCCCCCCGGGCTCTTGCCTGACCTTCAGATGGGGCCAGGAGCATGTGTTCCGTGTTAGAAAGATTTTTTGCTTTGGTACTTGCACATTTACAGTTACCTCATTTTCGCCATGTTTGTATTTGGAAGAAAAAAGAAAAGCTAATATATATATTATATATAGGAAATGGTTCTTAATGCTATAATTTTTTCATTCCATTGGAATCATTGTTTGTAGCATTTAACATAACTAGCTATAGTGTATTATATATACATCTGTAAACTGAAATTTTTAAGATTTGTACTTTTTTTAAATGAAAGTTGCTAGTTCTGCTTTACCGAGTAGTGCAATCATATTTTTTTTAATTGTTGTGGCTGATTTGAGAGGGTTGTTCACTAATAAATGTATGATGTATACCAGTACAATTGGAAGTTTTTTTTTTTTTTTTAAAAATACAGAGGCCTCATCCACACTAATGTGATCTACACTTAATGTGGGATCTGCTGATGACAAGATTTACCGCAAGCCGGGGGGGGGGGGTAGTAGGCCAGCATGAAACACTGGAATTGCACTCAATACACAGTGAAGGTCAGCATTCAGAGCAGTAACAAGGGGGCAGATGTGCAGCCTGAGGGCATTTTGTGGGCCCACGGTGATGTTCAAGTTGATTGACCTCTTTGAAAAGGCTGACTGCCACAGTCTGTAGGGAGGAAGTGAGACAACACCAGTTTCTAGCACTGTATTTCTGTTGTGTTAAATAGAACATTGGTTGTGTACACCCTCTTGAGCCCCGCAGTGATTCGGAAATAAATAAGCTTACGCCAGAGCAGAGTTTTTACTGGATACTGTGTAACATTTTCTCTGAAACATGAGGAGGGGCGCGCCTGGGACACAGCGCTAAAGACGTGACCAATTAATCCTGTTCACGTTACACGTGGAACACTGAAGGTTTCTGTTCGGCTGCAGGACCATCAACAATCATGCTCTGCCTCATCTCACTTTTACCTTAATGTTTGCTGACTCATTGGCGCTGGTTTCCAAATATTACGCATTAAAACTGACTAGTTGTCTCTGGAAACATCTGTAAACAAAGCTCCAGAGTTAAAAGATGTTAATTTAAATAAAAAGTTTTAATTTATGGCTGGGAAACAAAGTTAACATAACCAGCCCATTCTGCAATTAGAAGGGCAAATGAGGCATCTATGAATTACCACAGGCACGCTATAGGCAAACTCGTACTATGCTATATAGGCAAAAACCACATGCGGAAGCCGTGGCCTTATTTTAAAAAACATTAATGAACAAGTGCAGGCAGTTCTGTGTCCAATGAGCATTAAACCCTCCTTTGGTCTTCATAACAAACATGTACAGTGAAGTGGTGGTGGTGTTAGCGACAGGAAGATACGGTCCACGTCCTCAATTCTTCAGTGTGGGGGCTGCGTGTGGCCAGTGCCACGCTGCTTGTCCTGTCTGCGGGGTTGGGGCGGGGGAGAGGGGCTTGTCACACTACGGTACGGTTAACGTCACTGATCCCTTGTGCAAAACTCAACGAAACACAGGAGAAGGGTAATTCTCTGTCTGCACGTTAATCGTCCGTGAGGTCCTGGACAAAGAGGACCTCGGAGCGGCTGAGTCCCGCCTCCTGCAGCGTTGGTGGGTTCGGCTGCTCCTCCGTTGGCAGGCACGGCAGGACGCGGCGTGGGAAGTTTGTGACAATCTGAAACTTCTCGGGGGTCTCCTTCAGCGAGAACAGGAAGTCGTGTATCACCTGTCCAAAGATGACAGGAAAGAGAGTGAGCAGGGGCAGAGCACCCACAGGCTCTTCACTGACGGGACCTTTTTCCTTACCGTCAGGGACTGAGTGAAGAGGAAGCGCCTCTCTACACGCGAGTCATTTGGAAGTTTGAACACTATTTTTACACTGTCCGGGTCGTCCACTGCTGGCTCCTGGGGAAGACACTCCGACTTGCGCTCCTTCTCCTCCTGCAGCGTCTACGACACATAACAGCATCTGTAACTCTCACTCTCGCACACGCTGATTCCCGAAAGCAGCCGGTAAACACCAGCGTTCCTACAGTGGGTTTTTACTTCACGTTCACCCTTGTAACCGAGCCCATGTAGACATGTACAGGTGGCCCCCGACTTACGATTTTTTTGACGATCGTGAGCTGGCGATAGACATTCAGTAGAAACCTTACTTCTAATTTTGATTTTTTTTCCCCGGGCAAGCGATATGTGGTGCAATACTCTCTCACGATCTGCATCTGACATATTTTCAACTTCCTATGGGTTTCGTGGAACGTAACCCCATTCTAAGTCGGGGATCACCTGTAGTTGCACAGGTGGAAACGTACTGATGCGATAAACTCAATTAAGGCAGTTTCTTTGCCCTGGAGCCTTTCTCCCAAGTCTGCTTCCTTTCATACGACAACCATACTGCTTCATTTTAACTACATTTCACACCTGGACACACACTCGTTTTTGTCTTTCTAATGCACTCCTCCACTGGACACACGAGAGATGAAACACACCTGTCCTTGTGGACAACCCAATGCACACAGTGGAAGAGCCCCCTGAGCAGCTCACCCTTCGCCGTCTCTCTTCAGCTAGGATGCTCTGGCGAGCCATCTCCTCCTGGTGGCGCCGCTGCTCCTGCTCCTCCCGCTTCTTCCTGTCCTTCTCCTGGTCAGCCCGTAAGGAAGCCATGTAAGCTTCGTCCTGCTGCTGCCGCAGCACCTGCGTTTGGTTCCTCTCCTCCCTGCCCCAAACACACACGCACACACAGTGTTACACACCACTAATGCCACAACATGGGAAATCTGTTCTGTTCATATTCACACACAAAGTAAATCACGCCTGTCAAAGGAAATACGTTTAGAAACATGACAGCTGAGGAAGTTACCCAAGTTCTCCTTGTTCCGTAAACTGAACAAAGTACAGCAAAAAAAT
Organism: Scleropages formosus; assembly: GCF_900964775.1. NCBI lineage: Eukaryota > Metazoa > Chordata > Actinopteri > Osteoglossiformes > Osteoglossidae > Scleropages > Scleropages formosus. The sequence continues at coordinate 1,356,959 of NC_041818.1, forward strand.
CAAAACGCAAGTGAAAATGTCAGCAAAGCAGCAAATGAAATCCTTCACGTTTAATTTGATCTTCATGTGCAGCCACAGGCGCCGAGCACTGTTTTGTGATCAACACTGCAGCGTCATGGGAAAGGACACACAACCATCTAGAGCATTTCCAGTCATGTTTCCTGATAGTAAAAGCCACTTGCTTTGTATTGCCTGCATTTTTACTGAATACAGTGCAGTAGCATAAAGCTGTTGCTCCAGCTGAAAATCCTGCCCTGCACAAAAACTACATTTACACAGTTATTCAGCTGACACTTCTCTCCAAAGCCACTTCCACTATTATTTACCTATTTATACAGCGGGGTGATTTTACTGTGCTAATTCAAAAAAGTACTTCTCTCAAGGGTACTACAGCAGGAGGCAGGATTCAAAACTGGGTCCTTCAACTGAAATTAACTATTACATATAATTTTCCATACATAAAAACGTGAGCAAGGTATTTCAGAGATATTTTACCTTTCCAACCTTTCAGACATCAGATATGTCTGGTTAGCCTCCATGATGAATGTGAGTTGGTTGATGAGGTCCTCTGGCTGGATGACTCCCTCTAACCTCCCAACCACAGTCATTTTCCTGTCCTTCAGCATGATCATGGCAAGGAACGGGTATGTGTTCTCTCGCAATGCCTGCGACACTGAAACACAGCGTTTCACAAGTCATACACAAATATATACACAGCTGGAATAAAACCATTCCTGTACAAGCATCTTTAAAAAAAAAAAAAAAAAAAATTGTAGACATCATGCATTAACACTTCTGAGGTTTAGTAGGGAAGAGCAGGGCAGAGGATACCTCTGTATCCTTCTGGTTTGTTGGAAGAACAAGCCCACAGGAGCATTCTACCGTTGATGAAGTTCACAACCTCTTCTGAGCACAACGTATTGCTGAATGGAAAAGCAAGGAGACGTGGTGAGGCCCGGGCCCAAAACACTCAGTACTGGAGAGAAGAGAGCGAGGTGCCCCGATACCATCATTGGGCCCTACCGGCAGAACTCGTCTGTGTCCTGGTGATCGTCTCCATGAAGATATACTAACAGAAAACGCAGCTCACGCTTTGCATCATTCAGTGCCTAGAAGCCAGAGGGAGAAAAACACTGACAAAGTGGCGGAGTGATGGCACCGCTCACTGTATGGATGTCCAGTGTGCACAGAGTGCCCCACTGAGTAACAGTACAGTATATGGTGTCAGTCAGAATACAGAAGTGGCCTTTCCTAGTTACAGAGGCTACACACATCATACTCCCTGGAAGGATCTACAGTGAGCACTGTGGTGATACTGTATGGCATGACCCCCCCCCCCCACACACACATTCGAGTGGCAAGAAAAAAGGGAGCAGGGAGTGGCCTACAGTGATATGTCCCACCTCATTCTACCAGCCAAATGTACCTGTGACACACGAGGAAGAAGAGGAAAACACCAACCTGGCTATATGTTCCCTGGTAAAACACTGGATGCGATCGGCCATATCTTTCCTCAAAGGTGTGAATGAAAGACATCACATCGCCGACTGGATCTGTGACACGACCACGAGGATCTGGCCTTATGAATCTTAGTGCAAACCTTTGAGGGGAGGATGTTTAGCAGAATTCATAAACAATGAGTCAATATTTGCACGGATTCTTTTACCTGAAGCAAAGTGTAGAAGTCTTAAACATCATATTAAATTCCAAACTTAAAAACTTGTTTAGATGTTTACATATAATTTTGGACCATTTCAAAATTCTAAATTAGTCTGGGACATCTGACTTTTGTGAAAGGCACGTTTACAAAGTTTCACAGGAACATGATGATCTGCCAGCCACAACTGGATTCATTTTACAGTTTGACAGGAATATCAATCACCATCCACACCAGCACCAAGAACCAAGGGCTTTTTGCTGAAACTGGCTGCAGTTCTTTAAAAAAAAAAAAAAAAAAAAAAACTGCTCATAAATGTGTCTCTATGTGAGGTATACTGCAGGCCACTGCATTTCAGTGAATCCAATTGTTCCATCTAAACAAAGGGTGTATTGTGAGGTAACAAGCTGTTCACACCCAGTTCTGGGCTCTTACACACATCCACAAACAGCTCCACAGATCTGTCAGGTTGAGGATCACTTTATGAGTTAGAAGTTGTAAAATGTGTTCATATTGTACACTTGGAATGTCATCTTTGCTTTAAACATTGAATAATGAGTGAATAGTTATGATCTAAACTCATTCAATGCATTTGTATCAGTTCATACCTTTTTTTTGCCACTGATTCTGAGTATGTATGTATGTATGCTGTAACAGTAAAGCTGTACCCTTCCAGCAGACATCAGTTAAGAATGCCTGTTGCAAATAGTTTGAGTCTTTCGCACGTGAAGGCAATTTTTAACGCTGCCTGTTCATAGAGCAACTTGATGAATAATTAGACCATCCACAGTAGCATGAAGACAAATATGTTGTAAGCACTTCATCGTTCACTGAAAGCATAGTCTTCTTTCGATTGCGCTGTTACACTAACTCCTTGTGTCGCACAGTCAAGTTACACATACACTACCAGTCAAAAGTTTGGATGCACCTACACATAGAAGGGTCTCTATTTTTACAATTTCCTACATTTGGGGACAGTACTGAAGACACTACAACTGCAAAATAACACACATGGAATTATTCAGTGGCAAAAAAAATCTGTTATAGACAGAAGTAGCCACCCTTTATCTTGACAGCTGTGTACACTCTTGACATTCTCTCAACCAGCTTTATGAGGAGCAATCCGGAGTGCTTCAACAGTCTGGAAGGAGTTCACATCTACACTGAGCACTCTGACGGCTTTTCCTTACTCTGCAGGCCAATTCATCCAAAACCAACTCAAACGAGTTCAAGTTTGTTGACATTTTCCAACTCCAAATTGTACTGAAGTTCTATATTTAAACTAGTTTTGAAGATAAATGTTTTCATTTGAAATTTTTCTTTTGGACAGAAACTGATACATAACAACCGCACCATTAATATTTGTCTTCGAAAAAAATAAGAATTAAAGCATAAAACTTCCAATCAAAATGTGAAAATCATGAAAAACACATTCTATCAAATGTGTCCAAACTTGACTGACTGGTACTGTACATGGCCTGAAGCAGACAAACACTACACATACTTACTTTAATTCATATATTTTTTGCTGTTAATTACAAAAATAACAAAATTAAGTCATCTTTATCTGAGGTTTCTACAGAATCTACATTACGTAGCTTTTACTGATTGTAACTATTAAGAAACCTGGTTACAGTCCCAATTACATTCATAGGTCAAGCAACCAGTGTAATCGGTTTTCCATTTTAAGGGTATAAGCCTGTCAAAAGTGAAATGCTGCTCAGATGAGCTGAAGTTATACGACACTATGAGGAAACACTGCAGACTAACAACACTACTCAAATGTTTTATAATGTATGTTTTATAACATCAATGTGCAGTCCTTCGATCATCAAATACTATCATGGCATTAATAAGCACCCAAAAATGTATCAAAAGATGTGACAGCCTTAAAAGTCATACTAATGATACATTAAAAAATACAGCATATCATAAGGCGACGCATGTCAACTCCCAACTATGGGCATGATTGAATTGTGACGGCTAGCTCTCGTATCTCAACCTGTCAACTTTGGTAAATTTACAGAAGTATCTTACGAATAAGAAAACAGATGTTTCCTGGTGCTTCTGCTCCACCTAAAATTTCCATGAATAGTGCATTTAAGGGAAGCTGTCCTTATTAGCACAAATATGGCAAAGTTGTGACACTTTGATAAAATACATCAAACAATAAATGTGACAACAGTATTTATAAACTAGTTTCAGACAGTGCTGGCAAAAAACATTATCAGTCTACAGAACAAGTCAAAAACCATTATCAGAGTAAATTACCTGAATATATCCAGTAGTGTGTAATACGTAATTCTGAAAGGGAGCATTATTAAATAGTAACTCCATCCTAGCAAGCCCTGAAAGGAGACAAAAGTACAGTTAAAATACCATAGTGGAAACCTATATTATCCCTGTATAACTGAAGGAATTAGACAAACTTACAGCAAAGAGATGCAATCATACAACTGACAGTGTCTTTTGAACATTATATTTTTCAGATGTTTAGGTTTGAAAGATCACAAAGTTTGTGAGAAAAAGTATTTCTTACCACCAAGAAAGAGATATTTATATTAGTATGTTGTCAGCTAAACGAAAAATTTAAATGTGCTGCTAAGTATTTACTAAGAGCAGTACTTCGTAAAGCAAATGAAGAGCTGTTGAAACAAATAATGGAAATGGAGCCCGTTTGTTATCCAGTAGTCAGACAGACAGAGACTGTGTGACTAAACATTATCGAAAACGGCAAAGTGAGACAAAGGATGGAATTTACTTCACTTACCCTAGGCTGTGGCCTTGACACTATATAGCTGTATACTCTATGGTCTGCTGTATTGACCTGTAAAGGTCTGGAGGAGGGAGGGTTGAACACACTAGGGACACCTTCTTGTTCATTTAGTCTGTCCTGTACAGCTGCCTGCAACACAAATTATCCAGCGTGTCAAAACAGAAAGCGCCACAGGGATGATGGAGGATTCATAAGAACATCTAAGTGGGTTTAGCAGCAACATGTTTAACCCCCTTCTGCTTAAAGAGAAAAGACGGGGGGGGGGACTAGCTAAGATTCAAATTAAACTGTCACACTGAGCCCTTCTGTAATGAATGTTCAAGTTACAATTTCTCAAAAACAAACATTTTTTTTTGTTTCATTTCCACTTTCTTCACTTGTCGATTTTCTTTTTTCTGTGGCACAACAAACATTTGCATTTCTACATCTAATCGTTACTTTGCAGTTAAGAGCACCCAACACAGTGGGAGTGCGAGAACAGATTAGTTCACCTCCCTTCCAGTGTTTAGAGCTTGTGCCTGGTGTTTGAATGTTGTCATCAATAACAAGATAAACATTTGGAATTTTCATTGTGATGAAACAAGCCCTATTTGCTATTGTTATTTGTTACAGCTGTATGTGGAACTTTTAGAGAAGCTTCCCATCAAAGAAATCTCTATTGTTACAGGTTTAGTAACTGGATGAGCTGTTTCAAATCCTGAGTGAGTGACTAAAGACAACAACAGGAGCCGCAAGCAGCCACACGCTGTAAGTTCAGGAAAGATGATAAAAGTCCTGACATTCACTGGTGTCCTGTTACATGCTCGTGTTTCCAGGACAAGCTCTGAACACGGAGAGCACTCATACTATAAAGCTTTTACTGACTCACTGTGCTGTACAAACAAACAGATGATTGTGGCAAGTGTGAAAGCTCCAGTGGACACAGTGTGTGTTTGCACCTCTGTTCTGTGCCTTCTCACCTCAATATTCCAGTTGTGTTGTTCTAATGTCCGCCGACACTGGTCCATTGACTCTAGGCCTGTCAAGTCCTGTTGGGGAACAAGCACAGAAACACAGCAACTAGTTTGGAAGAAGCTCGTGCGAACGCCGGGGGCCTGATCTGATGCATAGCAGGACTGAAGTTATGGATCAATTCAATTATATTCCCAAACAAAACAGCGGTTTCCACCACCACAGTGGAAATAACACACCTAAAAAACCACTAGCCTAGGATGAATCGTGAAGGAGAAATTCATCTAAGAAAGTATAAGAGCTATTCGTTCGCACAGAGACCCAAGCAGCGATCTATCTCTCGCTCTCTCTCTCACACACACACACACACACACTCTCTCTCTCACTACCCGTCGCCCGGACCAACGCGACACTGTCAGGGCGACTGCCGCTGCGCTGCCTGCTCCGGTCGGCCGAGCACGGTACGCGAAGGTTACCCTCCACCTCCTGCTTAGGAAGACGCCGCACACGGCCGTTAGCACAACGGCTAGCTGCACCACTGTCGTGCTAGCTCCCACGCCACGGCGCGAGCGCTGCCTTCGAGCGTGTTCCCCCGTTCGACAGAAATTTTCCCTTTTGACATATTCTCTCAGCGCGCGACACAAACCAATATGTCTGACGAGCTACAAACATCGATTACCTGAAACTGCAGGAGTTTCTCGGTCTGCGTTTGAGATAATTCCTGCTCCTCAGGCGCCGCCATCTTGCCCAGACGAGGCCTCTGACAGAACGCACCGGAAGCGGCCGGATGTGACGTTTCACTAGGCGGCATGGTGACATGGGAAATTTCACTGCCGAAGAGTCTCTTGTGGCCAAGGGTGTTTGGTCAGTGTCCATGGTTTTAACAAACCTGGAGTAAACAATATTCAAACAAGCAAAGGTCAAGCATCTAGTAGCCTACTTGCTGTAACCTTTTCATTGATGGGTCCAGTCCAGTTAATGATCCCTCATGCCTTTAACAATGTATTGCAAGCATTTCACAAATATGAGAGAGAGACAATGAGGACCATATAATTAACCTTATTTTTTTATTAACCAGGTGTTACATACATAAGTGTAAATTTAGTCATTCAAAGCATTTTTTTTCTTCTGTTAATAAAAGAAATTAAACATTACAAGAAGACTATTCTAATTTCTAAAAACTCCAAAGCAGTGACAAATGTACTTCAATTGACATCTTACACCATTTCTAATGAATAAGATGTTTTTTTCCCATATATTAATGTATTTATTTTTCTTTTTATGTATTTACTTCTCTTTTCTCTTTGTTATAATCCCTCTAGTATTTGTTGATGATTGTAATATCTAGATCTGTTTCCTTGTTCTATTCATGATCGTAATTTTTGGAATTGGTCATTTTTTGAGTAAAGTTTTTAAAAAAACTGTAAAATAAATAAATGAATGAAAAGAGGCCCCATGCCCCTCTCAGCCATGTGAAATGGGTATTGTACTGGTTGGACCTTTGCACACTGAGGTCATGGGTTCAAACACCTCCTCCAACAGTACCCTTGACTAAGGTCCTTATCTTGCTGTATAAATGAATAAATCAGTGTAACTGGGTTTAGAGACATTTCTTTACATCTTTTTAAGGAAGAACACAATACAAAAAAGAGTATATACATACACCCACACCATTTGTCCCAAGCGGGGCTGCAGCAAACAGGAGCCTAACCCGACAACACAGGGCGCAAGGCTGGAGGGGGAGGGGACACACCTAGGATGGGACATCAGTCCATCCCAAGGCAACCCAAGCAGGACGCAAACCCCAGACCCGCCAGAGAGGAGGACGTGGCCAAACCCGCTGCACCACCCTATCCCCGCACACAAAAAAAGTACACATATCAAAAGCATTGTCAGGTGTACATATTGCAGTATAAATACACAGTATGATGAAGATTTTACAAAGCAAACAAGGATGAAGTTTGTATCGCTTTCATGTTTTTATATTTTGAAATAGTCTGGAAGGAGGCCTTCACGTCTACCTGTTAAATGTTCAAACACAAGACTCTCCCATGACCGTTTTACTTTGTGTACATAACAACGTGTCAGTAAAATACCTCAGACAATTATAAACTGTACTTTTGCATTATTTTCAATGAGGTTAGTTTATCCATGCTTTAGAAAAAAAGTGTCAGGTCAGTAATTTTAGCAAACATGATCTAAACAAGGTTCAGCTGGTGGTGTAATGGTTAGGGCTTGTTGCTTTTAGACCGAAAGGTTCCAGGTTCTAATTCTACCTCCAACTGTAGTTCATCATTGGCATCCAACAGTCTAGAAAGATCATGGAATTGCGCCTTGGTTTTGTCCACTTCACGGTGGTTTGCATCGCCGGCCATGACTGTGAAGGCCCAAACAAGAATGACAGTCCTTGCCGCAGTTGCAACAGATGTGCTGGGTGCTGTTCATATGTTCCACTTGAAGCCTGACCTTCCTGCGTCTTCGCCTCTCCTCAGCCTGTAGTCGCAGCTTTTGTTCGCCACGTCCCAGACCTTGATGAAGTTCCCGCCTCCAGCTGCAACGATCAGTTGCCAGCTCCTCCCAGCCGTTCACATTAATGTCAAGCTCTCTCAAATCCTTTTTGCACACATCCTTGAAGCGCAAATGGGGCCGTCCGGTTGGACGTACACCAAAGGCAAGTTCCCCATACAGGATGTCTTTCGGGATCCTTCCATCATCCATCCGACAGACGTGCCCTAGCCACCGTAGCCTGTGTTGCCTGAGGATGGTCTGCATGCTTGGCAATCCAGCCTGATTAAGGACATCACCATTAGTAACTTTGTCCTTCCACGAGATCTGGAGGATGCGTCTGAGACAACGCAGGTGGAATGTGTTCAATCTTTTCTCCTGGTGGGCATACAAAGTCCATGTTTCACTTCCGTAGAGCAGAACTCCAAGAACGCAAGCGCAGTAAACTTTGATCTTAGTACGCCTGGAGAGCATGACATTCATCCACACTCTCCTGCTGAGACTGGACAGAGTCATGGCGGCTTTTCCTATTCTTTTATTGAGCTCAGGCTCCAGTGACATGGTATCTGTGATGGTCGACCCAAGGTAATTGAATGCGTGAGCGACCTCAAGAGTGTAGTTGTCGATGGAGATTGATGGAGGTTGAGGGGTACTTTGTCCCATAACATTGGTTTTCTCCAAGCTTATTTTGAGACTGAAGGCCTCAACTGTGCGAGAGAAGCAATCCATTTGCCGCTGAAGCTCTTCCTGTGTGTGTGACACCAGAGCAGCGTCATCAGCAAACAGCATATCACGGATGAAAACCTTTCATACCTTCAACCGGGCCTTAAGCCTTGCGAGGTTAAACAGGTTCCCGTCACTTCAGGTGTGTAGGTAAACCCCCTCTGTGGAATTTCCGAAGGCTTGCTTCAGCAGCACTGCGAAGAAGATCCCAAAAAGAGTTGGAGCGAGCACGCATCCCTGCTTGACACCACTTTTGATGCTAAAAGCGTCAGACGTTGATCCATTGAAACGGACTGTGCCCTGCATATCAGCATGGAAGGATTGAATCAGCTTAAGCAGCTTAGGCGGACAGCCGATTTTGCCGAGAACCCGGAAAAGCCCACTTCTGCTGATGGTATCATACGCCTTGGTCAGATCGATGAAAACGACGTACAAGGGTTTCCTTTGCTCTCTACTCTTTTCCTGCAGCTGCCTCAAGGAGAAGATCATATCAACGGTTGATCGTCCGTCATGGAAGCCGCATTGTGATTCCGGGTAGATCCGCTCGGCAATTTTTTGAAGCCTTCTGAGGACAACTTGAGCAAAGAGTTTCCGAGTAACACTGAGGAGTGAGATACCACGGTAGTTGTTACAGTCACTTCGGTCTCCCTTGTTCTTGTAGAGAGTTACAATCGTGGCATTTCGCATATCCTGTGGTACCACACCTTCTTCCCAGCACTGACACAGTAACTCATGGAGAGGTTGCAGAAGAGTATCTCTCGCACACTCGATGACTTCTGGCGGTATGCCGTTCTGTCCTGGAGCTTTACCAGCAACTGGGTGGTTGATGGCGTTCTTGAGTTCCTCCACCGTGGGCAGGTCATCCAGCTCACTCATGAGTGGCAACTGTTCAATGGCTTCAAGAGCGGTGTCTGACACTGTGATCTCGAGGTCATACAGTTCGGAGAAATATTCCAGCCAGCGCTTCATCTGTTTGGTTTTGTCGGTTATAATATCACCTGACTTGGACTTCAGAGGAGCTGTCTTATTCTGCCTGGGACCGATAGCTTGCTTGATGCCATCATACATCTCCCGGAGATGACTGAAGCTGGCATGGATCTGACTCTTGTTACACAAGTTGAGTCAGTAGTCGTTCGCACACTGCCTGGCTGTTCGCTGAACTTCTGCTCTGGCTGCTCTCAGCGCTTGCTTAGTGTTCTCGCAGGGTGATCGTTTGTGTTCCAGAAAGGCGGAACATTTCTTCTCAACGGCTGGAATCATCACGTCAAAGTACTCCTCAAACCAATCGTTCACTTTCCTAGATTTCCTCCCGAAAACTGCCAAGGCCGTGTCATGAATTGTGTCCCTTAGGTGATCCCACTTCGAGGTGACGCTTTCTGTAACGCATCTGGTGGATAGCGTTTTCTCAAGGCAGTCACGGAATATCTTTGCCATCTCTACATGCAGTGCCTTGTTTCCATCGATGCGGGGCTTCCCATAGGGTTTCGAATGATGTAACTGCTTGGGCATCAGCTTAACTTTTGAACACACAAGCGAGTGATGCATATCGCAGTCAGCGCTCTGGAAGCTGCGTGTAAAGAAGACATTGTTCAAGTTTGCACGCCTAGTGATCACCAAGTCCAGTTGGTGCCAGTGCTTCGAGCGTGGATGTCTCCAGGAAACCCTGTGCTGTGGTTTTGTGTTGAAGAAGGTGTTAGTAATGCACAGGTTGTGATATGTGCATAGTTCCAGAAGGTGCTGTCCGTTTTCATTCATTTTTCCCACACCGAAATAGCCTAAGCATGAGGGCCAAGAATCCCGATTAGCTCCTACTCTTGCATTAAAATCACCCAGAAGGTATACTTGCTTATTTGCAGATATGCGTTCCAGGACGGCATGGAGATCGTCGTAAAACCGGTCTTTTGTTTCGGGCGAAGCACTGAGGGTTGGTGCATAGGTGCTAACTAGGTGAGCACAGCCAGCACAGCTTTGTAGCTTGATGCAAAGTATTCGTTCTGATCCATCCGGACATAGTTCCACCAGATGCAAGAGACCGTTTCTGATAGCGAAACCCACCCCGTGTTCTCTTGGTTCACCGTCTGATTTTCCTTGCCAGAGAAATGTGTAGTCAGCCTCCATAAGGGATCCTGACGCAGCTAGCCTTGTCTCTTGTAGTGCGGCAACGTCAACACGAACCCTCTTCAGTTCATTGTTGATTACGGCAGTCTTCCGTGCGTCACTCACATTTTGTAGATTATCAGTCAGGCCAGTTAGCATAGACCGTACATTCCAACAGGCAAGCCTAAAGACCTCCCTGTTTTTCTTGGTTATCTTTTTGCCTGGTGCTTTAATTTCAGTCCACTTGTCGGGTTGAAAGCCTTAAGCCCCACGCACCCAGAGAGGCAGGTGAACTGTGGCGGGACAGCACCTTATTGGCCGGAGGCTGCCCAGCTTGAGACGGGCGGTAGCTGTCCAGTGAGACGTGATGATCTCTCCCACCGTCGGAGACAATCCCTGGTGTTCATTCTCTACGCCAATCGAGTAAGAACTTATAACCGGTATCTATTATCTCCTGTGTTGTTTCGTTGGAGTGACCTCTCCAAGGCGCAAACCTGGGCAATGATTTCGGGGGTCCTGAGATGCCCAGTGATCAGAACCCCCCCGCCGCCCTCCCTCGGCCAAGTTGGCATGTTCCAAAGGAGAGCAATGCAATACATTTGATGCCAGTCTGACTGCAGGAGCTGCCGGTAGGGTGTCAAGGACATCCATCCGCCTTCGGGGCTCCACTCTGGATTTTTTGTCTGGGTTTACTCCCATAGCATACTGAGACCGCCTTCTTGACCGTTGGACCTTTCGTGGGTCTCATCCGCTCAGTCCGCTGAAATCCATCTTCACATGCTTGGGTGAAGATCCCCTAACTCACCGAGGGTTTGAGGCCCATCGGCTACCCTCACCTGGTTTAGCCGGCCTGTCGAAGCCGTTTCCCGGGGTGTGGCCACTGTCGCATGCAAACAGCTTACGGGGAGCAACAGGTGAGAGCCGAGCATCAGGTGGGGACCAAAGGTAGACGAACCGCCCTGAAGAGGGTGCGACATGTTCTTCCACCTGAGGTGCTACCCCTCCCTGATACCCCATACACACCAACTGTAGTACCCCTGAGCAAAGTACTTACCCTAAACTGCTCCAGTAAAATTACCTAGCTAAACAAATGGATAAATAACTGTAACTTACTTTGGAGGAAAATACTAGTTAAATGATTGATTTCCAATGGATCCAAATGAGTTGGGCTAGGAAAACAATGGGGCTGAAGGAACATAGAGTACAGCCTTTGAATCACCACCCTCCGTGAACTATGTTTTCCCAAACCCACTTGGGACTGCTTAGTGGGAGTATATGCAGTGTTAACAGAAAGAAAAAAGACTATAATGTCTCATTTCCTTATTCATTTAGCAGATGCTTGTTTCCCAAGCGACATACATCTTGGAGAAAAACACAGAAAGGTCTTTACATCAGCAGAACAAAAGATTTGGATGCAGACATTCCACCATATGAACATTCATGTTGTTGTATGAAAAACAGCCATTTAAAACACTCTGAATCAGAGTCTGATTTACTGGCTAGTGGATTTTGTATTTTATAACACACACACACACACACACACACACACACACACACATCTTCAGAACTGCTTGTCCCATACGTTGTCGCAGGGAACCGGAGCCTACCCAGTAACACAGGGCGTAAGGCCGGAGGGGGAGGGGACACACCCAGGACGGGACGCCAGTCCGTCGCAAGGCACCCCAAGTGGGACTCGAACCCCAGACCCACCGGAAAGCAGGACTGTGGTCCAACCCACTGCGCCACCACACCCCTCGGTATTTTATAACATAATATTAAATTCATTCATTGTTATAACCGCTCTGTCGTCAGGTCAGGGCTGCGGTGATCTAGAGCCTAGTCTAAGGGATAAGGTATGAGGCACAGTGCACTCTGGACGGGATACCAGTCCAACACAAGGGCACTCACACACAAACCAAAGCACATGAAACACGTCTTTGGACTGGGGAGGGAAATCAGCATGAATTCACTGTCATGTAATTCCCAGAGAAAGGGGGTGCGGTGGCGCAGTGGGTTGGACCGCAGTCCTCCTCTTCGGTGGGTCTGGGGTTCAAGTCCCGCTTGGGGTGCCTTGCGACGGACTGGCGTCCCGTCCTGGGTGTGTCCCCTCCCCCTCCGGCCTTACGCCCTGTGTTACCGGGTAGGCTCCGGTTCCCCGTGACCCCGTATGGGACAAGCGGTTCTGAAAATGTGTGTGTGTGTGTGTGTGTGTGTAATTCCCAGAGACGCAGTAACACTGCTGCGCCGAGAACTACATCCGGGTACCTCGTCATCTGTCAGCACCGCGCAGTCGCAGTGTCAGACACGGGTCCTCGAGACTGACACGTACGGCGGAACAGCGAACGAGCATCGTAGCGTAGCGTCGAAGTCCCGTGACAAGTGAGCGCGCCCGAGAATCGGAAGTAACTGGTGAGCAGAGAATCGGCGAGGCCCGTTCGTTACTCGAGCGCATCGACATACCCAGCACCAGAACAGTGTTTCTCTCTTCGACAGCTCGACTGGGTGGCTCTGCCTGTGGGGGCGCATCATTGCAACATGGCAGACGACTTCGCCTTTTTCTCTTCATCCGACAACGGAGCGCCGGCCGTTGAGGAGGACCCCGCCGCTGCGTTCCTAGCGCAACAGGAGAGCGAGATCGCGGGCATCGAGAACGACGACGGGTTCGGGATACTGGAGGAGGCCGGACAGCCGCCGCCGCAGTCCAGCTGCGCCGGTGGGTACAGAGCAGGGTAAAATACCGTGTTGTGCGTGTAAACAACGCTGGCCGCGGGCTGGGGGGGCAACTGTGTTTGTCTAAGTCGGGCGAGCGGTGGTGAGTTGGAGGAACACAATACAACATACCCCATTCATTCCGAATTCCTCAGTGTGACGGAGCAGCCAGGCTTGCGCACGGCCACGGTGTGTCTGTGTGTCTGTCTGTCTGTGTGTGTGTGTGAGAGAGAGAGAGAGAGAGATGATCATTCATGATGTTAAGCTGGTGGAATGAAGAGGAACGAGGTTTCACCCACTACTGTTCCACAGCCATGTCAATGATGAAAGGTTCTGTTTGTGTTTGAAGGCAGTCATTATTTTTGACTGCATTCCCTATGTATGTAAGTAGTACTGTAGTTTACCATGGAAATGTATATGATTGAACTACAACCTTTTTGACTGGTTGTCTTGTTTGATCATTATGCCATGGTTTTAGTGACAAGTAGCACAACAAGGGCTTTTGATTTGAAGCTACAGTACTTATACATATAGTATCTAAACAATAGAGCTCTTTGTAAGATAGTGCACTACAGTAGTTACTGTTCTTTTGAGCAATGTGCCATTTGTGTGGAGTGTTTAACCATTTTCCAACGTGTGTTGTAGATGAATTTGGGGGAGGGACTACGGTCACTACCACAATGAACGGAGACATATTCCAGGTGAGCACTCATACTTTGGCCACTTCTTTCATGTGATTTGCAAAGGAAAAGTATCCATGAAAAACAGATTCATCAGCAGTAATTCATATAGTTTCATGAGCGGTATTTAGTTTTCATGAATCTGGGACATGTGTTGAAGGTTAAGTACAGAATCCCGTACGCTGCAGTTGCCTTTTTTCCTAGTCTTGTTTCTACTCAATGTTTTTATTGCAGTGTACTTGCTCAACCAGGGTCACTATATAACTTGTATACAGTATTTTTCATTACATATTTATATTTACTTAGCATACGCTTTTCTCCAAAGCGACCTCCAATGAACTCTATGTAGTGTTATCAGCCCACACACCTTATTTACCAACGTGACTTACACTGCTAGATACACTACTTACACTGGATCACTCATCCATTCATATTTCTTTAACCTTTGTTCCTTAGTGATTGATTGTATTACCGGTACTGTATGTTTTCTCTGTTTTGTATTTGTGCTGTAATGGTGCATCGAATCGTACAGGAACGTAACATGTGACTCACTAGTACGCTCCTTAAACACTCCCTTCCTTAAGAGCGTGTAGGCGTGTGGGACTGACAGGTGTGTCAGTGTCACCCGGGTATTCTGTCTCCTCCGCTCAGGTCTGATCATGACGTGTGTGAGAGAGAGAGGGAGATTCTTTTTACATTTCTAATGTTACCCTTGCTGGGTGGATTCATTCGACATGTGGCAGCGCTTTATCACAAAGGTGCCTCATCATTTACACCTGTGTCACATGAAGTTACTGTGCTTATGCTGAAGTGATGGTTGCCGCAGGAGTCAAATGGACCAACCGACGGCTACGCTGCCATTGCTCGAGTCGACCAGCAGCGACAGGAGCCCGAGAGTCTGCGCAAGTGGAGGGAGGAGCAGAAGGCGCGGCTCGAGCAGCTCGGTACGGCCCCTGGTGCTGGTTTCGGAGCGGAAGTCCCGCCTAGTTCTGCGCACAGCTCGTCTCATCTGTTGTGCTTTGCCGAAGTAGTGTAGCTCTCCAGATGCGCAAGGTGTTGGGGTGGGTGGGGGTCAACCAGCTACTGCGGGCTGCACATGTTGAAATACCCTGAACAGAGGAGTGGATGGGTACCAGCGCTGTAATGAAGAGTGCGATCAACACAGTTAATTTGTAGACACAATTTATCTGGTTGTTTGAGCGCTGGAGGTGCTGGAAAGGTTCTTTGTCTCTGTGTGTGGATGGGAAACTTGTGTGTCGCTTCATGGCAGCTCTTGGTGGCTGAGCCATGCATACGTGTGGCTCGCACTAACAGCAGTGTGTGTGCTGTCTGTCCACCTGCGCACACAGACTCCGCCTCCAGGGCCGCAGAGGAGGAGTGGAAGGAGAAGGCAAGGAAGGAGCTGGAGGACTGGCACATGCACCAGGCGGAGCAGATGGAGAAGAACAGGGCCAACAACAGGTAATGTGCTTGACCCTGCGGTGCTGCACACAGCTCCGCTTTCAGCAGTCTGCTGTTGCACAGGAACCTCGAGTTGAGTTGGAAAAATGCGCACAACACATCTGTTTCTTGAGAGATGGCAGTAGCACAGTTCCGATGTGCGATGTGTGTAGAGAGAGTCACTAAGTTGCTCCCGAGCCTCTCCTGGAAGCACAGGATGCTGGGCTAAGTAGGGTAAACCTTGGAGGGGACTCCAGCCCATCAGAGGACATGGACAGAAACGTTACGGAAGAAATTTAAAGAAAGTGTTACTTGTATTGTGTCATACATGATGGAAATGGCTGTACTGTATCACTTTCACTCCATTGTTGCTTAAGTCAGTCTAAATTAAACTAAGTAAATACATATTTTTATTTAGCAGACACTTTTCTCCAAAGTGACCTCCAATGAACTCTAGCAGTGTTACCAAACCACACACCTTATTCACTATGGTGACTTACTCTGCTAAATACACTACTTACAATGGGTCACTCATCCATACATCAGTGGAACACACACTCTCTGTGTCACTCACACACTATGGGTGAACCTGAACAGCATGTCTTTGGACAGTGGGAGGAAACCCACGCAAACACGGGGAGAACATGCAAACTCCACACAGACTGAGCTGGGATTGAACTAACGTCCTCTCGCACCACTCGGGCGCTGTGAGACGGTAGTGCTACTCACTGTGCCGCATATATACTACACTGTGCACACGTTTGCACATATATGGAAAGGCCTAATCCAGTCACGAGTAAAAGTCTATTGTTTTGACAAGTATAAATTTGAAACTTGTTTTTAAAGTACTTACATTGAATAGTTGTACTGTAGCAGTTTATTTGTTTAGGGAAGTGGAATGAAGAATAGTTTGTCATTTGACATCACATTAGAAAGTGTCACAGGCTTGCCACAGAATGTTTTTTAAGAATGTTTTGTTTTTAAGAACCGTATGAATCCAGAGTGTGTTTGGTATGCAACTGTAAGGCGATGGGACAGGATGTAACGCAGCGTGACGCCTGTGTGTGTTGGAACGCTAGTGGAGGCTCCCTCTAAACCTAGACAGAAATGTGTGGGAACCCAAGATGCAGCCAGTATCGGCTTGAGACACTTCATCCTCCCAAAAGTTTCTGAAACGTTGTGTGTGTACGCTGCATTGTGCATCAACACACTTCTCTCTCACTCATATTGACCGTTTTATGCTGTGTGTGATGCTGAAGACTCCGCATTGACATGTTAGCTATTAATGGTCCTGTGCCTTACTGCCCTGTGTAGACAGTGAGCCAGTGCTGAAGGACAGAGGAAAGTGTGTGTGTGTGTGTGTGTGTGTGTGTGTGTGTGTGTGTGTGTGGGGGGGGGGGCTTTGCTCTACTAATACAACCTTCTCTTGTGTTTTTCAGCAGACTCTCCCCAAGTCTGACACGGTATCTTTTTGCCATTATAAACGTGTTGACTGTCTGTGACTGTGACTCTTGCCATGCCTCCCTGTGTCTGCTGCTTGTGTGACACTGACCTTTTTTCTCTCTGTCCCTTCTTGTCTCTGCCTCTGGCTCTGCGTGTGTCCGGACTAATCCGCATGCGCGCTAGGATTGCAGATCAGGCTTTCTACGAGCAGCCCCACGCTGATGCAATAGGCTTTGTGTATGTTGGATCCTCTTCCTTCTAGCCTTTTCTTAACACCATTTTACTTTTTTCCCCTTCTGTAGAGAAATAAGGTGTGTGTGTGTGTGTGTGTGTGTGTGTGTGTGTGTCCCAATATCTTCTAAAATGTTCCCATTTGATATATATATATATATATATATATATATATATATATATGCATATACAATGTAAAAAAATATTTTTCTTACTGGTTTTTTAAATTATGAATACAGTGCAGTTCAATAAGGGAAGTCTCATTACACAGTACATTTGGGGAATTTTTTAGAAATTCCCCTTCAAACAAAATATTGGCTAAATAAAGAATGTGAGTACTTTAAGTGGACTCTAAGTGTTGTACAGCTTTTTAGAATAGCAGGAGTCTTATTTTCCTGCTAGATTTTGCTACTGTGCTACAGCTACTGTATAGTGGAGGACAGGAAAGTTGATTATAGGCCACGATAAGTTAAATTTTATTTCAGAGTTTAATTGTGGACTCGCTCCTAATTGCTTTGCTCTCTTCAGGAGCACTGCTGCTGTCCTGGTTTTAAATGTATTCCTAGTGGCGGCATAGTGTCTCTGCAAATACTAAGTGCATTTCAGAGAATGGCAGTACAGCACAGTCTTTCTTCTCATTTATATTGTAATTCTAATTGTCATTTACAATTAGCTTCACTTCATTTATAATTTGCTGTCTCATTTAGTGGAAGTCCTGTGGATGAGTTTCTGTGCTTACCATGCACATCCGTGTGGTCGTCAGCTTGCATGCATCACTGTGAAATATTGCCATCACTTATGATTGTATAAGGTGAATCTTTTATGACTGTAGTGGTGTTAAATCCTCCCACGTCATGTAGTCATTGCAATGCAGTTTGTTCATGTCACTTTGTGTCCCCCCGCCATTGTGCGAGGCATCCACAGCATCTTCACGTGTTCTATGAACCTTTCCCGCGAAGAGGCATGTCACCCACTGAGCTCTCTGCATATGGCTGTTTGTCTAATCATTTCTGAAATATGTCATTAGCTGTATTTCATCTGAATTTATATCCCATTTTCTTGCTTATAAGAGATGACCATAATGCATACGAAGGTTTATAGTAGCATAGTTTTGTTTGGAAGGGGACACATTTGAACATGTTACGAAGGACTGACAATATACACATAGGTAATCGGTTAGGTTGTTACACCCACACATTGCAAAAGGACATACTGTATAGAATGGGGAAAATGTCACATTTAAATGGTGCTGAAAAGCTTGTTTTCAAAAATGTACAAGGGTGCATTATTTCAGAGTGATGGTGTGTACCTTGCATTAACAGCTGCTTTTGTGTTTGAATAGCAAATTTACATAAAATCAGCTGGAGGATGTGCACACTGACTCGTCCATTTTAATGTGTAGTGCTGTAGATTTCTGGTTGGCATTTAACCATTTAGCATGTTTAATGTTTCCAATATTCCAAATGTACTCAGTTGCATATTTGAAACGAGACCTGTTTTTACTGTTAATTTATTTTGGCAGTATAATTGCTGCAGTCATCCTCAGCGTGCTACATGGATAGTGTAACTAATGAAATGTATGTACTGGGCTTGTTTAAGTAATATTTTTGCATGGCAAAGCCTAGACTATTGAGTTTGTCATGCTTAGAGCAACTTTTTTCTTTAAAAAAGAAGAAAAAAACTAATGGAAATGTTCCTTCATTCAAGGCTTGACTTAACTGGAGACGCTGATTTATTCCATGTCTCAAAGTGTCATCGGTTCATTCCTCTAACTTAGTTTTATCTAACAGGCCTAGATAAATAATGACTCCAATACAATCTCTGCTCCCACCATAACAAATATACTAGAATAATAATGAACACATGTAATGCATGAGAATTCTGTGCATTAAAAAACACGTCTGAATAACTGTCATGTTAAAGTAGCACCACTGTTAAAACAATCGTACATTGTGCACTTTTTCGCACTGCTTTTCCATTTGGGGGAAAGAAAGAGAGGTTGTACTAGAGCTGGTTGGAACAGTGGCCACATTTTCTGTGTTTAGTTTTATCTTTACAGGTGTAATTTGTTTTTGGTGGCTTTGCAGTACAAGTGATGCACAGTGCATAATATTTGACAAGGGTAGCGAAGAGGAGCCGGGGCAGGTCGCTTCAGGCAGGGTGCTCACAAGCCCCATGGTGCCCGCATTACTGCCTTTGTCTGACATATGATGGGTCGCCTCCCAGTGCTTTATTGGTCTTATTGTTTTATTTGATTGATTCTTATTTTGTTCCAAAATATCTTAGCATTACTATAAATGATTTTGGTAACAATTTTCATGAGTTAGTCAACATTTTTCACTCCTTTATTTTCAAGGAAAGGCTGATGGATGAGCTGCACGTTACTCAGAAGATGAATGTCAGTACTGAAATATCAGTTCCGTGATATTTATTGGGTAGGAAACTAGGAGTTTTTTTATTGTTTTTTGAACACATTTACAGACACTGTATGCTTTAGCAGTAGGCAGCTGCGTAGTATGGTGGTTGTGTGTGTGGGAACTGCCGCTCTCACTTGTCTAAAATGCCCTTTCTTGCTTCTCGAAGGGCTTCTGAAGAGGCCTTCCGGAAGGAGTGTGATGAAGACACGCCTGGGTCCGAGTGGGAGAGGGTGGCGCGGCTCTGCGACTTCAACCCGAAGACCAACAAGCAATCAAAAGACGTGTCTCGCATGCGCTCTGTGCTCATCTCACTGAAACAGATGCCCCTTATCCGCTAGGGCATGACCTCCCCCCCCCCCCCAAAAAAAAAGAAAAACAGTGGCGTAGCAGCGCTCAGTCGTTTTGCTCATTACTCTCTTTTTAACCACGTTCAGATTTCGGTTCCTTTTGCCTACAGATGCAAGATCATCAGTGCTCCTGTCTGGGGGTAGCAGCCATGTCTCAGCAGTTCTCCTCCACACAGTTCAGCCACCTCACCAGGTACTTTGTCACCCTGTGCATTGGAAGGGCAAGGCTTTTAAAATGTATACAAATGCCATGTTTTTGCAGCTCAACGTTAAAAAAAAAAAAAAAAAATCCAATGAAATACTGAACAGAACTGTTTGGCCCCTTTCTGCCAGCCACTGACGGAGGGGTGATGTGCTGCATCTCTAGATGTCCTTCGGTTGCTCTAAGTACCATTATTTGTTGATCTCCAGTTCCCCTGATGTTGCTTGCAGCATCGAGCCTTGTGTTTTGTCTGATTGTTTGGTTCGCCCTTTTCTTGAGCAGCCCGCCATCTAGCATGTGCAGTTTGCTGCTTTAAAGAAGTGGCGCTGCCCATGTACCAAAGCACTTGCCTTCTCTAGATTTGCCTTCAAGTACTCGTGCGAAAAGTTGTTTTAAAATTGCAGCTGCTGATCTTTCCTTTTCGTAACAATGTTTGTTTTCTGATTGGCTTGCTGCTCAAAGGCCACAGCCTGCCTTGTATTTCACCTGTCCCCAGGTGATGATGCTTCTGTATGCCACAGCACTTAAAACGTTGAAATGCTATTCATCCCCTTTTGTATGACATTAAGTACAATGTGATTGAAATGTCCAGATAACAGAAAAAGTGAACATGCACGAAGTGATGAACACTGATGGGATGTTGTAGGATAAGGGGTCACGTAGGTTTATTGAAAAACTCCACATGCCCAACGAGCATTTTGTGTGCTGCATCGCATTCTGAACGTGCAGTGAAAACACACCATAAGGACAATGTCGTCCTATAGCCAGTTGGAGCATCCGTGGGAAATGCAGTACTAAGAGTACGAAATTGCATTTTATTCCAAGTCTTACCATGGTAGTTTGCTTCAGATGCAGCAATCGTTGCATTGACACAGCAGTGACACCATGCTTTTGGACACGCTTAGAGCCTCATTATGTATGACACTCGTCATAGTTGATCCTAGGAAATCCTGTAATGTTCCATTATATGCTTTAGGCTCCCATGATCATACCGATAATCAACTGATTGATAATCCATCTTCCGGGCACTGTGCCGTTGTGAGGGAACTGTTTCCTAGAGCCCATTGGCTTTTTTTGTACTGTAGTAATGAGATACTGTAAGGGGCTACAGGGTGTCAGGTGACCTGTTTATGCGCACCAGTGTATGCGTTGATTGTATCTGGTGGCCTTTCTGAACATCATAATGCCCAAAGAGCCTCCTTAGCCCCTGGACAAAAGTTATCCTCCCCCCTCCCCCGCGCTTTCACTCAAAGGACATCAATTAGACTAGACTAGACTTGCCAATGAGATAATGAAGGAGGTGAGGACAACAGACAACAGGAGGGTTTTGCCTGACTTCATGTAGAGCTTCTTTGGAGCCTCTTGTCCCTTCCCAGCACCTTGACATTAAAGTTTTAAACATGGGCTGTGTGCGCGTGCTGTCAATCCAATGATACGTGATCAGTTACTGTACTGCCTCCACTCTTATGTTAGACTTAATTTTTACTCTATTCTATAATGATATTTCAGAGAAAAGGTGACCCTCATCACATCAGTTGTGTATTCTTCTGTTATTGCTTATCTATATATCTGCATGTGTTTATGTTGTATAGTCTAAAATAAGGCAGCATTTTTTAGACAAGCAGGCATTTCACCGAAATCTGTTACAATGAGAAAAATAAAACCATTCTCTATTAAATGTGTTGGTCTCCTTTTTGTACACAATAACTGCTCGATTTCATACATTCTGAATTCAGTGAAATTTCAGTGAGATTGTGGTTACTGATATCAGCATTAATAGGCATGTAACAATACCAAAGATACACCCCCTTTATAACAAGTGTTTACAACATAACTTTGCACAGTGACTTCTTCCCTTGTCCCCTGACAACGAGAAGCATGGCAGGTGTACTCCACTGCCCTGAGTGCTAACAAACTGTAAATGGAGTCCACCAGTGCTGATGTGGAAGCTGCATTTGCCCTGCTCTAATAAATAGCACTGACTCTGTGTAACAGATGAAAAAGCTGATGAGAACAGTGAGGCTCTCCAGTACCTGCACAAGTCCAAAGCTTTCAACTTCCCACAAGCTTAGCCGAGTCCACTATAACTTGCTGAAACAGAAGTAAAAAGCTGGTATGGGATAATTCTAACAGCAGTGCTCAAAGCAAAATGTGGCCTTTGAAACACATGCAAAACGAGCTGCTTCATCAGAAATGTGCAATTACGTAGAGCAGCAACATGGGCACTAGGCATTTCCATACTTTAATGATAATGAGGAATACAACTTTCATAGTGGGGGTGTGATTATCAGCAAAATATTCCTTTAAGTCAGAAGGTAAAGTGGGAACAGAATACAACAAGTGTAAGCACTGTTTCAAACTTGGAGTAAACCCCCCCCCCCCCCCCCCCCCTTTTGTAATAAACTGGAGTTACAGCATTGCAGCAACTCAAATCACTTTTTTCCTTTAGAGGCATCACACTTTATGTGTGCAGCAATGCCATTACAATCGTTTCAATGTCACCTTGCATTCCTTAAAAAGCAAATGTACATGTTATGGAAACTCCTGGGTACACGAAGGCATCACAGATTGACAGAACACAGAATGTCTGGCCTTTACAGCAAACAAGTGGGTCCCTGTTCTGGTGCCCTGCAGAGGGGAAATCTGCAAGCAGGAGCTGCTACAGCCACATGACGGACAGCTCTGCCAATGAAATCTGGGGTCATTGCTTCGGCTTCAGGGCGGCCGCTGCCACGCCCACCACTATCGCCACCACCGTGAAACCCTGTGCAAATATGCGACCCCGCATGAGCAGCTGCGACTGCCGTGTCTTCCCTTGTTTGAAGGATATGAGGCCGTACGTTAGGGTTGCTGCCGTCGCCAGGCAACCTGGAGACAAACGAAAAGGGATAGTGTGAAACAGTGTATCCCCACAGACACAAAGCGCAGGACATTCACATTTATTTGTTTAGCGGACATTTTTCTCCAAACAAACTCTATGTAGTGTTACCAGCCCACATACCTTATTCACCAAGGTAACTTACACTGCTTGATACACTACTTACAATGCGTTACTCATCCATACATCAGTGAAACACTCTCTCTGTGACATTCACACACCATGGGGGAACCTGAACAGCATGTCGTTGGAGTGTGTGTGGGAACCGGAGTACCCAGAGGAAACCTATGCAGACATGGGGAGAACATGCAAACTCCACACAGACTGAGTGGGGATCGAACGCACGCCCTCTCGCATCACCCAGGCGCTGTGAGACAGCAGAGCTATTCACTGTGCCACCTGCTGCCCAAGACAGCAAGTTTGTTTTCTTGTTTCATTTCAAAGTGAGGATTGTACAAAAGTCAAACATTTTTGCCGTTGGCCTTTGGCTGGTAAACTGTTACACATAACCTGAAAACCATGTTTTAATGCTGCTGATATTCTAGTCGGTCCAGTCCAGGGTGCACTTGCATTGTGCTTGAACACCAGCAGTGGCACCTATTTCATTCGGTCAAACCCTTCAGGTGTCCCACCCAGTAGCTTAAGGCCCTACTGATGCGTCTTCATGCGTGCGAGAAAGGTGTGCCACGAAACTGTGCGTAAAGCTTGGAAGAACAGAAGTGCTCAGAAAACTAGGAAATTTGAATCAAGAGACAATTTGCCAGGAAGGACAGGAGAAAAAGCTGCAGTTACTGAGTCAGATAACTTTCATTGTTATGTAATCAGGGAAGCAGCAGAGGAATTGAATTGTTACTATTATTAGTATGTTTAATAAGAGTACCTCCCCACACACCCGACGTATGACATTTGCGTGACTTTACGTAACTTACCTAAGGGCACAAAGGGGTTTTCCTTAGTTTTCCTAGCAAACTTGTCCATGAAGCCCTCATCTCTGGCTCGCGACCGCGGGGCGAACCCCTCTATGACCGGAGGCTGTCCCAGTTCCAGCGGCACATTAGGAGACGGCGCCGATTTCGCTCCTGCCACTTGTTCTACCGAGTTTGTTGTGGCCGCCATTACTGCGAAACGCCCGGACGAAAGTGGGCGCAACACCATGTGACCCGGAAACATTGACGTCACACGTAGTGAACGGGTAAGGGCGGAAGGAAGACGTTTTTTTTAAAAAAAAAAAAAAAAAAAAAACTATTCAAACACTCACAATACAAGAAAATTAATCCAAAACAAGCAGACCTAGCCAAGGGAAGGCAAACAAAAATAAATAAATACACAAAAATTTACAAAACATTCCAATAACTACAGACATCAACACCCTAAAAATATTACAATCATATACAATGTTAATGACCTTCTTATTATTACATGCCTCAATAGTGTTCATCCATCCATCCATCCATCCATCTTCCTCCGCTTATCCGGGACCGGGTCGCGGGGGTAGTAGTCTAAGCAGAGCCCCCCAGGCTTCCCTCTCCCCGCACACCTCCTCCAGCTCCTCTCTGGGAACCCCAAAGCGTTCCCAGGCCAGCTGGGAGATGTAGTCTCTCCAACGTGTCCTGGGTCTGTCCAGTGGGACATGCCCGGAACACCTCCCCAGGGAGGCGTCCAGGAGGCATCCGGAACAGATGCCCGAGCCACCTCAACTGGCTCCTCTCGATGCGGAGGAGCAGCGGCTCTACTCCGAGCTCCTCCCGGGTGACTGAGCTCCTCACCCTATTCCTAAGGGTGCGCCCAGCCACTCTGCGGAGGAAACTCATTTCTGCCGCTTGTATCCGCGATCTCATTCTTTCGGTCATGATCCAGAGTTCATGACCATAGGTGAGGGTAGGAACGTAGATCGACCGGTAAATTGAGAGCGTCACCTTTCGACTCAGCTCCCTCTTCACCACAACAGACCAGTACAATGACCGCGTTACCGCGGACGCCGCACCGATCCGTCTGTCAATCTGCCGCTCCATTTTTCCCTCACTCGTGAACAAGACCCCGCGAGATACTTAAACTCCTCCACTTGAGGGAGCAACTCCCCCCTAACCCGGAGGGGGCAATCCACCTTTTTCCGACTGAGGACCATGGTCTCGGATTTGGAGGTGCTGATTCTCATCCCCGCCGCTTTGCACTCGGCTGCAAACCTCTCCAGTGCACGCTGTAAGTCTTGATTCGATGAAGCCAACAGGACCACATCGTCCGCAAAAAGCAGAGACGAGATCCTGCGGCCACCAAAACAGACACCCTCCGTTCCCTGGCTGCGCCTAGAAATTCTGTCCATAAAGATAATGAACAGAATCGGTGACAAGGGGCAGCCCTGGCGGAGTCCAACATGCACTGGGAACAGGTCTGACTTACTGCCGGCAATGCGAACCAAGCTCCTGCTCCAGTCATACAGGGAACAAACAGCCCGTAGCAACGAGCCCCGAACCCCATAATCCCGAAGTACCCCCCACAGGATGCCACGAGGGACACGGTCAAATGCCTTCTCCAGGTCCACAAAACACATATGGACTGGTTGGGCAAACTCCCATGAACCCTCCAACACCCTAGTGAGGGTATAGAGCTGATCCAGTGTTCCATTGCCAGGGCGGAAACCGCATTGCTCCTCCTGGATCCGAGGTTCAACTATCGGTCGGATTCTCCTCTCCAGTACCCCGGCATAGACTTTCCCAGGGAGGCTAAGGAGTGTGATCCCCTATAGTTGGAACACAATCTCCGGTCCCCTTTCTTGCAAAGAGGGACCACCACCCCGGTCTGCCAGTCCAGAGGCACTGTCCCTGAACTCCACGCGATGCTGCAGACGCGTGTCAGCCAAGACAGCCCCACAACATCCAGAGACTTGAGAAACTCGGGGCGGATCTCATCCACCCCCGGAGCCTTGTCACCGAACAGTTTTTTGACTACTTCAGCAACTTCAGCCAGGGTAATGGACGATTCCCCCTCCGAGTCCCCAGCCTCAGCTTCCTCTACGGAAGGCGTGTCGGAGGGATTGAGGAGATCCTCAAAGTACTCCTTCCACCGCCCGAGGACATCCTCAGTTGAAGTCAGCAGCGCACCACTTCCACTGTAAACAGTGTTGGCGGAACACTGCTTCCCCCCCTCTGAGTCACCGGACGGTTTGCCAGAATCTCTTTGAGGCTTTTTCCCCCGCCATCGAATCCAACTCACCACCAGGTGGTGATCAGTTGACAGCTCAGCCCCTCTCTTCACCCGAGTGTCCAAGACATATGGCTGAAGATCAGAAGAAACGACTACAAAGTCGATCATCGACCTCCGACCAAAACTTTGTAAACAGTAAAAAATTAAGGGGTGCTCAATAGCATCAAATGCATTGTAAAAGTCCAGAAATAATATAAACCTATCATCCACAGCAAAATCAGAATAATAATCAGTTAGGTCTAGGATCAATCTTATACTACTGATAATATGCCTTAAACTAATAAATCCAAATTGATTTTCCTCAATAATTGAATCTAACACTGGTTTAAATCTTCTGGCAAACAGAATGGCACACACACACACACACACACACACACACACACACACACACATTTTCAGAACCGCTTGTCCCATACAGGGTCGCAGGGAACCGGAGCCTACCCGGCAACACAGGGCGTAAGGCCGGAGGGGGAGGGGACACACCCAGGACGGGACGCTAGTCTGTCGCAAGGCACCCCCAGCGGGACTCAAACCCCAGACCCACCAGAGAGCAGGACCTGGTCCAACCCACTGCGCCACCACGCCACCCTCTTAGCCATAATAAAAGTTGCAAATTTCCTTTGGGCTCTTGGTAACACTTCCCTCTGTCATGGTGAACCGGGATGGAAGGACCCAAATGCTGGGTCGTTCGTCTGGATTCAGAGGATCAGGCAAGTTCTCGATGTCAGGGACAGGTGGGTGGTCGGTCGATCAGCGATCAGGGTCAGAATGAAGATCCATGGACGTGATCAAGAAACAAAGCGAAGGGTCAACAGCCAGAGAACTTGAACTGAGAACTGAAGATGAGCAAGGAGTCACAAGGACGGGCAATTGTCTCTGACGAGATTCCGCAAAGGTATGGGAGCTGAGGAGGGTCTTTTAAAGGGTGAGCAGTTAATCTGGTGCTGGAGCAGAGTCAGGTGTTGTCATTTGACACCCTCAACGTTCATCTGAGAAATAGAATTAAGTTTGTGATTTCTCAGGCTTGAAGAAAAATGTAGACATTTGCTCTCCATTCTCCAGCCACTTCTGTTGAGACCTTATGAAAGCTCCCTCTGCTCTTGCTCTGTACATGCCATCCAATTTGCTCTGTAGCTCAGTTAACCTTAATCTCTCCTCTTCTGATGAACTCCCTGGCGGTAAACTGGAAAGGGTAGTGATCTCTGAAATAACTTCCTCCAAAACACATCAAGATTTGGCTAGAGAGCTGCTGTAATTTTTTAAATATTTGCTTATTTCAAACTTTAATAGCTCCCAGTTGAAACTAAACAAACCATCCTTCTGGGCTAGCCCAGTAATAAATGATCAACTTCTTCAGCTTCGACCGTACAGATTTGTGTTTAAGAAGGGAGCTGTTCAGCTTCCAGTAAGAAGCCCCACTGCTGCAAGATGTTCCACAGTCAACAGTGTTGTTAGGATATTAACTGTAATGCTATTTTTATCTATTGCTTTAGAAACAAGCCAGAAGTCTATAGATGACTGTAAAGAGCCATCTCTGTAGCTCCAGGTGTATAACCTATCATTTAGAAATTTCTCCCTCCATATGTCCATAACATCAACTTTGTTCATGAGAAGTTCTAAAGTAGATTTTAAGCAAGAGGGTCAACTGGTGGCCATCTAACTTTAGCCTCATCCAAAACAAAATTAAAATCTCCTTCTTTCAACAAATAGGCCTCTAGATATTTGGACAGCCAGTGTACAAGTTTCTCCTCCATCAAATTAAGTAACTGGTCATTGGTAGTTTCATAAACATTAACCACAATTAAAATAATTGTCATATTTGTTAACTAAACAAATGAAATGGCCATTAAGATCACAATCAGAGTGGAGGACCTTACCTTCAAAAGTACTTTTTAGGCATGAAATCCCTGCAGAGCGCTCTGACTCAAGGGACGGCCAGAAATCCCCACCCCATTGTGATTTCCACAAATTAACATCACTAGTAACAGAGTGTGTCTCTTGAAAAAAACAAAATTAGTTTTTAAGTGTTTGGTAAACAAAAACAAGGCCTTATGCTTCACATTGTCTCTCAACCCCCTGGCATTCAATGAAACATCCGAAAAAGACATTAAAATACAAAATACAAAGATCAAATAAAAAAAAAATCATTTTTAACCTCTATTGAGTCTAATACTCTATAAAATGAGATAAGTAGGTCAATGAAATGAGTAGCACCACAGAACATTTCAAGTTTTGTGAAAAGAAACTTCTAGCAAAATTCTATTGTAATCTAAGCTATATTCTCTTAAGTGACAACTTTAACAACATAAAATATGCTTCTTAAATCAACGTCATCCAGGGTTTTAGAAAATGGCACAAATCCATGTAAAATTATGGCCCATACCAAAAGAGTGCAGATAATCTATGCCTAATAACATAACTATCTGTTAATAAGGCACATGACAGAACAACAATGAGTGAACAGTTCAACATAGTCATCCTGCAACGTTCTCTCCTTCTCCTTTGCTGTAAATTCTGGCTCCTACGAACTAGGCTGTCTTTCCGCTGGCTGGGCCTTCCGAACCTCTGGCCAAAGCTGATGCCTGTTCTCTTGGTCTTCCTTAGAGAAATCCACCTTAAACTGCAGGCCATGGTCCTTCAGGTAAGAGGAAGTCTTAGCTGGCCTCCACATAGCATTTCTGGACATTCATAACATGAACTGTAGGATGATCGCTCTAGATCTTCCACCTTCATCCGTTTGCCAGCTCTTTCCAAGGCGATATGTCAAGAGCATCAGCAAGTTTGTCCTTCTCACTGCGTAAGACATTCTGGCAAATCTTTATCACTTCAAGACAAATGTTTTCTTGGGCATGTTCTGGAACTCCCAACAGTTTCAAATTCTGCCTTCTCATGTAATTTTCAAGATCCTCCTCACCAACCTGACAGGCTGCTCCACTCTTTCAACAAGCTGCTTGAGGTTAGAAACTTTCACAGTGATAGCCTTGAGGTCAGTAAAAACAGCTTCCACTTTCTCATTCAAGTCAGAGATTTGCCTCTCAGTTGCATCAGACCTGCTGTTTATCAGCTTAGTGATGTTCGCTAACTGACACGCGAGCTCACCAGCCGGCATCACGCCGTCAGACTCCAGTGATTTCTTTCTGGCAGCAGGCAATATGCTCGGGGTGGTGGGCAGCGGGGGAACTCCTTCTCCTCCTTGGCTGTACACACTGCCTTGTCTTCACACATGTCTTGTGTATAATCGTGGCCCCAGCATGCTGGCGCATGTGCGGAGCTCACAGCCAAAGAAGACGAAAGACCATGCTGATGAACCATTGGAACGTAAACAAATGAGAATGCACTCACTTTGCTACTGAACAATACAGTCACTGTCTAATTAGAAGCCTTTTCGCTATTCTTTTCCAAAACTTGGTGCAAGAGCTCAAAATGTGCATCCAATCAGGCAGCCATCTTGGTCCCCCTGTATCTGGTGCAACACAGAACATGAACAAGCTTTTGACTCTCTCCGCAGTTGTTCCATTGATGTGCAGAGGTGAGTGGTCTACTCAGGTCCTCCTGAAGTCAAGAATTATCTCTTTAGTCTTATCAACAATGAGAGATAGATTGTTGTCTTTACACCACTCTGCGAGCTGGTTTACCTCCTCTCTGTATGCTGACTCATCATTGTTGCTGATGAGGCCCACAACTGTAGTGTCGTCAGCAAACTTGATGATATGATTTGAACTGTACTTTGCAGAACAGTCATGAGTCAATAGGGTAAACAGCAGTGGACTGAGCACATAGCCCTGGGTAGTGCCGGTGTTCAGTATGGTGGTGCTGGAGGTGGAGTTGCTGATCCTGACGGACTGAGGTTTCCCGGTCAAAAAGTCCAGGTTAAAGTTGCAGAGGGAGATGGTCAGACCCAGCAGGCTCACCTTTGTAATCAATTTCTGAGGCATGATTCTGTTTAATGCTGAACTGAAGTCAATGAACAACATCCTTACATAGTTGTCCTTTTTGTACAGATGGGTCAGAGAAAGGTGAATGGTAGCAGATACGGCGTCTTCTGTTGAACGGTTGGGACGGTAGGCATACTGGAATGGGTCCAGTGTGGTGGGAAGATTGCTCTTTATGTGTTTCATGACTAGCCACTCGAAACACTTCATGCTGATAGGCATGAGTGCAACTAGTCGGTAGTCATTCAGGCAGAACACCAATGATTTCTCCGGCACAGGGATGCTTATGATCGTATTGAAGCACACAGGGACAACTGCCTGGCTCAGGGAAATGCTGAAGATGTCTGTGAAGACATCTGCAAGCTGATCAGCACATTCCCTGAGTACCCGGCCAGGTATGTTGTCAGGACCCACAGCTTTCTGTGGGTTAACTCTGGAAAGAGTCTTCCTGACATCTACTGTAGACAGACAAAGTACCCGGTTGGTGGGAGTTGGGGTGATCTCACCTGCTGGCATGTTGTTCTGTGTTTCAAACCGTGCGTAGAAATCATTCAACGCTTCTGGGAGTGAGCCGTCACCATAACAGGCAAGTGATGTAGCTTTGTAGTCTGTGATAGTCTGAATGCCTTGCCACATGCACTTTATGTCCTTGGAGTTTAGAAAATGATGGTGGATTCTTCTTGCCTAATTGCACTTTGCCCCTCTCATAGCCCGGGACAGATTGGCCCTTGCTGTGCGGTATGCTGCCTTGTCACCAGACCTGAAGGCAGTGTCTTGGATTTTCAGCAGTGAGCGCACCTCAGCAGTCATCCACGGTTTCTGGTTTGCACGTGTGGCGATGGTCTTGAAGGAAGTCACATCATCTATGCACTTGCTGATGTAGCCAGTCACTGATTCTGTGTATTCCTTCAAGTCTGTGATGTTATGGTATGTAGCAGTCTCTCTGAACCTCTTCCAGTCGGTGTGTTCAAACCAGTCCTGAAGTGCTGAGATTGCTTCCTCAGACCAGATTCTCATCTGTTTCAGGACTGGTTTGGCACGTTTCAGGTGTGGTCTGTATGCTGGGATTAGCATAACAGTGATGTGGTCCGAGTAACCGAGGTGGGGGTGGGGTGCAGCATTGCAGGCACCAGGAATGTTTGTGTAAACAAGGTCTAAAGTGTTTGTACCATGGGTTGTGAGATCGACATGGTGGAATTTTGGCAAAACTGATTTGAGATTCGTGTAGTTGAAGTCCCTAGCGACAATGAAAAGTTCGTTGGAATGTGCTGTCTGTAAGTTGCTGATAGCCCCTATGAGGGTATGGATGACGGATGGAGGCAGCAGTGGAGAACTGAAGTAGTTGGATCAAAAAGGTTTGTTTTTCTTTACTTAAAAGATGTTCTTCAAAACACATTAACCCCAACCAAATACAAAAACAAACACTAAATGACAAAACCTCTTGCACCAACAGCAATACACAACTCTTCTATTTGATGTGTGAGTGTCTGTCTGCCTGAGTCTGCATAAGTTTGCATCAATTGGCAACCCCCACTAGTGACCTAATACAAGCTTATATAGCAGTAACTCTGCCCTTCCGGCTACACCATACAGCCTCAACTATTCCAAAGTGCATTTCCCCCAAAAATAACATCCAACGTGAACACCAAAACACACAAGCCATACAACAACATACAAAACATTTTTCTACTACAATATCCCTATGTTACAACTTATAAAAACATTTATCCCATTGCACAGTAAAACACCCCTGTCAAGTTGGTTGTGCCCAAGGACTCCCACTGTCACGCGAAACATAGGGGCCTAGGACGGCTGGACCCAAGTGCAGCATCGTTCGTCCGGAGACGGGGGATGAGACAAGTTCTTGGTGTCAGGGACAGGCGAAGGGACGGTCGATTGGCAGTCAGGGTCAGAGCGAAGATCCATGGGCAAGGTCACGGGACTTAGCGAAGGGTCGGTCGAATGGCGATCAGGACAGGAACGAGGATTCGTGGATGTGGTCGGGAAACGAAGTGAAAAGTCAGAAACTGGAGGATGTGAATGAAGAGCTAGCGATGCTTGTGAATGAAGAGTGACGAGAAAGGGCAGTTGTCCCTGACGAGATTCCGCAAAGGTCTGGGAGTTGCGGAGTGTCTTTTAAAGGGTAGGTGCTGAACTGGAGTCAGGTGCTGTCGAGTGAGTTGTGGGCATGGACGTGACACCCACCTAGAAATACCCCAAATGGTTCACTCCATCTGGTTTATAATACAAGGTTCCAAACACCACAAAATGCCCA
Source organism: Scleropages formosus (assembly GCF_900964775.1). Classification (NCBI taxonomy): domain Eukaryota; kingdom Metazoa; phylum Chordata; class Actinopteri; order Osteoglossiformes; family Osteoglossidae; genus Scleropages; species Scleropages formosus. Next base: position 1,389,423 of record NC_041818.1, read on the forward strand.
ACAGCTGAATGGTAAGAAAAAGGATTACAGAAATTTCTGAACCGCTTGTCCCATACAGGGTCGCAGGGAACCGGAGCCCACCCGGCAACACAGGGCGTAAGGCCGGAGGGGGAGGGGACACACCCAGGATGGGACGCCAGTCCGTCGCAAGGCACCCCCAGTGGGACTTAAACCCCAGACCCACCGGAGAGCAGGACCCGGTCCAACCCACTGCGCCACCGCGCCCCCGGATTACAGAAATGATTTTTGAAAACAATAAATGTATTTACTTTTAACAACCAAATGCATATACTTGTCATACTTTTATAAAAAATGTTCATGTTAATGACAAACAAACTGTTGGAGATTCTATTCAGTGTGCTCTCATGTTGGTGAAGTATCGATCACATGACCTTTGTTGTGCGTGATGTGTTCTGATGAAGCACGTACGTAAATAAATGTTCTCCCCTTCCGGTTTAAGCAAACCGATGGTGTGAACGTGTACTTTGTTACCTCCGTTAAGTATAATCTATTTACCACTTCTCAAACGCAGAGATGGCTGCGCCAACACAAACACATACCGGTAGGCCTTTCCCGGCACCCAATCTAGTTCAAACAAGAAATGTTAAGTGGAATACTGGACCAAAACAAGCAGTGTAACAGCACAAGGTGAAATGCATGTGAACAGGCAACAAGAGCAACAAAGTTCAGCACTTCATTGTGTTGTGTTTACGGGTGCAATAACTACACTCGAACACAAATAAAGATAAGACGTGATGGATAATGTTTTCTTTTTCCTTTACTGAACCACGTGCAGCAACAACTCTTGTACCATTTTTCTGTACATATTGCCGGCCAACCAAACTCTAACCCATGGTGCTATAAAGAGTGGCCTATTAACGCTTAGCCCGGAGTTTTCTCTATAATCAATACACAACACCAACGAGTTACTAAATGATGTGAAAAGGATGCTGACAGCTAAACTCAAGGTGAAAGACCTTGGTAAATTGAAACATTTCCTAGGCATTGATTTTCAGCAAATGGATGGAGTTGTGAAAATGAATCAAAAGGGATACATCTTAAAAATACTGGAAAGGTTCAGCATGTCGAATAGTAAGTCCAGGTCGACCCCATGTGAACAAAAGCTAGAGTATAACGGTGATGGAAACTCTGTAAACCACACAAAGTATCGTGAAGCAGTAGGTAGTTTGATCTATCTAATGACATGTACTAGACCAGATCTTAGTTGGGCTGTGAGTAAATTGTCTCAATCTATGTCAAGACCAAATGAGCAACACTGGTGTACAGTGAAGCATGTGATGAGGTATCTGAAAGGTACAGTAAACCAAGAACTGACGTACAAGAAGAGTACCGAGAAGCTGAAACTTACGGCATACAGCGATGCTGACTGGGCATCAGATCCAAATGACAGACGAAGTACGACTGGATACTGTTTTAGTCTAACCAAAAATGGTCCCCTCATTTCCTGGAAGTCAAAGAAGCAGCCTACAGTTGCTTTGTCAACATGCAAAGCGGAATATATGGCACTGGCTGCGACCACACAAGAAAAGTTTGAAAGCTTTATGTTTGGGGCATAAATGTTGCTGATACAGGGATGTAACTGTGTGTTGTATTGTAAATGGGCCTGTAGAGAATGAGAGCAAGTGGGGGTGTTGGAGATTCTATTCAGTGTGCTCTCATGTTGGTGAAGTATCGATCACATGACCTTTGTTGTGCGTGATGTGTTCTGATGAAGCACGTATGTAAATAAATGTTCTCCCCTTCCGGTTTAAGCAAACCGATGGTGTGAGCGTGTACTTTGTTACCTCCGTTAAGTATAATCTATTTACCACTTCTCAAACGCAGAGATGGCTGCGCCAACATGCTGTTAGATTCTTTCCACCATATGAACCAATGTTCATCACACGAGTAGCTGCATAAAACTTCATGCGAATGACCACGATTTAGAATCACCTTCCTAGTAATTTTTTTGGAGATATATATGAGCATTATTATTATTATAATTATTATTCCTTTTTTCAGTATCAAGTTATACAGACAAATCACACAGTGCATGAATACTACTTCATCAGTACCCTCAGTTGATAAGCTGTGTGGCGCTGCTTTGCTGGAGGAGCCTGTCCACGAAGGTCACATAACCCCAAGTACAGAGGCTCACGGTGCTGACTGTTGTTGTGCTGTACTACAGTACACTGTACTGGAAACTTGCTGTCATTAACGAAAAGAATACTTTCATAGTTGAAGCGGCTGTAGCATATTGACCTGCAGATGGTAGCAGAACCACACAGATCATAGAGAGATTCCATCTCTCATCCTTTTTACTGCTGAAAATTGAAATTTAGTTGCTTTTAGGGCCCTTCTTCCTGCAAGAGAAATGATCAGTATGTGTTTACTATCCCACAGGCTATTTATTGACATATACATAGGACTATTAGTGATGTTTCTATGCATAAACAATGTGTGCTGCTAATATCACCTGAAGCTTTGTGCCATTCAACACCTGTGTGGAGTTAGGTCAGGTGTCCTGCACTGCTCCAACATGCACCCTTGTCTGTACAGGAGGGTAAATCATTCGAAAGATGCTTATGTGATACTGTCAGTCTTCCTGGGCACAGTGTCAGCTCAGTGAAGGTCAGGAATTTAAATCAGGTGTAGTGACAGTAATGCACCCTGGGATTGACAAAAGGGACATTAAACCAGTTACTGCAAACAAACTGGGGTGGCACAGTGGAGAGGGCAGCATTGCTGCCTCATAGTGCCTTGGTGGTGCAAAAGGATATGGGTTCAATGCCTGATCAGTTTCTGCGGAGTTTGCATGTTCCCCATGTGTCTGTGTGTTCTGGTTTCCTTCCACAGTCCAAAGACATGCTGTTCAGGTGGGTTGGTGGCTCTGAATTTGCCCTTAGTACGTGGCTGTGTGAGGCTGCCCTGCAATGGACTGGCATCCCATCCAGAGTGTACCCCACTCAGCCTTGAGCCCAGCACTTCTGGGATAGGCCCTGACTCACCCTTGTCAGAACAAGGGGTAACTGAAACTGGATGGATAGAGAAGTACATTATCATTGTAATCAAAACTACATCTTTAAAATAATTTTTTGCTGCCATAATAAATCTTTGTTATTTTGTCAGTAATGCAGTTTGCTTACACAGCACTCTGTGGGGTGATTATCTAGGTCTATGGTGAAGTCGTTACCAAGTGGTCAATAAATGGTCACTAATAGGTAATGCTCTTGGATGTTTATGGTTTCAAATGCTACATTTGTCATGAAACATTTTCAACTGGATTCTCTGAGGCCAGATGACACAAAAGTGCTACAGGACTTTAAATATGTATGTATGTATCTTCGGTTCACGGGTTCTGTTTAATGAGCAACAAGTCCAAAAGCATGAGACGAGCAGTAGTTTGGGACTGGAGTGGGTCAGGCGATGTGTGTTCAGGGTTTCGGGGATAGACAAGGAATGTTGTCAATGAAATGAAGCAAGCTCAGAAGCCAGGGGAGCAAGACGTAGAACGGACGGGTTTGCTGTAGAGACTGGAGTCGCGGTTGCTTGTGAGAGGTTCCACAATCAGGCGTAGACTCCCGCTCTGTTTAACCCGTACCGCCTTCATGAGAGACAGGTGCTGGCTGATTGCATGTGACATATAGATGTTTTACTCACTGTATATATACTTTTTACAATAATCCCTTTCTTAAAAAGAGTAATTTTACATTTATGGCTGTCTTAAAAGAAAGAAATGACCAGTAAAATTAATTTGAAAAAACAAGAAAAAGCAATGTTTATTTTACTCTATCTAATATACCAATGGTTTACATAAAAAAAAAGCTGCCCTGTGGACTACACTACACAAGTATTTCTAAAAATATGCTAATGATGTAAGATGCTATATAAGCAACATTGTCAAAGCAACTGTATTTCTGAGGCTCACTGACAAGAAATCCACTCATCTGAACGTGGGTTCTTGCTATGGCTGTGGTGCAATGAGCTCCCTCTGCTCCTCAGAGCTGCTGAATCTATCTCAACATTCAAAAATGGTTTCAAACCCTTGTCTTTCAGACCCACTTCTTTCCTAATCTGCTGATGCTACTGTAATCTGGCATCACGGCATCTCTCACAATTACCTCTATTTCCTATTGCTCTTAGTTCTATATGCAGCCACCGATGTGATGTGTCCCGGTAAAAACAGGGGCATAGGACAAAGTGACTGTGCTTCAACAATTGGGTGTCTGTGTCTAAAGCACTTCATCTGTTGGCAAAATGCACTGTGTTTAAATTGTATCTCTCTTTGGAGGAAAGCATGTGCAAAATGGATGAATGTAAATAAAAATGCAAATGTTCAGGAAATGACTGTAGACTGGAGTGCGCATGGAGTCACTTGGTTATTTGGCCGTGGCTCCTGAACTGTCCTTTGGGACTCCAGGAGTGAGAATTGGAGGCAGGGAAGGGAAGTCCTACAGTTTACAGGACATAGAGGTGAAGGGTTTCTATTCCAGGGTTTAAATTCATCACTGCAAGCAATCACTCTGTGTTTTTGTATTTTCTCTCTTTTTCACAATGATGTAGAGACTGACTGCGGGTTGCACATGTGGGGTCTCCAGATATTCAGTGCTATATAAACCTATTTATGATGCTCCTTTTTGCATGAAGTGAAAGAACGGTATGGCTATGTGAACAGCTGAGTGCTGGTGCAGGTCACTGGTCTGTGATGTATAACCTGGGGAAATTTATCTTATATTTTACTTTGAAGCAACTTTTGTTTTACATAACTGCTCACGTGATTAGAAATGTCAGTTTGGCTGTCTTGAATGAAGAATAGAGAGCATCCACAGTGTAGTCCATAAAGGTGGAGAAATAAATGTGAATAATTCACCACTTGTTGGAATCAGTCTTTTCAGACAGGGATCATTTCTTTGGAGACTCAATGATGAGACACAATAACACCTGAAGATATTTTATTTCTGCTGTATAAATAAACGTATGAATAAATGTAAATGTTTGGTAAGTCAACTGAACATCAAACTCACTGCTCAATCTAAGTTATTTATTTATTTATTTATTTTTAAATCGCCGCTATAGGCAATACTTTCACAGAACATATCCGGTATATTGTATAAATCAAGGTGTGTCTCTATCACCATGCTCTTGAGTGCATTGATAATGAAATAAAGTGAAAGTGTCCAGATGCTAACAGATGTTGCACATGCTTATGTGATCAACTGGGTGACAATCGTCACTGAATAGGTTGCGGATATGATGTATTCACTGTTTTAAACATTTTTTAATTTTAATGTATTGAGTTAATAAAAGAAAACAAACTAATGGTCCTGTGGCAGACTGATATCCCATACATGATGATGTATCCCGTGTTTCCAGACAGGCTCTGATCTGGAATACAGAAAACCTGGAATGAGCCGATGAAAAAAAAAATTGTCTTTGAAAAATTAAGTCTGATGGCACACACACGCGCACACACACATTTTCTGAACCGCTCGTCCCATACGGGGTCGCGGGGAACCGGAGCCTACCCGGCAACATAGGGCGTAAGGCCAGAGGGGGAGGGGACACACCCAGGACAGGACGCCAGTACGCCACAAGGCACCCCAAGCGGGACTTGAACCCCAGACCCACCGGAGAGCAGAGCCTGGTCCAACCCACTGCGCCACCGCGCCACCGCGCCCCCGAAGTCTGATGGCATTTTTTAAAATTAATCTTGGTTTCTGAGTTTTTTTTTTACAGAACTTAAGACTTGAATAAATCAGTACCATGTGATCCACAGAAAATATTTTAAAATAGACAAGATATAAATTAGCGGAGAAAAGTTTATATCTTCGCGAATTCGTAACTTCAATATTCGAAATATGAAGATGCAAAGTGCGCGTGCGCGAGCGGGTGAGCGATTTGACCTCCAGTGCAGTAGGGGGCGGTAGGGAGTCACTTCCCAAGGCCTCGGTTCCAAGAAAGTAAAGGAAGAGGGGAGTCGGGAGCGGCCCAGGTCCACACTCACTACCATACAAGGAGAAGGGAGAACACGAGCGGGAGGGCGCGCGCGTGTGTGTGTCCGGCGACTGAAGGCACGCGCACAGGTAAACACGGGTTTCGCGCTCACTTCGCTTCGTACTCGATGAGCTTTCAGTTGAAATGTCCCAGTTTTTATACTCTATGTACTGTACTCTTTTATAATTGTAATACTCCATGCACGTTTCTCACTTTTAACAATCAGGAGTAGTTGACACGGACGGCGCGAGGCAAAAGCAGTTTTTCACTGTTCCCCGCGTGCCATGTTCTACTTGAAGTTGATACTTCGGCCCGGGCTCTACTGTACTCTACACTGCTCTTATTAAACGAACGTCTCAGCGCTCCGGCTGTTCCAGGATGAGCACCTGTGACGTCACTGAATTCGCAGCGTTTCATTAAAAAGTAACAGTTTGAGCGCTTTTACAAGTTAAGAGTATGTAGGAGGTGGTGGATACAGCGCTTCCCTATACTTGTGGTGATAGTTTATAGATGTGTGTGTGTTTAAACAAAAATTTCTCGTTTTAATAATGTATTTCCCTTAATTCATTTTAGTAAGATATTTAGTGTACAAATTGACCTTGATGTTTCTTTGATAACCACGGAAAATGTAGCTGAATATTAACCCATTTTTTTAAAAAGAAAATGTGATGGAACCAAGTAGAGTTGTAGTGGGGGCCCAAATGATGCTGAAAGTGTGTATGTGTGTTAAGCCCAAGGCTTTGTTAGTACATTGACATTTACATTTCATTTAGCAGACGCTTTTGTCCAAAGTGACTTACAATGGATACTATGTAGTGTTGCTAGCCCACACACACCTTATTCACCAAGGTGACTACACTGCTAGATACACTACTTATAATGGGTCACTCGTCCATGTATCAGTGAAACACACTCACTCCGTGACACTCGCACACTATGGGGGAAATCCGAACAGCATGTCTTTGGACTGTGGGAGGAAACCGGAGCACTCGGAGGAAACCCACGCGAACACGGGGAGAACATTCAAACTCCACACAGACTGAACGGGGATCAAATCCACGTTCTCTCGCACCACCCAGACATTGTGAGACAGCAGTGCTACTCGCTGTGCCACTGTACCGCCTTTGTATTTCAAAACCGATCAATAAATCCTAAACTTACTGTGGGAACTGCCACTGGATAAGAGTCAACATGCATGGTTGGTCTTCGGGGCCAGAAGTGCCTGAAGATCACAGTAAAACACTGTAAAACCTTGGCGGACCACTTAACTTTTAGGTGAAATGAGCAGTGAGTGTCGTGTGAGTCTCTGTGACGAGCAGTGCTGTCAATTATAGGGTAGAAAGTACACCCACTTTTTTCCCAGAATCCTTTAAAAATGATTGTACTCACAGGCATCCATTGTTCTAGCTGTGTATTTGGTGGGGAAACTGGTATGAACTTGACTACAGTGCTGCTGGCAGGGCCTTACTGCACTGTATGCTCAATAGGATAAGGAATGAAGAACATGTCCACAGCTGGATGGGTCTTTGCTTTCCCTACCACGTGTGGCCACATGTACGTGCTGTACTGTACCCTTTTGTACCGCTGTCGTACCTCTGTTAGGTCATGTGCTCCTTTGCATCACATGAAAGTGGATGAGGAATGTGAACGGGTAAAGTGGAGTTCATAATTGTGCTCATAAGTGAGAATCCTGTTGAAATGCTCTTCTGTGTCACGCATACTGAACAGACAGGGTGGAGCAAACCAATTAGCGTGTTAATAGCTGCAATAAGACTGGGGATCTGGGCTCCTCTATGAAGCGTTTGCGCCACTATTGTTCTGACAGAACGATTATAAACTCAACAATGCAGGCTTAGTTTAATTCAATTTGGTTGAATCAGAGAGAAAGTGAGATTTGTTTTCTCGCACCTTGTTTGTCTATGTGTATAGAGACACCCCTCGACTTACACAAACAGACTGTTCTTCAACACCTGATGTAAGTCTGTATGTCGGATTTCCGCTCCACCCCCTCCATTCAGCATAATAATTTTTCCATCTCAGTTATTGCACCTTGATGTTTCTTTGTTGTTGTTTTCATGCTAGCTGTTCCTTTCATGTGCCCCTTTATATATGCAGCATCCTTCAGGATGGTATTCACAGTCGATATGGCTAAGCCTGGTTCCTATGCTATAGACCATAATCTTTGTCCACCTTCATACTTCCTTTTTATTTTCAATTTAATTTCCAAATCGATTACCGTACACTTGCGAGACAGTTCTTGTTTTCCTTTAAGTGCACATTTCCCACCAGGCATTGTGAATAATGAAAAGGGTAAAAAAAAAAAAAAAAAATGCGAAAAAAGCACTACATTAACGAGAGGATCTGAGCATTCAATGCTCAAAACGCAAGAACTGGCAAGATTCAGCTTCCTGCCTTGTCTGATTATGGCGACTTGCACGTAACGTATTTCAGATGTTTTGCGTAAAATAAAAGCGCTATCCGTAAATAACGTGTATGCTGGGAAATTTTTACGTAAATCCGCAATACGTAAGTCAAATTTACCTAAGTAGAGGGGTGTCTGTATACAGTTCTGGTGGTTCTGTCTGTTGAAAGGCAGATACAATACTGCACTCAAAAAGCAGGAGTTCCACTCAAGTGTACGAATTGTCCTCTCTTGTTCCCATCTTTATTGCGGCAGGAATATTTTTCTTCTGCCAAAGTGACCACCTTGTTTTTGTTCATGTATATCAGAGCCAATACTGTGTCTATTTCACATGGCTCCCAGGGTGCCTTTGGGTTTTTACTGGAAGGTTCTTCACCTTCTCAGCCATTCTTGGCAAACACAATTAAAATTCTGGTAGCGTAAATGTCAAAGTGTAGGAATGCTGTTTTAAAGAATCCGACAAACACATTTATGCAAGATAACCATGATTTTTTTAATTTTTTTTTTTTTTTTTTTTTTACCTTTTCAGATTATAAACAGTGATTATTTACATAGCACGTTCTTTCACTGAGATATCTGATGGAATAGTACAGTTATCCTTTGTTTCTCTTCCTCTTTGATTTGTTCTTATCCCTGCATGTCATCAGCTGGTTATCACAACCTTGTGAGCACTTCTCTGCCTGTTGTGAACTGTGCCTGTAGGTCACCCTGGCCAAAGACATGAGCTTCATAATAGCAGTAATTAAGGTCATTGTTGACAAAGCAAAGGACTGCTTTTCTGTTTCAGATTCATAATAGAGTCATGCCCATGATGCCCTCATTCTGGTTCTGACTGTTCCGATTTTTGGGTTTTAATACTCCTACCATGGCTTACAAGACATTTCTTCACCTTTACGAGAACCATATTTGCACTTGCATTTTGCTTCATGAGACCAGGGCCACCATCTGCTCTTCTTCTCAGTTAGTTTGTCTGATTATTGCTTAAGTTCTCACCCTGCAACAGTCCTGTTTACTGGTGTCACCTGTTGTCATCTCAGTGATCAAGGCTCCGTTTGGACTGTCAAAACCACATCAGCTTGTTCTCTGAGCAGTGACTCATTTGCATTGTTTTCAGTGATGTCTTTTGTCTTTAGTGTTCGGTTTCTTTGCATTAGAGGTTGAATTTTTTGCTCAGAACTGGTGAACTTGCTGAAAATTCAAGAAGGCCTTCAAAACACATCCTTTGGAATCTCTTCTCTCCCGCGTTCTTGATAAACATGTACAACGTTATCTGTTTAAAAAAAAAAACCATATGCAGCTACTCATGTGATGTATACTGGTTTGTATGGTGGTATGAGACAAATTGACTCCATTGAAGGGTCACGTGTGTAGTTCACAATCGCTACTAAGAGCTGAATGCATGTAGGAAGACAGCCATACAGTATTAGTCATTAATGAAGCAAAACTGCTCTGTTGTGTTGTATTATGAAAACTGTTAACTATTTATGTCCTTTTAAATTAGATTTTCTGATATTTTATCATAAATGGGTGTTGATATTGGGCCCAGGAACACACAAAAAGGTTTATTATTGAAGGTAACATTAATTAAGACTTAGTCATGAGAATTCACCTTATGAAAGTTTTTGTAGGGATGTATCACCATCCCAATGTGGGAAAAGACACTTTTATAGTCTTCCATACACTCCAGCATGTGTGTTCCCAGTAATACTAAATAGTTGTACTAATATGAAAATAACAGGCATCGCTTGATTTATGGAATTAATCATTTCATGAAAACAGTGTGGATATCGCAATTCCAGGTTCTGAAGGCATGTTCCCCATTTTGTTACATGGGGGTAAATAATGTGTTCCCAGCCTATCCGAAACTCCCGAACATCACTAGCACACTGTAAAACACCTACATAACTATCAAACCATGATTTCAGCATGATATAAAGGACATACATTTACGCACTTGATAAACAAGCAGGGATCCACTGAACATGTTGTGACTATTGTAAACAGCTTTCTGAAACTGTGCAATGCTACTTAAATGTGCATACATCTCGAAAAACCAGCAGCTAAACTTTTCCTGTTAATTGCTGCGCTGTCTCCACCATCATTCAGTACAATAGAAGGCTCAGCTGATTGCATAGTATTTAGAACTGCTGCTTTTAGAGCCAGAGGTTAGTGGTTTGAATCTCATGTACTGCTGTAATACCCTTTATCAAGGCATTTACCCTACATTGCTCCCAATAAAATGTACCCAGCTCTTTAAATGGTAGCTGTAGGTAGCTTGTAGATTTATTTGGAGCAAAATGTCAGGTACGTGAAAAAATGTAACACCCCCCAATATGACTAACAGACACTCCTGTGCAATTACATACACTTCACATAATGTCCCTCTCTCAAAGTAACAGAGTCACATTTCTAAGAAGCTGTCAAGCAGCAACAGTATTTTTTTCCTTCTGCAAATCGAAAATTAGGTATCAAAAGCCAAGAGCCATTGTACTGAAATTTTGGATAAACTGAGTTTGTAAATCAAGGAATATCTCTGCGTTTATTAATGTAGCAGATTGTCTTCTCCAAAGCAACTTAGAATGTTAAGCTGCCTACAACACTTTATCCATTGATACAGCTGGGTAATTTTATTGGAGCAATTCAGCATACCTTGATGAAGGGCACTACAGCAGAAGTGATTCAAACCAGTGACCTGATATGAAGGCAGCAGCTCTAACCACTCCTTCTTTTTCATCAACAGTGCTGCAGATTTGGACTCAGTTTCCATTTTCTCAAATAAGCTGGCATTGTGTGTGTACATCAGTGGATTGTGCCTTCATTGTTTGGTGGACCAGCAAGCCACGTGCTGCAGTGCGAATCGGTTGTGACGCCCCGTCGCAGTGAGGAGCGTTGCTGCGTACGTGCCCTTTGCCTCCGAGTGCCACTTGGAGTGGCACTCGTTTCAAGACTCTTACTGAAGTAAGTGCTGCTGCCTCTCTGCTTTAATGGTGAAGATGATCAGTGTGTGACATCTGCAACAAGCAGCTTCAGGAAAATCTCTTGCTCTTCTTTCAGTATTCAATTTTGTTAACTTTATTTTTAATTTAATTAAAAAAAAATGTTTCAAGCATTTGCTCTCCGGTGGGTCTGGGTTTCGAGTCCCGCTTGGGGTGCCTTGCGACGGACTGGCGTCCCGTCCTGGGTGTGTCCCCTCCCCCTCCAGCCTTACGCCCTGTGTTGCCGGGTTAGGCTCCGGCTCTCCGCGACCCCGTATGGGACAAGCGGTCCAGACTGTGTGTGTGTGTGTGTGTGTGTGTGTGTGGGTTTCAAGCATGACATTGTGGAGTTTGAGAGTCTGGTTCTGTTCTCAGCTGTGTGAAAACGACTTTATGCATATTTGCGTGCCACTATACATGGCTATGTCTCGGTGCTGTGGTGAAGAGAGGAACTCTGACTGCATTCTTCTGTAGCTTTCTTACCCCCCCAGACCTTGATTTGACTTGTGTTGCCGGACAAAACCCCCCATGGTTTCCTGTGTGGCCCTCTGGCCACTGAGCTGCTGCTGCTCTTTTCTGCAACTTTATACGTATTTTTGTAGTGTTTCTGAGCCCATAGCTCTCTGTTTCAGACGGAGGTGTGCCACTCCTGCCCAGATGGTGCTTTTTGTCTGGCTCTAGTCCACCTTTTCCTTTTACGCTCTTACCCCTTTCATATCAGGGTTCAGCAGCCAGGCCTCACCTTTAGGCCGTGCTCAGTTATCGTGGGTTCGAGTCGACGTCATAGGGGTAGTACAGAGTGCTGGCTGTGCTCCGATGGACACTCGTGCCGTTGTTATAGTTTGAAGGAGGTCGGGTGAGGGGGAGACCCTTGTGTGTACAAAAACAGCAGTTTATACCGCAGAGGTTCACTCACTCCATACGGCCTGGGAAACGTCACTGGTGGAGGTGGTTTTTCTTCTGCAGCCAGGTGATTCAGTTGTCTGTCGGAGGGGGCCCCGCCTTGCAAGGGCGCGTGATCCAGAGCCAGAAAATGAGGGCGGTTGACGCACAGCCCTTCTTGCTCCCTCCTCCCCCTGTGAGTCATTTGGGTGTTGGGCTCAAATAGTTTGGTGTAGTTTTACATTCCTTATATAGGCTGTGTGGAGCGGTGCACAAGGGGAGTGTGAGCCAGCGAGCGAGTGACCGAGCACTCACCAGCCCTTCCAGCCAGTCTCTGCTGTGGCTTGCAGGCTGCCCCTCGGGACAAGGTACACTCCACATGTCTGCTGCGGTGGGACACCATCCGTCATGCCTTTCAGAATTTCTACTGCCACCAGGAGAGCAGCACCAGTGCAGGACACATCAGTGAAGTGATCCACTGCGCTTTTGGTTTCATTGTGCATGTTACACTTCAACAACGGAAAACTTATCAGTCTTGTATTTTTCTTACTTTTTTTTCCAAATTGAACACATGACCGGATTTTTATGACTTTACTAGTTGTAACGTTTAGTTGTGATTTATTGTTCTTTGGAGTGTGATGGAAAACTACATGCAAAAAAGTCAGTGTTTCACATATGTGGCTGTGTAAAATCAGTGTATTTTGAGGCGAGTTTATTTACACGTGAGACTTCTTCATGTGACTATGAATGTTACAAATGAAAGAAATCGGGGCCCTTGGAATCTTTCTGTGGCAGCATGCAAGTAGAAGTGTACCTGTGATGTACCGGAAGCACCTGGTCTCTGGAAAATGAGTGTGTCTTGTCTTATGAAGCAGTACAGCTCAAGACAGCTCAAGCACATGGCAACTGTCTGGGTATTGTACCTGCAGTGGGTCCCAGCCGCTGCCTTCTAGGATCTCTGTTTTCCAAGGAACAACCAGAAATGTACAGTGCAGCTGCTAAAGGGCAAGGCGGTACCCTTTACCATGGTATTTCCATACAACTTGAAGTGCAATGAATAGACGAAGTAAAACAGTTTCCAGTTGTCTTATTGCACCTGTTGATGTTTGGCTGAAGCCTCTCTGCATGATAGTGGTGTTGTGTTGAGGCGCCTGTGTGTTGGCGGCGTTGGGTTGAGGCGCCTGTGCATCGGCGGCGTTGGGTCGAGGTATCTGTGTGTCAGTGGTTGGTTGATGTGCGTATCATACCCCTATCTGGTTGGGCCCCCATGTTGCTATTTTATAGATGCTCACATGGACACTATTGAACTCACTGCCAGTTTTTATACATTATGCTCAAATAGTTGATGAAAGGAAACCTTTGGTTGACCTTAAAGTGATGCTTTTCTCTCTGCTCTGTCAGGCCATGAATATATACAGCGTGACGCTGAACGGCCCAGCACCCTGGGGCTTCAGGCTCCAGGGAGGAAAGGACTTCAGCATGCCTCTCACTGTGTCCAGGGTAAGAGAAACATCTTCCTCCTTCGCTTCATCCATAAGAAACTTCAGTAAGGATTCCCATGCTGCATGAATTTGTCTTGCATTAAAAATAAAATACTGTAGACACCGAAATACATTAATATGGAGTGTTTCAACCATGTAGCATGTATTTCCCTCCTATATAAGAGTGTATGCAGTTCATGCCCACATGACCAGTTTGGGAGGCCTAGTCATGCAATTCACTGCTCACTCCAATGAATTACATCCTTTTTTAATTTTTAAATTGTCATTTTACCATGGTGGTAATCTTTTTATATGTAAATAAAACATTATTTTAAGAAAGCCTATAACAAAAAAGACAAGATGTTGGAAGATCATTTGGCACTTCATTAGCAGTGCTGTGGAGTCGGAAGCAATTATTGGGTTACTGGAGTCGGGAGTCAAAGGTTTTGTGATTCGACTCCACAGCCATGTTCATTAGTCAGTCTGCATTTACTGTATAATAAAATGTTTAGTGATATTATTACGATACAAATACTGTGATATTATGATATTGTTTTTATTTATTTTTTGCAGGCAATTCACTTAAATATTGATAAATATTAACAAATATTAACAAATAAATGAATTGCAGTATTGGGCCCCCTCTGGTCAAGTGTGGGTGAACTTCTCATTGGTGTAGTTCATAGCCTTCTTTCATTTGGAAGAAATGTGGCTTTGAGATGGTTTCTTTGCAAGCACCGAGACTGAAAATGTTAAGCCAGGGTATTTTGTTTGGAGCATAAAGTTCTTGGAACTTCTTATTCCAGTAATTTTTTATTCAAATTAATGAAAGTGTAATTTTTATACTATTTTTAACGTTTTGAAAGGAGCATCATACATACAGAAATACTGATGTAGAGGAGTGATGAGTGAGTATATGTGATTTGTGCGCGTTAGTTTAACCTGGAAGTATGTCTCTTAATTGGCCAGGGATGACTCTTAATGAGGTGCTTTTCTGCGTTCCTTGTTAGCCAGGCATAATGACTGCCGGGAAAGGGAAAAATTCATTGGGGGAAAAGGAGCAAAATGCCCTCACAGATGGGGCTCAGTTTCTCTGCAAATGAAAGGAGGAATGAAAACACTGCACCCTTAGCTACCATCAGACAAGGTGATCACCTGCAAAGCTCCTCGACACTTGGGTCATTAATACTATTTACTGGAGACTGTGTGAGCTGAGCGCTTCCCCACGCCTGGGCTTGTCTCTAGTAAAACTCTTTATAGAAGTAAAAGCTCTTTTGGACTGTTCAATTAAGGCTGTCCAGGAATAGTGCTTCATTTGCGTGAGAAGCATGCTGATAATGTAACGAAAGTGCAGCCGAGCAGGGACAGTGAAATATGACCCCCCCCTAGTTTGAGCTGATTTTAAAGAATGATAAGTTTTCCTATATGATATGATACCCTGGCCCTTATGCACTGGTTTTCAGCAGTGCTTCACTGGAATGGTTTCAGGCTTTGTGTGTAATGCTAACATATCCACACTTACCATTTTAGGCAGTGCTCTGCTCTTTGTTCGCAGTTCGTGAGTGTTCAGCAGTGTAAATATCTGGAAGCTGCACAAGGCAGTTAGACAGCTCTCCAAGACCAGAAAGGTCATAACCTTGGAAAGAAGTGGCTGCTCTGTTCCCCCAGCTCTCGTTTGCCCCATGGTAGAGGTGATGACGACCACAGTGACGGGTCGTTTTTGACCCTGGAGACACTTTATGTAGGCCTGGTTTCTTTTGATCGCTCTTGGGGTATGCAGCAGGTCTGGCTGAGGTGGTATTGCGGAGAACCTTCCTGGAAAAGCTCTGACTCAGCTAGGCTGTGGCGGCTTCCTCTGTTACAGTGTCCGAATACAGGCAAAGTGACGTCGCCTTACACTTTGTTCTCTGTTAACCACTGGGTCAAAAAAATGATTGGCAGCTTCTTGTGGAAAATGAGAAGTGTGCTCATGCTGTGGTTCATCTGTGATACAACTGCTGTGTGTACTCTTTACTTTGTCACTGACTGTCTGAAGCAGTCTCATTTATTATGGTTAATGTAATATCACAAGGAAAGCAGAAGATTCAGTGCTAACTTTTACAAATAAAATGCATAAGCATGTAAATAATTCAGTAGTTTGAATCATTAACAGATTTTATAATGCAAATTACACTTGAAGTATTGTGAATAATGTTCCTCTTGTGGTTTGTGACATCAAGAGCAAATGTTACACTGATGGTCCTGTTTTAATAATGTGGATAACTAATGGTAGAAAATCATTTTTCTTAGAAATCTAAAATGTCTCTGCGTCAACATTGTCATGCACATTTATTTTGGTTAATTTTAATGTTTTTTCATAAATAATTGTAAAATGAACCCCTAATCACAGGAATTTGCCTGCCTGAATGGTTTCATGGAATGAATTAGCCCTGGTACGTGAGAGATGGATGTACTAAAAATGTTCCTGCTTGTAAACTGTGCGCGGAGGCGGTGAGCACCCCAAAAGGAAATGTTTTGGTTTTGATTGTTTCAGATTGCCTGCACTTACCCGTGAGTGTTCTGGTGCCTGTGGAAGGAATGACATAAACCTGACATTTCCAACCCTTATATGTACTGTACTGATTGCCAGTTACACATGTTCATTTTCCACGCTGGCAGCCGTCAGATGTTCATGTCTGGTATTTAATATCGCTCCATGTTAATAAACAACCGCTCTTCTGTCAGTGCTTTTGTATTCACACATTGCACTGTGGGCTCTGTATTTATGTTTGTATCCTTAACCTCTGCCCCGCTCGCAAAGAAATGTGTGTTTATTTCTTAAGGTTAATTTAATTTTTATTAGTAGCAGTGAGTGCAGTTTGGTCAGTTTTTACGAGGGTGAGTCAAAAAGTACGTCGCTCACAACTCAGATGTACGTCACTTTGGAGAAAAGCGTCGGCTAAATGAATAAATGTACAAAGTATCTGCGACCATGTCTTAACTTTTTAATGAATATTATTGCGCGCACCCATGTCGACTTATACTCATCTGTACCATATATTAGTTACATACTAGTATGTATTGTTTACATTCAGGGGAAAATAGCCAACATCTTTTTTAAGGCTCTGGCAAGGTAACTGGTAGTGTAGGGGTTAGTGCTGCAGTCTTTAGATCCAAAGGTCAAAGCTTTGAATTCCACCTACAGCTGTAGTGGAGTTGAGCAAGGTTTTTAACCTAAAAATTGCTGCTGTAAAGTTACCCAGCTCTATAAATGGATGAATAATTCTAAGCAGCTTAATGTTGTAAGCTGCTGTGGAGAAGAATCTGCTAAATCATAGAGCACGTAGAACCACCGGATTCTACCCTCTTGTCTTGGTCTGCTTGGTATCAAAGGAACGAATGACACTTACATGGTTTGAGTCCTATCTATCAGGCAGATCCTGTCAAGTGGTCAATCAATACATTATTTATTCATTTAGCAGATGCTTTTGTCCACAGTGACATACATCTCAGCAAAAGTACAATTTATGCATTACATTAAGAGGAGAGAGACAGCTGCAGACATGAAAGTCTCAAGTCAACCGAGTTTACCTACCACTTGCTGCACTGAGGTTCATTATGCAAGGAGGTGTATAAAACAGGATAGACAAATCCTGATGACCTACCAATTTTTAAAAAAAAATACACAAACAAGCAGATACAATGCCAGAGTAGCGGCTGAATAAAGGCTATATCTGGGGATGCTCGTGAAGTTATGGTGCACTAACATTTAGACCGTACATGAGCTGGAGAGATCTTGGGCGAAGAGGGTCCGGAAGAAGTGAGTTTTCAGACCCTTCTTGAATGTAGGCAGAGTTTCTGCAGTTCTGAGTGAGAAGGGAAGGTCATTCCACCACCACGGAGTCAGAGCCGAGAACCTCCGAGCTTTACCTTTTGTGCGCGGGACCACCAAGCAAGCAGAAGTAGACGAGTGAAGGGGTCTGGCTGGGGTGTAGCGGTTGATCAAGACCTGTAAATAGCTGGGAGCAGTTCTACTGATGCATTTGTAGACAATAACCAGGGTCTTGAATTTCATTCGGGCAACTATAGGAAGCCAGTGCAGAGAAATAAGTAGAGGAGATACGTGGGAATGCTTTGGCAAATCAAAGCTAACTCGTGCAGCAGCATTCTGTAAAAGCTGCAGAGGTTTGATGGCAGTAGCAGGAAGGCTACACAGGAGAGAGTTGCTGTAGTCCAGATGGGAAGTCACCATGGCCTGAACAAGTAGTTGGGCAGAGTCAGTTGTGAGGTAGGGACGGATCCTACGAATATTATGCAGGATGTATCTGCAGGACTGGGTTGTGGCTTCGATGTGCTCAGAGAAACACAGACTTGTCTCAGTCGTTACTTCCAGACTCTTAGTCAAGGTGGTAGGCGAACTGAGTGAGTTGTCCAGTTTGATTGATAAATCGTGACAGGACGACAGGCCAGCTGGGAGGAAAAGAATCTCTGTTTTGGAGAGGTTGAGTTGGAGATCAGACAACCATGAAGAGATGTCCGACAGGCAAGCAGCAATGCGTGCTGAGATGTCAGGTGCACCAGGTGGAAAGGAGAGGAAGAGCTGGGTATCATCAGCATGGCAGTGGTATTTGAATCTATAGGAGGCTATGACTGGAGCGAGGGAGGAGATGCATGTCGAGAAAAGAGGAGGACCCCATACCGAGCCCTGCGGGACACTGGTTGAGAGAGGCAGAGGAGAACGCGAGCTCTGCCAGACCACTTGATAGGATCTGTCAGATAGGTAGGACTCAAACGATCTTAGTGCCGCACCTTTGAGTCCAAGCTGGTTAAGGGAGGAGAGTAGAATCCAGTGGTTGACTGTCGAATGCCACAGACAGATCGAGGAGGATGAGGACCGAGGAGAGGGAGGTGGCTCTAGTGGCTTGGAGAGCATCAGATACCGCCAGAAGGCCTGTCTCAGTGGAGTGACCAACTTTGAAACCAGACTGATATCCATTGAGGAGATGGTTCCGGGTGAGGAAATCAGACAGTTGATCACAGGCTGCCCCCTCTAGGGTTTTAGACAGGAAGGAGAGGAGAGAGACCGGTCTGTAATTTTCAACCAGATTGGGATCCAGGGAGGGTTTTCTTTTTTTTTAAATGGGTGAAATTAGAGTGGTTTTGAAGGCAGCTGGGAAACAGCCAGAGGAGAGCGAGGAGTTGATGGAAATGTTCTGTAGGAGTGACGACGGGATCGGATCAAGCGAGCAGGTGGTGGCTACGCACAATATCAGGCGGTCAGAGATTTCAGATTGAGAGAGCGGCTTGAATTTGGAGATCCAGCGTGAACCGGGCAAGTTGATGCTGAGAATTTGTCAGTGATTGCTTTGACCTTCTCTGAAAAAGAAAGTTGTCAGCAGTGAGAGGAGGAGGTGGCAAAGTCTGTGTGGTTTTTTTAGATGCAGATTGTATTTTGTTGTGGAAGGAGGAGACTTTTAGCAGAAGAGACAGCAGATTGAAAAGCAGCTAAGAGTGACTGGTAGGCATCCAGGTCTGATGGAGTTTTGGATTTACACCATCTTCGCTCTGCAGCCCACAGTTTGATCCTGTTGGTATGTAACGTATCAGACAGCCATGGGGTAGCAATGGGGCATGCTGGTCTAGAATACAGGCAACAGAGAGGAAAGTGTTAGTGACATAATCTGTAGATAGATTCGAGAATTGTGCAGCAGAGGGGAGTGCAGACAGAGTAGCAGAGGCAAAGCAGGAAGGTGAGAGATTTTAAGTTGCGACAAAAGGTGACAACGGGTGTAGAAAGAGGCAAGGAGTTAGTGGTGAGGCAGGGTTGAAAGGAAATGAAGTGGTCAGAGACATGCAGTGGTGTGACAGAGAGGACAGGACAACCACCGTTGTGGGAAAATACAAGGTCAAGAGAGTTGCCTGCTTTGTGAGTAGCAGGGGATTGGGACAGAGAGAGATCAAAGGACTGTAGGAGCAACAGAAGGCCGCTTGCATGAATGTCATCGACATGCAGGTTGAAGTCACCCAGGAGAATCAACGGAGCATTGTCCCCAGCACAGAGCTCAACAAGATGTTGAGGTCATCCAAGACGCAGCTGAGAGGGCCAGGAGAGCAATAAAGGACAACCACAAGAAGAGTGGTTGGGGCAGTGATAGCGATAGCATGCCATTCAAATGAGGACAGATCATGCAGGTGAAGAGGAACAACAGAGTATTCCCACTGTGGAGAGATGAGCAGCCCTGTGCCTTCACCTCTGCTGGAAGAACAAGAAGTGTGAGAGAAGGAGTAGTTAGTGGAGAGTGCTGCAGGTATGGCTGAGTTGTCTGGGGTGATCCAGGTTTCAGTTAGGACCAGGAGGTCCAGTGAGAGATGGGAGGCATGAGCTGGTATGAAGTCAGCCCTTCTCACAGCAGACTGGCAGTTTCAGAGTCCTATGGAGAAATTGAAGCAAGATGGAAGATTTGACAGGTGAGGGTAGACTAGGTCTTCGGTGGGCTCACCACCTGCCGGAGAAACTGTAAGGGGCCGGTGCATTGTGATTTGGGCTGTGGTCGGGGCCGAGTGCCCGGCCGACCCAAACCTCGGGCGCCAACTCTGGTTTTTGGGACTTGGAACGTCACCTCACTGGCGGGGAAGGAGCCTGAGCTGGTGCGGGAAGTTGAGAGATACCGTCTAGATATAGTCGGGCTCACTTCCACTCACAGCTTGGGTTCTGGAACCACTCTTCTCGATCAAGGGTGGACTCTCCACTCTTCTGACGTTGCCCAAGGTGAGAGGTGGCGGGCGGGTGTGGGCTTATTAATAGCCCCCCAGTTCAGCCGCCATGTGTTGGAGTCTACCCCGGTGAATGAGAGGGTCGTCTCCCTACGCCTTCGGGTCAGGGAACAGTCTCTCACTGTCGTTTGTGCTTATGCGCCTAGCGGCAGTGTAGAGTACCCGGCCTTCTTAGAGTCCCTGGGGGGCGTGCTGGAAAGCGCTCCCACTGGGGACTCTGTCGTTCTACTGGTGGACTTTACGCCCACGTGGGCAGCGACAGTGATACCTGGAGGGACGTGATTGGGAGGAACGGCCTCCCTGATCTGAACCCGAGCGGTGAGTTGTTATTGGATTTCTGTGCTAGTCGCGGTTTATCCATAACGAACACCATGTTCAGGCATAAGGGTGTCCATCAGTGCACTTGGCACCAGGACACCCTAGGTCGGAGGTCAGTGATCGACTTTGTAGTCGTTTCTTCTGACCTTCGACCATATGTCTTGGACACTCGGGTGAAGAGAGGGTCTGAGCTGTCAACTGATCACCACCTGGTGGTGAGTTGGATTCGATGGCGGGGGAAAAAGCTGGACAGACCTGGCAGGCCTAAACGCATAGTGAGGGTCTGTTGGGAACGTTTGGCGGAGGCCCCTGTCAGAGAGGTCTTCAACTCCCACCTCCGACAGAGCTTCAACCAGGTCCCGAGGGAGGTGGGGGACATCGAGTCTGAATGGACTATGTTCCGCGCCTCCATTGTCGGGGCGGCGGTTCGGAGCTGCGGCCATAAGGTCTCCGGCGCCTGTCGCGGCGGCAATCCCCGAACACGGTGGTGGACACCGGAAGTAAGGGATGCCGTCAAGCTGAAGAAGGAGTTCTATAGGGCCTGGCTGGCTCATGGGACTCCTGAAGCAGCTGACGGGTACCGACGGGCCAAACGGAGTGCGGCTCTGGCAGTCGCCGCGGCAAAAACTCGGGCTTGGGAGGAGTTCGGCGAGGCCATGGAGGAAGACTTTCGGTCGGCCTCAAAGAGATTCTGGCAAACTGTCCGGCGACTCAGAGGGGGGAAGCGGTGTTCCACGAACACTGTTTACAGTGGAAGTGGTGCGCTGCTGACCTCAGCTGAGGATGTCCTTGGGCGGTGGAGGGAGTACTTTGAGGATCTCCTCAATCCCTCCGACACGCCTTCCGTAGAGGAAGCTGAGGCTGGGGACTCGGAGGGGGACTCGTCCATTACCCTGGCTGAAGTTGCTGAGGTAGTCAAAAAACTCCTCGGTGGCAAGGCTCCGGGGGTGGATGAGATTCGCCCCAAGTTTCTCAAGTCTCTGGATGTTGTGGGGCTGTCTTGGCTGACACGCCTCTGCAGCATCGCGTGGAGTTCGGGAACGGTGCCTCTGGACTGGCAGACCGGGGTGGTGGTCCCTCTTTTTAAGAAGGGGGACCGGAGATTGTGTTCCAACTGTAGGGGGATCACACTCCTTAGCCTCCCTGGGAAAGTCTATGCCGGGGTACTGGAGAGGAGAATCCGACCGATAGTCGAACCTCGGATCCAGGAGGAGCAATGCGGTTTCCGCCCTGGCAATGGAACACTGGACCAGCTCTATACCCTCACTAGGGTGCTGGAGGGTTCGTGGGAGTTTGCCCAACCAGTCCATATGTGTTTTGTGGACCTGGAGAAGGCATTTGACCGTGTCCCTCGTGGCATCCTGTGGGGGGGTACTTCGGGATTATGGGGTTTGGGGCTCGTTGCTACGGGCTGTTCGTTCCCTGTATGACCGGAGCAGGAGCTTGGTTCGCATTGCCGGCAGTAAGTCAGACCTGTTCCCGGTGCATGTTGGACTCCGCCAGGGCTGCCCTTTGTCATCGATTCTGTTCATTATCTTTATGGACAGAATTTCTAGGCGCAGCCAGGGACCGGAGGGTGTCTGTTTTGGTGGCCGCGAGATCTCGTCTCTGCTTTTTGCGGACGACGTGGTCCTGTTGGCTTCATCAGGTCAAGACTTGCAGCGTGCACTGGGGAGGCTTGCAGCCGAGTGCGAAGCGGCGGGGATGAGAATCAGCACCTCCAAATCCGAGGCCATGGTTCTCAGTCGGAAAAAGGTGGATTGCCCCCTCCGGGTTAGGGGGGAGTTGCTCCCTCAAGTGGAGGAGTTTAAGTGTCTCGGGGTCTTGTTCACGAGTGAGGGAAAAATGGAGCGGCAGGTTGACAGACGGATCGGTGCGGCGTCCGCAGTAAAGTGGTCATTGTACCGGTCTGTTGTGGTGAAGAGGGAGCTGAGTCGTAAGGCGAAGCTCTCAATTTACCGGTCGATCTACGTTCCTATCCTCACCTATGGTTATGAACTCTGGATCATGACCGAAAGAATGAGATCGCGGATACAAGCGGCAGAAATGAGTTTCCTCCGCAGAGTGGCTGGGCGCACCCTTAGGGATAGGGTGAGGAGCTCAGTCACCCGGGAGGAGCTCGGAGTAGAGCCGCTGCTCCTCTGCATCGAGAGGAGCCAGTTGAGGTGGCTCGGGCATCTGTTCCGGATGCCTCCTGGACGCCTCCCTGGGGAGGTGTTCCGGGCTTGTCCCACTGGGAGGAGGCCTCGGGACAGACTCAGGACACGTTGGAGAGACTGTCTCCCAGCTGGCCTGAGAACGCCTTGGGGTTTCCCCAGAGGAACTGGAGGAGGTGTGCGGGGAGAGGGAAGTCTGGAGGACTCTGCTCGGACTGCTGCCCCCGCGACCCGGCCCCGGATAAAAGCGGAGGAAGATGGATGGGTAGACTAGGTTATTGTAGCAGCAAGAGCACCTAGGTCTCCGGTGGTGGTGAAGATGCATGGCTTGCTTACTGTAGAAGACTGATGGTCGACATGTTGGACGCATGATCCCTTGCGGACAACTGTACTGGTGGCCTTCCTCAGCAGACTCCCTTGTCTTTGCACCTCAAGTCTTCACACCAGGAGGCTGCTGCTATGGGTCACCAGCCACTATTTAAACCGGGCTAATGCCCATCAGCTGGGATTCCTAATTGAAACCGAAACAACTCTCACACACACACACACACACACACACACACACACACACACACACACACATTTCCAGAACCGCTTGTCCCATACGGGGTCACGGGGAGCCCCGGAGCCTACCTGGCAACACAGGGCGTAAGGCCGAAGGGGGAGGGGACACACCCAGGACAGGACGCCAGTCCGCCGCACGGCACCCCAAGTAGGACTCGAACTCCAGCCCCACTGGAGAGCAGGACCCGGTCCAACCCACTGTGCCACCACGCCCCCCTTGTATTAATAATAATAAATAATAATAATACTTTTAACAACAACAGGAATATTTCGTACTGAAGGCATTTCCCAGCTTTTGCAAATGGAAGTCCTTGACTTATGAGTGCCACCAAGTACAGCACTAATCCATAACCTGTAAGTGTAGAAAGCATGAAAATGTGTCCTGCTACAAAAGTGTGCCAACAGAAGTGTGTCAACAACCTGAAGCTGGGAAGAGGGATGGTGCTGTTCTAGCAAACTACTGTTAGTGAGCTATACCCCAGTTGGGATAATGGGAAACAATAACTGACTAATTCTGTATGCGTTTGCCCTAACCTGACTCACCTGATATACACTTGAACCTACCTGTATTGTCAGCACGGAGCAGTCATGTCTGAGAACGAGTGGGCAGTCTTACCCCTCACTGAGCTCCTACAGTAAACTGGTCTACATGTAGGCTACAGGAATGTGCTTTAATATAAAATGGAAATGACAGGAATTGAATACATAAACATTGTGCGTACAGTGAAAGCTGAAACACTAGTTGTGTTTTGCTTGTTTATGCGGTTCTGGAGATCTAGATGTAGTATATTTTGATCTTTTCCTTAAGAATTATTTAACTCAATTGGGTCTATGACTCATATTTCAGTGCGAAAGTAGAACGAAAAATTATGTGTGTATCACATTTTAATTTAATTGCAGATCCAAAGTGTACTGGAGGGAAGAATTTCAGTGCTCTAAGTGGCTTTGAAGAAAAGGGTTAATAAATAAACCCTGTAAATGTATGAAGATGTAAAAATTATTCTTTAAAATTAAATGTTATGTTAGTTGTTGGTGGATGTGTGGGTCCCCATGCAGTGCTTTCAGACAGTATTCAGGACTCTTAACTTTTTTCACATTTAATAAACAAACTTGCAGGCTTTTGGGTTTGAATACTTATGTCATTATGATATTTTAATCCACTTGCAGTCATTTCTGAAATCCTGTTTTCGCTTTGTTATTATGCTGTATTGAGGAGGAAAAAATGAATTGAATTGATTTTGGCCTAAAGCTGCAAAAGAAAAAATGAAGGGGAAGAAAAAAAAAAAACAGATGAGGTCTGAATCCTTTCCGAATGCACGGTAACTACAAGAATTAATTCCCAGTTTAGCTGTACCTATAGGTAAGATGCATCTTTTTCCCTCCCAGAATTGAGAATGTAAAACCAGTTGTCCAGAAATATTCCGCACCACACCCAGTGTGAATTTTCACGGAGGGATATAGAAGAGGTCCCTGGTTTTAGCTCCTTTTGTAAGGTGTTGGGGGAAAGTGGGCTTTTGGAAATGGAGAGGAGCAGGGCACGTTTCTGAACTTAATGTGGTGATACAGGAGTGTAGATTTGACACTTTTATGACAGTCATTGACCAAAGACAAGCACGAGTACGTGTGGATGACGACACCGAGGCTGAACAAATATATACAGCTTGATTTACGGCACAAGAGCTCTGCTCTCCATTGAAATTCCAGAGAGGCTCTATAAAAGTGAGGTGACGTAGGCCTGTCCTGGGCAGCCCTGCTGCAGGCACTCTGAAACTGTGTGCAACATCTCGGTGGAATTCTGACTCAAGTAAACAAATTGGTAGGAGGTGCAGAACACCTGGTCCGCTAAGAAGAAGGTGTGTAATGTTCAGGGCAGGGCTGTGGAGTCGACACACAAAACCTTCGACTCCGACTCCAGTAACCCAATAATTGCTTCTGACTCCATGACTCCGACTCCACAGCCCTGCCCAAAAGTTACACATTTTTTTTGGGGATCGACTTACCTGGTGAATATAGGCCTAAATCTATAGTACACCCCTGATTTTTGGGGGTCGACTTATATGCTGAATCGACTTATATGCCGGCATATATGGTACATTTAGTCGGAGTCGGTACATTTTTTACTGACTCCGACTTCAGTAACCCAATCATTGCTTCCGACTCTACGACTCTGACTCTACCATACTGGTTCAGGGGCACTTCAGCACTTGAGGAGTGGTGAGCAATGGCAATGCTAGGGATATTTCCCACCCTGCTGCATGAAATCTTCAGCACAAATTTGACTTGGCGTTCTCGGCATAACATCAGTGCTCGGGGTCCTCAACTTCCAATAGGCTTCTGTTCCCACGACCTCATAATAAGTCACAAGCCCCCACACTACATTATATAAACCATAAGGATATATAACCAGGTAACATGCACGAATGCTATGTTGTATAACATGGATTTGTTTTTCACGACTTTCTCACATTATTTATGCTAGAATACTAATAATATAGAACTATAATATGTAAGTATGTAATATGTCATTGTGTTTTCATGCTGCGCTATTTTCATTTTCGTTTCTCAATGTCCTTTCTTTCATGTTTTCATGCTGCGCAACCCAAAAGATTTTTGTAAATAAAACAATCACTGATAGACACACTGACTGAGTCAATAAGAAATACGGTGCCTCGTGGCAGTGAACCCAGCCGATGTAATTGTACAGCAGATGAAGCGGTCAGCATTAGACGTCACGACCAAATGGAACATCGTAAGTCGACGTCTAACTCTGCTGTGTTCTGTGAGCTGCAGGTGTTCAAGTCGAGCTCAGTATCTGTATTAAGAAGTGTGTACTGAGTGGGTGAAGCCCTCAGCAGTCCATAAATAATAAGAGCTGTTTTTTCCAGTGAGTACTCGCAGGGTGCTGCAACTTTCATATTCGAATCAAAACAATAAATCCAATTTGATGGAATGATGGGAGTACATGCAGTACTCCGTGCTACATTTTCCGAGCTTAGGAGATGGTGATGCTTGTAATCAAAATCTTTGCAGTCCATTTCTTGTATGACCCTGCACTGTCCATTAGTTTTACCAGCCTGTTGCAATTTCTTTGTGTGATCCCTCCTTGCTTTCCTCAGAGGTGGTAGTATTATTATTAGTAATGTATTTTTTTAAACATTTATATTTGATCAACAGATCCTTTTCTCCAAACCTGCTTGATACAAATGTGCATTTCACCAGACACAGCTTTAGAAGTCAAAATGAACCACAGTGTATTTGTCTCATATCACTTTTTTAAATTGTTTTTTTTTTTTAAATTTTTTTAATGAACAGAGCAGGCTCATATCAACACTGAGAAATCGCGAATATGTCCATATATATAAAGTGAGGGCTCAAGGTAAAAGGGTTGTAATATATGCTGTATGCATGATACTGAGATTTTAGATTGGTATACAGTAGGCTTTTAATATACTTTGATTGTTGCTTTATTTCTTATTTATTGCATGTTATGATATGTATTGTTTTATGTGAGTCCAATGTTGTGCGCTGGTCGTGTCATGGCTGTCCAAGACAAATTTCCCAGAAATGGGGCAATAAAGTATATTCTATTCTATTCTATGATTGCTCTTGGGTTGTGATTTAACCAGAAAATAAATGACGCCAAATAAAACTTTATCAACGTTTTTTTTTTTTTTTGAATGGTTGCGTATACCGCACTCCAGCATTGTATCTTATAGCATTCTCAGAATAAATGTATGAGTGTGCCCAGAGAGGCTTTGCATCTTATGACTCTTGCATGTTTGCTTCAGTGAGTTTAGGAGGATCACACTGTATGTGTTATTCCATGAAAGTGGGCTTTCCGTTGAATTGAGTTTACAGCAGAGTATAAGATGGGTGCTTGAACAGCACATGTCAGGGCATGTTCACGCGGGTGCCGGTGCCTGGGCTGCCACTGCGACTCACTGCATCCAGGCGTGGAGTGCACCTCTTTCACTGATGGCTGCATTTTGTTACAAACCTGTCCCCTTTTTGGAGGGAAAAACCTGGGGGAGGATTTGGCATCTTGGAATTGGGAAGTGATCTCAAATATGTGAAAGCTTGCTATCAGTTCTGTGTTTCTATATCCCAGGATAAAGTGCCCGAGTTTTCATCTTTTTTAAAAGTGTCAGGAAAAAAAAAATAAAATAAAACAATTATGTCTCAAGACATCTTTTACCAGGAGACTGAAAACCTAACTTTTTAAATTTGTAATTCTGTAAAATTTATATAGGATCACCCAAGAGAAAAAATTAAGTGAGTTCATTACTGTATTACTTTTTCCAGATTTTTAAAAAGGAATAGAAGGTATAACAAGAACCCAAGTTAGTATAACCAGTTCTTTGAATGAGATCAGGCATTACATGCAGCACCACAATGAGCCCTAGCTTTCTGTGGTGCATCTTCTCCATCCTGTGAAAATGCTGCTGGTAATGCATTTCTGCTGCTGAATGAAGAATAATGACACTCCATAAAAAGGAATGGCCCATTTTCCACTTCAAGGAAGGTTATGTACATTGTTAAAAAAAAAAAGTTCATTGTTACCATAAGCACTCTCGGCTTGCAGCGTGATTTTTGTTTGTTTTGTTTGATTGATTTGATTGATTTTAATTCCATTTTTGTTTTTAAATTTGGGTTTTTTTTTTTTTTTTTTTTTTTTTTTTGCTCCATCTTGAGTGGAAAAGAGGTTGGCTTTTTGGTGTCTATTGGTGTCCTGGTTTGGTTGCGTTTGCCTGGGTTAATGCGTTGCAGTTTAAATTCGTATTTGTACAGCACTGTATCGTTGTGGGGGTGCGCGGTGACGCAGCAGGTTTGGCTGGGGCCTGCTCTCTGGTGGGTCTAGGCTTCGAGTCCCGCTTGGGGTGCCTTGCGCTGGACTGGCATCCCGTCCTGGGGGTGTCCCCTCCACCTCCAGCCTTGCGCCCTGTGTTGCTGGGTTAGGCTCCGGCTTGCCGCGTCCCCACTTAGGACAAGCGGCTTCAGACAATGTGTGTGTATCGTTGTGGGTTCAGCCTTTGCTTAGGTGTCCAGCAGGGAACTCCTCTATGTGAGTATGGGTACCGCTCTAGTGCTGCTTTAGTGTTATATGCAAAACACTTGTAAGATAACACATGGTCTGGAGGGGTGTGGCAGGACTCTGCAGCCGGACTATAAGTGTCATTGGGAACAGAGTCGTGCCATTAACCACTGCGTTTGCAGCACACGTTGCAGGAGGTGGAGGCATCTGGGTGGCTTCCGAGTAAATATTGATCCCCCATGAAAAATGTGTGTGTCTGTCACAGTGACTCACTCATTTAAAGATGGGTTGTTTTTTTGTTCTTCCATCCTAAATCATTACGCACTGTCTGAATTATGCTTTCTTGATAGCGCTGTGCGAGTAGGTGATTTACAACCTTGGACAGTTAAACTTTTATATATGCGCCATGAATGAGAGGGCTGGAATTCACTGCCTGTGCTGTGCTGCAGTATGATGATTAAAAATAGATTTTTTTTTTGTGTCTAATGAAATTGTCCAGTGACTCCATTTCAGTTGCAACTGTTCAACTCAATGTGTAGAAGGCAGCAGTGCTGCTTCAGTCTTGATGTGACCCGCTTCTCCTTCTTTTTGGGCGGCTTTCTTGCATTCCAGGAATTCTTGACATTGGTGCCTTAGTCAGAGCTGCCGATGACCCTTTGTTTGCGCTTTTTTGCCTTGGTCCATTGTGTTGCTCCTCGTCCTCCTCCCCTGGCTGAGCCCAAGGTTGAAACAATGGCCTCCAGCACTTCCTAGAGGAAGGAATTCTGCACTTTATTAAAACACTGAGCAGTGCCACAGCTCTGATGGAAATGGAGAAACTGAGGGCAACACAGTGGTGATCGGCTACTGTATGTCATACAGTATGAGGACAAAAGCAACACCATCTAAGAAGTTCCAAAAAAATGGTGGTGGGATCTAGCAGAAATATCATGCGAAGGTGTACCGGAGTAAGGCTGAGTCTGTAAATAAACGTAGAAGTAAAGGCAGCTTTCTTATTAATTAAAATGTCAGCACATCTGTTGTTAAGGCTGAAGGAAGATAAAGTAAACTTGAGCAACGAGGTCCTATTTGTTTTATATGCTTTGAGCAGAGATGGTTTGTTATTTTAATGTAGCAGCTACTTTTCCTCTTTTTTTGCAATATTCAAGTCCTCTTTTTCTTAATGAATTCATCCATACCTTTGTTGTTCGTGGTAGCAGTTTTAAGTCAATCTCATTAAAATTGTACTGTAACATAATTATATAACCCCAGCAATTCTCTCTTATTAACACAACAACATAAACAAAAAAGTGACCCAGTTAAAGAACAATATCAGACCCAAGCAAAGTAGTGAACAAAAATGCCGAGAACCACCCCACCCCCCCAGGTGGAGACTACTCCTACTATCAATTTCCCATCATCTAAAGCTGCACCAGTACCTCAGATCCATAGTAAATATTATAAGTGCAGAAGATAAGAGCAGCGCAGTGAAGACCATTATCAATGGAAAGAGATTCAGGGTGGCATGGTGCCACAAGTAGCGCTGCTGTCTCACAGCACCTGGGTAGTGTGAGGGGACGTGGGTTCGATCCCCGCTCAGTCTGTGTGGAGTTTGCATGTTCTCCCATGTCTGTGTGGGTTTCCTCCGGGTGCTCCAGTTTCCTCCCATAGTCCAAAGACAGGCTCTTCAGGTTCCCCCATAATGTGCGAGTGACAGAGAGAGTATGTTCCACTGATGTATGGATGAGTGACCCAGTGTACGTAGTGTATCTAGCAGTATAAGTCACCACTGTGAGTAAGGTGTGTGTGTGTGTGTGTGTAAGAGTTTATTGGAAGTCGCTTTGGAGAAAAGTGTGTGCTACATAAATAAATGCAATGTATGTAAACAGGTCAAAGAAGTGTACGCTGATTCTAGGCTGTGAAACAGGTGCATCTTCCCTTTATGTGCTAAATTCATAGATTATTGGCAGAAAAGTTACTGGAATCACAGGGGATCGTGCATTTCTTCATCTTAGCTTTGTGAGGAAAGGGCAGAAATGTAACTAACCAGTGTGTTTCTTGGGCCAGTGTTCAGTCAGGTGCATCAGCAGGGTGTGTATCTGTAGATGAAATGTATCTCCACTGGAGGAGCAGGGGCTGGTGAACCCACCAGTGATGGCAGCTTGTTCTGCAGAAATGATTTGAGTGTAGTGTTCCCTTCTGGGGGTGTGGTAGCGCAGCGGGTTTGGCCGGGGCCTGCTCTCTGGTGGGTCTGGGTTTCGAGTCCTGCTTGAGGTGCCTTGCGATGGACCAGCGTTCCGTCCTGGAGGTGTCCCTCCCCCTCCAGCCTTCCACCCTGTGTTGCCGGTTTAGGCTCTGGCTTGCCGCGGCCCGCTTGGGATGAGTGGTTTCAGACAGCATATGCGCGTGTGTGCGTGTGTGCGTGTGTGTGTTCGTTCGTTCGTTCGTTCGTTCCCTTCCGGTCAGTGCATGATGTTAAGGTTATCGCTCAGAGTCTTGTTTGGCAGCTCACTGAGTTTTGCTTGGTTCAGCTCAGCTTTTCAGCCCCAGGGCAGCTGTTTATTCCATTTGGGATTTGTCCGAATCCTCAATAGCATAAATCCTGTTTTCAGATTTGTTCACGCAATCAGATAAGTTTCTACATTTCCTTTCTGTAGCCAAAGTAGACCAGTAAAACTTCCAGTTCACCATTAACAGCATCCAGTTTTATGTCCTTACTTCTCAACATGGCCCTCATTTGGCCAGGAATGAGTTTCGTCCATAGTATGAGCTCTTCATTTCACAGTGAACCAGTGGAAGCAGAAGTAGAAAGATCCGTTTCCTTCGGTGTCCATACGAACCACCCAAGACCGAGGGCCCCAAGTTATCGACTTTATTTCTTCCTTGGCTCTTTTGCGTTTCTTAGTGTGTTGTAGAAAAAGTCCTTGTTGCCCTTGGCACGAGACAGGGCAACATCTGTTCGTTGTAATTTCTTCCGTTTGATAGAGAGGAAAGAAAAAACCATGAAAATTGTGGGTTTCTACAGTGAAGTAAGAATTGATCTCCTGATTTTCCTCTGTTTAACACCTTTGTATTGCTTGTCACTTATACTAGAGAATGCAAGGTAACTGTTCTCATGTGTAGTTTAAGAAACTTGAATTGCATTAGTTTGAGAAGTTCATTTTTGAATTCAAGTTTCTCAGATGATGCAAAAGATGTCCATCTCTATGTACATGCTGTATGAAATTAGGAGATGTACAGTTGGCCCTCCCACATCACGGCTTTCCACGTGGCAGCTTCGATTTTTCGTGGGTCGGAAGCAATTAAATGGGAATTTTTTTGGGAGTTTCGCGGCCTTGTATGGGAAACCACGTAGCACTGCAGATAACACGCATGGCAGGCGAAAAGTAAACGTAAAAAAGTGTAGTAAGTCATAAACACATAAAATATATGTATAATGTTAATGTGTTTTATTGTTTAATACCATAAATATACACAATTTTTTTTAAAGTTACTTTGCAAGAAAAATAAGAAAAAACTGGATATCTGTGCTTCGGAATGCCAAAATGGTTTGAGTGACACTTGTAGAGCATCTTCTGCGTAGTGATCTTGTGTCCTAGTCAAATCTCAAAAATTTTTTGGAGGTGTTCGCTTTGCTTGCCTCGGGGGGGTGAAAATTTTACACGGTTTTTCCACATCGGGGGGGGGGCTGATGTGGGAGGGTCAACTGTAATATTCTTGAGTAAGCAGTAGGAGCTGTCTTCACCTGTACTTTATATAAATAAGAGAGTCATGGGGAAGGTTTTGCAAAGTTATTTGAAATGAACATTGCTCTTCTGCTACATCAGTCTGCCTTTGTTTTCCGGTGTAGCATAAACGTAATTAGATACCTAGTAATGGTTTTTGCTTTCTTTGCACTTGTCGTACCATCTTTTTTAATGTTTTTTCTTTTCATATATATATATATATATATATATATATATATATATATATATATATAAAATATATATTATATTTTTTCCCCCCTGTATTTGGTCAACTGCTGGGTGGCCAATATCCTATTTAATAATGCAGTAGCAAATATTTTGTCTTATCTCAGAACAGGTTTTTTTTTTTTTTTTTTTTGGTCAGTGTGCATCACTCGCTATTACGTAACATGGACACTATATCCCTGGAGTTACAGGGAGGCTCTTGGAAGTGTGTGTGATCAAGTACTGCACACAGGATGTCTCCCCCCCCTTCCCCGAAACTTCCCAAAAACATTGCTGTGATCAAGCTCCCTAAAATTAAAAATGTACAATTTTTTTTCAGTTCATTTATTTTATGAATGGTGTTATTATAAATCACCATTATATAAATGAAATCATCTGCATATTGCTGTTTGCTGAGCAGATATTTAATCCAAAGGTACTTACATGTTTTACACATTGGTTTTCTCTATTTATAGCTGAGTATTTGTAGAAGCAATTCCTTCTGTGTACATCATCTAAGAATCTGCAGTGGAGATATAATTGTCTACCTTTTGTCACAAGTCCAGTGTAACTATTACACCAACAGTTTTTTTTTTTTTTTTTTTTTTTTTTTTTTTGAATCTTGTTAGATTTAAGGATTAATCTGTAGCCACAGTTATCTGCTGCTAGTTGTTGACCTCTTTGTACTTTACGTGATATCTCAATTTGAACAAGTGAAAATTATCTTAGTTTTGTTCTGGCTCTGACTGTTATCCCCTTTCCTTGATATGCTGTATAAATCAGAATGTTTTCCGCTGTCACTCTAATTTATTGTCAAACTCTGTGCTCAAGGATATTTCTATCCTTGCTGAAGGCCTGACCTCAGCACGTTGGCGCTCCCCACCTAAGCAGAGGAACAGCTGTGTACTTAACCCGAGCCAGGGACACAGGTGGCACTGTCCCTCATCAGTCTCCCTCCCCTCGAACCCCTTGGGGTCTCTGATTTGCCACCCCCTCCCAAGCTTTATCTGTGCTCTTCCTTTAAATTAACAAAAAAAAAAAAGACCAGAATGTACACTCTCTCAGGTCAGCTCTTGACTGTGGCAAGTAGTCGTAGTTTTTGGGTTCTGAGCTTCTCCAGGCCTTAAAGAGCTTCTAGAGTAAAAATCTTATTGACTGGGAGTTTTGTGCTTCTGGATTAAACCACATCGTGTGGGACATGTCGCAGCTCCCTGACGATGCTTCCAACAGGAGAAGCGAAACATTGGAACCAATGTCCCACACGACGCGGTTTAATCCAGAAGTACAAAACTCCCAGTCAGTTGACACCATCTGCGGAAGCCTACGTTTTTTGATAAAAATCGTATTGTTTTTTTGTCAAAAGTTGGAATGAGTATGGTGTCCTATGTACTGTAGTTGTGTTTCACAACTCAGGATCAGGATTTAACTCTAAGCACTGAAGTTATAATATCCAGAAAGAAGAAATGGGTGCTGTTTTGAGCAGTGCTGTGGCGTCTGAAGCAATTATTGGGGTACTGGAGTCGGTAAAAACTCCAACTAAATGTACCGTATATGCCGGCATATAAATCGACCCCCAAAAATTAGAGGTGTAATATAGGGTTAGACCCATATTTGCCGGATGAGTCGACCCCCAAAATAATGTGCAGCTTTTGGGCAGTGCTGTGGAGTCGGAGTTGGAAGCAATTATTGGGTTACTGGAGTCGGAGTTGAAGGGTTTGTGTACCGACTCCACAGCCCTGGTTTCCAGAAACAGTTAACACTCTTTAACTGAATCAATGTACTTCTGGATTAAGGAGGTCTTTGTAGACAGCCTTGACAGGAAGTTTCCAGTACGCACTACCATTCGTTGAAGCTGCAGGGCACCTCACCTCTTTGTCTCTTTCCATATTTCCTTTTCCTGCTTATAATGGCTACATGGAGGTCCATCTGCAATCATGCAAGACCTAGAAGGTCAATGTCTTATTTCTTACTCTTTGTCAGCTGTTTCACATTTTCTATGCATTAGAGTTAAGTTTAATTTAATACTTTTAGTCTCTATCTATTGATATCGTGCAAAAATTTTTTAATGGTTTTTGGTCCATCATCTTTGATCAGTTTGTCAAGATCGACCCTTCCTGGAGTGCAAGGCTCAGTATAACTGATCCCTGGGCAGCTCAGTCTTCTCCCCTGTAGCGAGCATACAGTCTTAAGTAAATTTTGAAGGCCTCAATAAGTCTACAAAATGCTAAATATTATTTAATGTAAATTGAGTTTTCTCATATTGAGCATATTGCCCAGGCTGGACTTTTGAGGATGAATGATTTTCCACCTTAGGGGCCAGCTTGGAAGCAAAGTGTGGAGCTGCTTTGAGGGCCCATTGCTTACACCATACAGTTTTGAGACTTGGATAGAATGCTTGCTGGGCAACCGGGATAGATGGAAGAGATGTCCACAACTTAGACCTTCACACATAGAACATCACTGTGTTCATAGAAAAGTGGCTTTAGCTAAGGCAGGAGATTTGGAGGTACAGATGAAGTTGGTGTTACGCCCACACACTGACAGCTTGTTTGTGGTTTTCTGCTCTGCAGTTGTCTTATGTGAGAGACCTGAGGCAGGTGTCTGGACACACAGCAGTGATCACATGAGTTACAATGAGAAACCCGGAGGGTCGTTGACTGGAAGAACACATCTGAACTCAACTAGTGTGTTTCTGGACTTCTGTGTCAGCCATATATTGACCATAGTGAACACCATGTTCGAACAGAAGGGTGCTCATATGTGTACTTGGTTCAGAGGATCTTAAATCAAAGGTCAGATGGTGATCCTATGGCTGTGAGCCGGGTTAGGTGGTTGGAGAGACAACCGGACATATCTGGAAGGCTCAAGAGAATTAAAGATGAGCCCCGAGAATGGCTGCTGAAGGCCCTGACTTATGATGAGATCAGTCTTCACCTATTAAAGAGTTTCTTCTACATTCATTCTTACATTGTCTTTTGAAGTGCTGTGTCAACCCTTTTGGAGACGTGGGAGGGTACAGCAGAATGCCACCTGGGCTCTTCTTGAGGACTCCGTTTCCACACAGTCCTACAACTTTTGCAGTACTACAGGCAACAGTTGCAGTTTACGGTTTGGTCTGTATCTCTATCCTCAGCTATGATCGTGAGCTTTGAATACAAAGTAGAACAACAAGACTGTGGATACAAGTGGCAGCCGTGAGGTTCCTCCATAGTGTTGCTCTCTTGCCATGGCAGTATTGGGGGCTTAGTGGACAGGGAGGATCTCAAAGTGAAGCTTCTGTTCCTTTAGAATGAGAACAGTGTGCTGTGGTGGTTTGAGTAGTTAGATGCTCCCTAGGGAGGAGACCCTGGGCACAGCTGGAACAACAGTCTCTACTGCTGTAGAAAGAGAACCATGGCCTTGGACCATTGCCACCTTAACCCTTACCAGGATAAGCTCTTCTGAACATGGAGACATTGTTCTTTGCTTCAGTCATTCATTCCAAGCAGTGACTCAAAAGAAAACCTTTTGGAAGAATGAATAATCTTTAATTAAAAAAGTCAGAGCTGTAAATTGCTGGACATTTCCCTGCGGTCTGATATACTATTTCAGTGAGTCCTCACACTCTTCAGAAACTTGGAGTGAAGGTCTCCCCTTGTCGTAACATAAACGCCAGGCTGTGCATGGGCCCTCCGACACCATGAAGTGCACGCCAGTCTTTGGCGTGGGGGCGCCGGTACTGCTAAGAGCTGCACGCAGCCAATCATTTGCGTTTGTCACTATGGCGACACTCTGAGCCTCGTTCTTCCTCATTTTTCCCAGCTGACTTCAGCGTTGGAAGGTTAATAGGCCTTTTCAGCGCCTCTGGAACGCGTGCTGGAACTGCAGGTTGGCCTCATCATTTAGCTGGGCTCCCTCTTTTGTGCAGCTACAGTAACACACACCTTAATTCCACCTTGTGTGAACAGGAAGTGAGTTCAACACAGCCTGTATATTTATGTGATGATGAAATGGAGTGATTAAGGTTCTTAAACAAAAATGTGCTACTTGCTCTTAAAAGTGACGTGAGCGTCCAGCTGGGGGGCTTTGGATAGGATGGACAGGTTAGGATGGCACTTAAGTAATCGGTGCAACTCGATTCTCTCTCTCTCTCTCTCTCTCACACACACAGCAGCTTAACACAAGGTGTGTAAAAACAATTATACAGTAATACCCAATGAAACTAAGGAATAACAAGCAAGCAAAGTAGATAATTAGCAATTACAGGTTACATTGGCATGGGTCACTTGAATAAAATGAATGGTCTTCACAGTGCCAGATTTTTTCCAGTGGAACCTGCTGCATTGAAAGTGCAGCCTGATATGTCTCACTCTGTGTTGTCTCACCCTCACAGCTCACTCCCGGGGGGAAGGCGGCCCAGGCAGGTGTTGGTGTCGGTGACTGCGTGGTGTCCATCGGCGATGCCAATGCTGAGGAGATGACCCATGTGGAGGCACAGAACAAGATCCGAGCGGCAGCGGACTGTCTCACTCTAACCCTGAGCAGGTGCGCCACCCTCTTCCTTCACAACACACACACACACACACACACACACACACACACACACACACACACACACACACACACACACACACACACACACCATCTCCAAGTGCATTTGCCAGTGCTGTCACCACACCTATCAAGGCTTGACAGTAATGGCTCTCCGGCAGGTAATTGGCTTAAACTCGGACAGGTACAGTCATTCTGATACCTATCTGATGGACAGGTGCACTGTAAATTAAGGTAAAACAGTAAGAAATTAGATGCAAAATGACGACTGCTATCAAAACCATGCAGCAGTGCTTTTTGTGTCGTCTGTTTTCATTTTGAAATTGTATCGCTACAGTAAAGTGTCAAATATATTACAGCAGCCCTCCTATCTTGCCATTTTGGTCAATTTCTTTATGTTGGAGCTTTTCTGTACATTACACTTCCTTTCACATGACACCCTGAACAATTTTTAACCATTTTTTTAATCATGTATCCCTCTGTTTTAGCTCTTCATTTAAAATTATATTTAAAGTCCTTTAAGTTTGCTGTCAGAGAGAGATTCATTTTTGGATTAAAATTGTATTACAAGTTAAAATGTAATTTTTAAACTTGTGAACATTAAATGTTGTGTTTCTACACATTAAAGAGTATTGTAACACGCTGTGCTAAGTGTTCCGATGGGGCAAGGCAGGACGTGTGGACAGCATTCATTATGAACGTTTATTAGAACACTGGCACACAAGGAAATGATGCTCTCGGTCTGAGGAGGAGCACTTTTTCCTCAATGACCTTCTCCTTAAGCCAGTCTTCCCAGCCTGCTTAGCACCCCTCAGGCTTTCCTTCACCTTCTCACACTGTCCAACAGACCTTCAGCCCCTCATGATCCCTTTCAGCCCCAACCTCCTCTCCAGAACAACCACGTTACATCTTTCTCACAATTCCCAACTATTTACAATAATCATCTCTTCCCATTCGAACGTGAGACTCCTCAGTAACGTGGGTCGCTGCAGTATTTTTAATCCTACACATTCACTCATCTTTGCCTCTCCAATATTGTCTGATGGACAGGACAGGTGCACAAAACCTTTGATGGGACAGATAAACTGTAACGTACCTGTTCTGTAGACAGCCCAAGACGTGAAGTTAGTGTTGAGCTTTTACCTACAGTGTATAAACCATAATTTGTTAGCATTTGTGCTTCCAAACATTGTCACTACATTTACTGCGGTATTTTCACTGTTATTCCAAGGGAAGTTTAGTACTTTTCCCTGTTAGTTCCTCACATTTTGCCTGGGCTACGATCATTTAGGACTTCATTTACAATTATGCATTTAGAAGATGCTTTTCTCCAAAGCCACGTACATCTCCAAGAACAATACAGAAAGAGTATATATATCAACAGAAGGAGAGATCTGGACGCACACGCTTATTCTTGAGTAGAGTTAACAGAGCATAGTCACGTAACACAGTATAAAGCAGTGCGCATTACACGAGTAGCTGCATATAGTGTTTTTGCATTTAACAGATAACGTAGTAAAATTTATGACGCACATAGGAGATCAGGGGAGAAGTGAGTCCAAAGGATTTGAGTTTTGGGACCCTTCTTGAAGAGAGAGATTCAGCAGTTCTGAGTCAGAGAGGGAAGTCATTCCACCACATCAAAGCCAGAACCAAGAAACACTTGCTCTTTTGATTTTGGACCTCTTGTGTGCGGGACAGCTAAGTTGGGAGTGGTGGAAGAGCGTAGCAGTCTGGTTAGGGCATAGCAAGTGATCAGGTCTTCAAGGTTTTGGGAAGGGAACCCTATATAAGGTGTAAAATACAGAAACCTTTATACCTGGAAACCCTCGTCCCTCACTTACTCACTTTCATTAATCGCTTGAATGTTCAGAAGGATGCAGCAGTACTGAGTGACTGAGGGAGGTCTGAACAGGGGACAAAATACGGCAAGATTTAAAAGCCAAGCGCTATTAAGGAGTGGTTTAGGAATGAGGCAGACCTGTAGCCGACATGCTTCCCTCCCCAAAAACGAAGGTACACCAGTTTGTAGAAACCGCTTGGCACCCTACGTGCTTCATTGTCAGATACAGCGTTGGTATTTTGTCACTCGTGTTGTCACAGAGAACCAAATAATGTAGCTCGAATAATGATCATACAGCTACATTAATTTAACAAATACATGTTGCAAGAGGAAAAAGGATCAGCAGGGAGTGACAGACTGGAAACGGTTTTGATTTATTTAGCTGTCAGTTCCCTTCTTCGCAACCGAATTAAGTATCACGTCTTTTTTCCTGGGAGACAGTACGTTGGCTGCTTTCTCAGCTGGTTGTTAAGAAAGAAAGGGCCGCTTTGCCATCAACTAAGTCCAGGGAAGAGAGTCTGCTGGTTACTGTTAATCTAGTTTTTTGCTAAAGCTTTTTGGATGGAAATGTGTTGTTTGTTTGTGTGTGTGAGAACAGTATGTGCGATGAGCTTTATAACCACTGGCGTGTTTATTCTGTTTTCTTTTCTGGTATCTGTACCTGCTCATAAACTATAGAGGCCTTATACATACGTGTGTGTGTGTGCGCGTGTGCGCGCAGCAGCGAATTCATTATGTGAAAATCCCCAGGTGTGTGTTGGCCTTTACTTCTAAGTATACAGAGGCCGGAGTCGGATGTTTCTGATGTATAATTTATGGTACGCTGTCAAAACCTGCCTAATAAAGCTCTGGGTGTGAAAGTGAAAAGCTTCACGTAAACAGTGTGGTACAGATTTCCCCTTCGTGAATAATTGAATGATGGACAGAGAAAAGGTTCTGCGTGACCTCAACTCTTACATTTTTAAAGACTTTTTGCAAAACATCTCTTTATTACCTGGAAATACAGTGTTTCCCTAATCTTCTTAATAGCAGACTGGACAAACTTTTTTCCCAGTGGCCAGCTAGTAGTTATGAGGGAAATGCACCCAAGTAGAGTAGGAGCGAGAGGGAGTCTAATTCAAGTCTCTTCCACAGTGTTTACAGCTTTTATCTTGTGTTCATGACTGTTGCTCAGTGCCATGGTGATGAACCTTGGCAACGTTCGTTGGACACATTGGTCGACAATCGAGTTTGAATAGGAAACGACATGTTTGAGTTGTTTTGAATTGGTTTTATTTTTGTGTAGATAGACGTTGATCCTGAAGATTTCTAGTGAGATAATTACACGCGTTACTGTTCCTAGCAGAAAATGAACTTGCACAGGCATATTTCATATCCTCTGACAGAGTGGCATCCCATCTAGGGGGTACCCTAGTTAGCCTTGCATCCTGTGCATCTGGGATAGGCTCCAGACCACCACAGCCCTGACTTCGACAAGTGAGCGATCAAGTGAGTCACCTTGCATCTAGTAGTATAAAAACATGAATTAGTTGCAAAGTAGGTGATGTCGTATAAAGGACAAAGTTATAGGGGAGAATATATGAATAAAACGTGCAGAGAAGCCATTTGGGTAGCGATGTAGCCTGATGATGTTGATGACGACGTTGTTTGGTGCCGTTCTCACTGCTTTAGCACCTTTTGAGCTTTTACCAAATTCACACTTGTGTCACTTGCTTTTGCACACATATCTTCTGAAAGGATTGCATTTTCAGGCTTATACTGTAGTCATTCATTTTTTCTTGTCTTTTTGTGAGTTATTAGTGCTACATGCCGCTGTTTGTTCATTTCTGCTTGTTCAGTACCCCGATTTACATTTTTTTTGAATCACGTTAGGTAAAATAAATTTCAACCAGCCAAGAGAGATGCTTCACTCTGCTTGGCGTGAGTGTGGGACAGAACTCATTGTACAGGTGGTCACTGGTTCAGTGCTTGGTAGCCATGGCAGTAAGTAGAGTCTAAGCGAGCTCTCTGTTGTTTTCATACTTGATTTTCTGTAACACACACACACACACACACACACTTTCACATCTTTCTTTTAACTTTTTTTTCTGTGTTCATATATTTATGTACTTTTTCATCAGCATGAGATTGAAGCTGTAAACACTGTTAAAGAGAGTAGAATGATGTCTGTCCCACACTTCTATCTAGATGTGCATCACCACCATCCATTGGCTGGCAGCTTAAGTACAGGTCTTTTATTCTCTGCATTCCATTTTTAGAAGAAAAGAAGAAAATATAATTAAAAAGAAACAAATTTGCTTCCGTCTTTGAGAAGTGGTAACTCGGATGTTGAAGACATAAGGAGCTAGTGCGCATGTGGAAAGCCAAGGACTTTCTACTGCCAAGTCTACATCAGTACAAGTTGTCCCAGCAAAAAGTAATGCTTCTTTCAGTGAGTAGCTACTGGAAAAAAGTACCTTCAGCATGAAGTACATTAAGATTTTATTGTTCTGTTTTCGTCCATTGTCCATTGTGAGCATGTTGCCCCGTGCTCGGTGTCATCCTAAGTGTTTCATGGTGCAGCAGGACAGAACATTCCCACATTGTTGTCTAGTGTTGCAATGTTTATAAAATTCTTGCAGTGTGTTGTCACAATTTTTTTGTGACTTTCCTGGTTCTGCTCATTGTCTTGGCACTCAGAAAACCGTTTTTTGAGAGATCAGAACAAGCAGATGTTGCAGTTTACATTTTATGAGCAGTCAATGTAACCATTAATATCCATTCTTTGAACCAGGTCTTCACCCCTTCTAGCTGTTTGGCAGATCTTTTTGTTTATTCTGAGAACACCGTGCAAGTCTATCAGTGGAATGATATGAGGACTAAAGCTCAAGAAGCAGTGCAGTGTACAGGGGTGTTAGTACTGTTTCTGCCCCAGGATGCTTCCCCGAAGCTTCATTGGGTTTAAATATCCATGTTGGTTCTGTACCGCAGTGGAAGTAATCATAGTGGTCTCGGACTGGTGCAAAAGTAAAGTAATTACTCACGTAAACTGTTGTGTACGTTACATTTATTTCTTTAGCAGACACTCTTCTCCAGTGCGACTTCCAGTGAACTCTGTGTAGTGTTATCAGCCCTCACACCTTATTCACCAAGGTGACTTATACTGCTAGGTACACTACTTACAATGAGCCACTCATCCATACATCAGTGGAACACACTCTCTGTCACTCACACACTATGGGGGAAGCTGAACAACATATCTTTGGACTGTGGGAGAAAACCCATTCAGACATGGAGAGAACATGCAACCTCCATGCCGGCTGAGCGGGGATCGAACCCACATCCTCTCCTACCACCCAGGCACTACTTGCTGTGCCACCATGCTGCATCAGTTTATGTTAGTATGAACTGTGTGCGCACTGATCCTCGGCACATGGAAAGCTGTCACGTCGATGGGAATTTCATTTCTGTAATGCATGACTGTGTATTGCTCAACCATTTGTTCAACAAGACAAACAAATGCATATCTGTAACATGTCAAGTGTAGCAGCAACACAGAGTATTTTTCTCTGTTTGTCTGTGCCCCTGTGTTATTGTCAGAGAAATGTGATTTTTCCACCCCCCCCCCCCCTTTCTGTCATTGTGTCGGTATCAAACATGTGGCTCCTGTTTCTTCTGTCATCCAGCAGACCAGTTTCTCCTCACCTGCCTTCGTCTCCGTTTACGCTCTCAGTACAGCTACATTGTGATGCATTGTGTCTTTGATTTCATGTAGAAATGGCCAGTCTTTAAGCATGCTCCAAGTAATTTATGAGGAGCATCTTTAAGGAGAAAAACAGGCTCTGAGAACAGAACACCCAGTTGGTGAAGCTACACTTCTCAAACATCCCTTGTGGGTGGGCCGTTGGTGGCGTCACATTTCAAAATACTGCT
Organism: Scleropages formosus; assembly: GCF_900964775.1. Lineage (NCBI taxonomy): Eukaryota > Metazoa > Chordata > Actinopteri > Osteoglossiformes > Osteoglossidae > Scleropages > Scleropages formosus. The sequence goes on from NC_041818.1 coordinate 1,432,214, forward strand.
GTTTGCGCAAGAGCACCCGGCGCCTCTATATATAACGCCAGGCTAGAATGTCATGGAAATCCAGTTGCCAGTTGAATTCTTGCTGCACGTTCCTTAGCTCAAGGAAGGTGCACAACACAAGAGGTTTGTTTCTGTGAAACTGTCCATTCGCACCTTGAGCCATCCCACTTTCGTTGCTGTCTTTTACAGCTTTTTGGTGTCCCCCCAGCTTTTTTTTTTATACTTACTTCACTGTTTTTTTTTTTTTTAAACCTCCTCAGTGAGGTTCCAGTGATAATCATAAAGATATATGCTTTTGTGCATATTGCGTATGAGTCATTAGAAATGATCTGATTCCAGTTAGAGTTCCCTTTTAGTCAATAACAATAGTTAAAGGAATCTTAGATGGGTGTCGTGTAAAGCGAGTATGAGGAGGGTGGTCAGATTTGGAACTGATTGGAGAAGGGGCTGTGCCTCATTTGTAACCCACCTTTTCTCTTGCAGGGCTTTCAGTGGAGCAGCAACTGAGCAGAAGGTAAGAATCTGCACGTGCTAATGGAGCCTCACCTGTGGGAACGTGTGACATGAGCAATGGGGTGCTGGTGCTTTCACAAAGTGCACTGTCGGTTGCTCTGTACAAGGAGATGTGCGTGACTCTCTCACACTGACCTGAAAGCCTCAGCATTCTGGACCCAGAGATATATTATTATTTATTTATTTATTTTTAATACTTTGGTTGTTTTCTATAATTGGATGCCGCCTTGCACTTGAAGAACCAGATGTTAATTCCCTGTCCTGCTGTACTACCCTTTAACAAGGTACAGTACTTAGCCTGAGTCAATACAGTAAAAAATTGCCCAGCTGTATAAATAGATGAACCAGGTGTACGCAGCTTAGTACTGCAAATAACTTTGAAGAAAAGCATCACCTAAGTGAATATATGTAAAGTAGAATAAGAGGCGGCACCTTTACATAGCAAATGTGCCAGGTATCATAACATTACATGAATCATGCACTGTAGCAGCACACAACATTCTGTCTGTGTTCTGCCGAGGTTTCCCTCCTCCACTGTGCTGTAGGTTCTGCCTCCCCACAAATTCATGACATTGTGTCACGTGAACACGACAGACGTACGGCCCCCTTCTCCCTGAAGCACGGCGCTCCTTGTCGAAGCATCACACACTCGTTTGCTCGTTTGTGTGACGGACGGAGTGTGCCTGCAGACAGCTGCTGTGCTTGCGCTTGTTCGGCATCGGTGGAGAATGGCATGTCCCACAATGCACCATGCTCAATTGTCTGCATATTCATCACAGTGTGCCCACCTTTCTTTTTGATTTGTCGGCCAGTCACGTCTCGGGTACAGCGTCAAATCAGACACGAATGCTAAACATCGAAGGACCACTGTAGTAAAAATTATTGCAGTTTCATGGGGAATATTAATATGCATGATGTACACTTTGTTTACTTGTGTAGGTGTGAAGTTTTTAACATTGGAAATAGATGTCATCAGTTGAATGACTACACGGGCAGGTGTGTGTAATGACAAGAGAAGCTTTGGCCGATTAATAAACCTGCCTTGTACAAATTTAGCACAGCTGTCTTCAGTTATGAGCAGATATTTAATGCGCAACAGGCTGCTCCCTAGCAGGGCCTTCAAGATACAGTATCCAAATCTGAAGCCTCACATCCAGCTTTGTTTGAGTAGTGAATGAATTCAGGTGTTTGGAGACTGCACCCACTGTTGGTCTCGTCACAGCTGGGAAGACCCCTTAACTGCAGCTCTTTCCCAGAGGCTACATGGCTTGGCTGCTTTCCAAGCAAAACATTTGACAGCGTGGTGTTTACAGAGCACCCCAAAGTATTTCTTCACCACGCAGGCAGCTGTACATCAGAATCACAGTACAGACATGTCACTTAACGACGGGGATACGTTCTGAGAAATGCGTCGTTTTCGTCGTTGTGCAAACATCATAGAGTGTACTTATACAAACCTACATGGTATAACCTCGATGCAGTCAAGAGATGCGGTAAACACAAGATTTATGATGCTGCTGCTGGAGTAACACAGCATACTGTTTTACAATTTTTTTTATAAGTAGAAAGAGTACACTGTAAAATTCCAATAAAAAGTAGAGTATAGCAAATACATAAACCAGTAACATAAGTGTTTATTATTATCAAGTATTAATACATTTACATAATTGTATGTGCTATACTTTTATATGACTGGCAGCGCAATGTGTTTGTTTCCAGCAGCACCACCGCGAACAGGTATCATGTTGCACTACGACGTCGCTAGTCGATAATTTTTCAGCACCATTATAATCTTATGGGACCACCGTCGTATATGCGGTCAGTCGTTAAGTGGCACATGGCTGTACAAGATTATGTAACCGACTGAGATGGGACCAACATTCAGGTGCAGGGATCATACTTTCCACATCTAATATTGGCTTCTCATTGCAGTGATGTATTTTGAGATCTGGCTTAAGAACAGCACCCTCGTACACTGGGTCCTCAAGTTACGAACACAGCTGGGACTGCAGTTCTCTTCGTAAAGCTTGTAAATCAAAGCACTGTGTTACAATTTATAAAAGCTTAATCGTTGTGAAATGCCTTGACTTACTCATAGGTAAGGCTCTGTGAATGTTCTGGAGCCTGGCGTTCAAATAAGGAGCGCGGCTGGAAACACCGTGCATGGGGCACCAGTGTCTTGCACGACTCATAATTTCAAATGAATAAAACATAATGAAGTATTTGCAGCGTCTGTCAGCATCTGCCCACTTCGTGTTTGCTTTAGAATCTGTACAGTCAATAATAGCAGGTGTTATGTAGATTTTTTTTTTTTTTTTTGCTGGGTGGGTTCTGTGAAAATCTCAGATATAGCTGTTATACTTAAAAAATTTTGCTGTATTTCAAAGTTTAAAAAATAGTATCCACAAATCTTATTTAATGCCAACTGTTGACTGATTTGTGATTAATACCCTAAACATGAAGCGCTTGTCATGTTACGGACCGTACGTACCGAACACATGCTTTGAACTTGTGACATGGGGGGAATGAAAGCAATCCCATGTTCTTATGGTGTTTGGCTGCTCTTTAGCACCAACTGACTGTGAAAAGCTGATGATACATGGTTGGAAGGAGACAATGAAATGCAATTAAAATCAAGGCGGAATGTCTGTACTTTTGAAGACGCAATGTTTGTTACACGAGGATCCAGTGTATGTGATTTCTCTTGTGTTCGTGCTCTAGAAACGGTTAAACACGTGGAGCTAACTGATACCAAATCAAAAAGGAAAGTGTGTGTGGATGTGGGACTGCCTGCTCACCTGCGATGTGTGTGCGTGTCCGCACGTGCAGTGTCTCACCGCATGATGCTGCTTTGCTCCCACCCTTCCCTCCCTTCTCCCCATCAGGACACGTTTGCTCCTGCCTTGAGTCAGCCCAAGTACTCCTTCGGCCCCAGCACAGCGCTAAACAAGTTGGCGCGGCCCTTCAACGCGGGCGGCAGCGCTGCTGGTGCACGCTCAGCTGTCAGGCCCGTCGCTTACAGCCCTAGACTTGACCCCAGCTCAAGGGCACCAGAAAATGTGCTGCAGCCACACAACGGGTAGGTAATATGTGGACATGCTGAGTTGGGAAGCCGCTTGGCAGTGTCTGCGCCTGTTGCGCTGCACTCGTTCTCTTAACAGCCCCATCAAGAGCCTCGTTCTGTGTGCTGCTTGGGGCGCCCATGGAGCACATGGGCTTTTTTCTGTGACAGCGGCACTCCTGCTCTCTGTCCTTTTCGCATTTACTGCAGATTGTGCTTCTCCACAGAACACCATGGAATAGATAGTCTCGGGTACTTGCGCTTTTTCACTGTTCATAAGTGGGTGCTGAAGTAAATCTTTGTAGACCCGGGCGCGCCGGGTGTTGTTTTGGCATTGTTCGCCTTGGGTCACCAGTGTGGACTAATGCTTGTTGACAGTGCAGTGTCCGTCCACTCAGCACAGTTGCCCTTGTTCCCAGCTCGCTGTCCCTGCGTGTTAGAGCCACAGGCTTTGAGGTACGCAGGGTTTTGACCAGCTTCTTCATGACACAGTACACTTAAAAACAGTGTTCACCCCCCTTTGAACTTGTTGTATTGTTGTGCAGCATTCAGTCACAATGGATTTTAATTAGGGTTTTTTGAAATAGGCTAGCAGAAAAACACAAAACGTCAAAGTCGACACTCATTTTTTTACAGATCAATTTTTAATTAATTACAAATGTAGATCACAAAATGACATGAATTTGCATGAAGTATTCACCCTCCGTTGTTGTTAGGTGCCGTCGAGTCCATGTTGACTAATGGCGACGCTATGGTTAGTTGTCCTGAAAAGCATCCGGTGATTCATCAACTTGAGGGCAGGCACTTCCCTATGTGGAAGGTCACACGTTTGGTCAGTCAATTTCAAAAACTGCATCATGAAGACAAAAGAACATTCTGAGCACTTCTCTGTTTAAAAAATTCGGTTCTGTGTGCTTTTCAGCTGGTTTCAATACCATGTCATTTGTGGCAGAAAATGGCTAGTGTATGGGGTTGGATTAAGATGTTGAGAAGGGTTATCAGATGTCTTTTGTTGGCGCACAAGAAAAGATGTTGAGTGTGTTGGGTTCTTCAGAGACCATATGATCCACACCAAGGCAGGTTTGGGCCACTGCTTTCATTCTCCCTTGCCTGACGGGAGTTAAAAGGGCTTGGCTTTCTTTTGCAGCTTGACGTGTCTCTCTGCTGTTTTTAGACGACCAGGCACCCCCCTCCCCGGCCGAAAATGTGCTGAGCTCTCATCATGCCTTTACTGGACAGCCACTTCATTACTTAACCGCCTTACTTGGAGAGATCACTTCATATGCAGCTAGGGCTAAATCTGTTTGCACAGCCTGCGGTTTTAGTGTCGAACTTTGCCTGTTTGTTTTCATACAACTTGAGGTTTTTGAAGTTTGTTGGTCTTGTTTTGCTAAGTTAGAATAAATTACCAGTTTTCTGTTGTGACATTTCTTCTGTGACTTAAAGTGGAGAAGATTAGATGCTTCAATTTATTTCTTCATTTTTTTTTTTGTTTTTCAAAGTTCTTGCATAAAAGACAGGAAAAAGCTCAGCTGCAGTGCGTAAAATTTTAGATTTTTATTTAGCCTACTAGCGTGTAGTAACTGCGTGAAAACGAGCAAAAAATGTCTGCAGCAGCTACAAGTAGTGGGAAGGTCAGTGGTCTTGCGTGCGTGCGTTCGTGTGTGTGTGTATGTGAGAGTAAAAGAGAGCGAGCATGCACTCATGCGGGGCACTCGGTATTGGCTTGAAATGAAGATGGTGAATTCACTCCAGTGAATTTCATGTGTCATTACCCAGTAATAACATAGTGTCCTCTGTCTTGGTAACATGCGGGTGCCATCGGGATAGGTTGGTCACACATACTGCTTGTTGTGTTGTGTATGAAGCCGAGATGTTTCCGTGTCGAGACTCATTGTTTGGGCGATGACACATGCAGACAGCAGAGCTGCTCTCTCACACTTTGCCTGTCACCTGTGTCACAGCATGGCCCTTGTGTGACTCTCTCCTGCACCGATTAGTTCCGACTGCAGAATTTCAGTCCTGTGCTCCTCCTTTTCATCCTGACTGATGAGTGTTTCTCTCTTTCTTTGTCTCCCTCCCTCCTTGTGTAATCCTGCAGGTGGAAACTGTCAACAAGTCAGTAAACCTTTTTTGTCATTCTGTGTTACCTTGTATAGAGGCCTAAGATAATGCTTATTGCTGATAATTATGGGGAACAACCAAAAAAAAAAAAAAAACACAAATCTCTGTTTGACAAGTCATTTTCTGTACACACGTCCCCTGTTATCTACTCCTAATTTGCTCCTGAAAATGGATGTAATGAAGTTACTTCTCATTTTTTTTATGGGGAAAAATTTAAATTTGTTCCAAGCGTTTCCCAGGTTCACCCAAAGATCAATCTTAAATGCCAAATGTTATAAGGAATAGTAACATAAAATGTAAAAAATTTTATGTAGTTTCACTTTTTCCAGTTTTTTCCAAAAGAAGAAAATGCTCGTTTTCTTCCACCACCCCTCCATAGTGTTCTTGAACCATGCATGTGTCAGCAAAGTTTTTTTTTTTTTTTTTTTTTTTTTTTTGGAATTGTGTGCACGGTTGTAGTGAACATGGGTAATATATAAAACTAATTTCAAAAATAGTTTTCATTTCATAAAATAAATTTGTAGTAATAATGTAGACTGGCTTGATGAAGATGGAAGCTGACAGTGCGGGTACACAGTTCCCACAATGCCATGTGTCTCACACAGGCGCTTGGTGCAGTTTTCACTTTTCTCAGTTTATTGAATCAGGCTCAGACTGGTTGTGGCAGAACATATAAATGAAAATCAGGACAATCCAGAACTATGAACAAGTGGTATTGATGATCTCTGACAAGATTAATGAAAAACCAGATATCCCCTGTTTTTTGATCTCCTGATGAGTATAATGTCATTTTTAGAATAGGTTTCACTCTGATTTTTCCAACATTTTTAGCTCCATCTTTCTTATTTCCTTATAACAGAGTAGATACATTCTAAAGGGTGTGTGATCTGCCTCATTTCCAGAATATTAAAAGATTATTTTCTCTGTGTGGTTAGATGAGCTACATCAGATGTCTCAGAACTGTACATAACAGGCCTTTTCTTGCATCTTCCAAGGCAATTTTTATGTCTTTTTTTCTTTCATGCATTGTGTGCTCCTCAGGGGTGAAACGTACATTGAGGAGATTTACCCCGAGACCAAGTAAGGTTTTGACGCATGTAGAGCTTTCCTGTGCTCATGTCACAGCACTTGCTTCTGTGAAAGATGCAGCGATGAGCATCTCTCCAGCATGTTTTATGTGCCTTCACACAGTATTGCTGGATCTCTGTCACAGTACAAGGCACTGACTCCTCTCTTACAGACCGAAAGACTGTAACCTGTTTTGTTCACAATTCCAAAGTCACTTTTACTCTTAAGTCACTGTTGGAAAATGTGTACTGGAGTTGACCGCTGTCGATTTTCTGGATATGGGTTTTGAAAACCTCAGATATGGTTACAGTAAATTAAACTAAAACATTTACGTTTGAGCTATTTTAAAATTAGAACTTTCTGAATATAAAAAGTACTGCAACTCCATGAACTTCTGTTCAATTCCCTATTACTTATCAGTTCATCCCATAAGCATGTTCCATGTTGACCTCACCACTGTAAACTTTATTATTGCCACTTTGGTCTCCATGATAACGGTAAACGTCCTGTTATTGACACTTTTAGAAACAAATAGGAATGCAGCCACTGCCGAGAGTTATTATAATTATAGTCAATTTCATTTTTAGAAACACCGACGCTCATGAACACAAGACATTAGTTGTCAACAATGTGGAAATGAGCTGAATTAAGGCAGTGCCACAGTCTTGTTTAGTTTGTGTGCCTTATTGTCTTCATTCGGCTTACGAGGTCTCACACATCACCACACTTCCAAGGAAGAAGTTAGTTCTAAAATTTGTATCTCAAGCTTTTATATCCCAAGCAGCAAGTGCACACTTTTATGCATGTCCATTTACTGAAGCTGATGTAAATAAAGCTGGAACCATAACATTTTCCAGATCCACAGAGAGTGGCTTACACGACCAGACTATGGTTGTGGTGTATAACTTTAAGAGAGACCAGACAGACCGGTGAAGGTACACTTATAAAAGTATGGCAACCCTGTACACAAAAGCAGTAAATCAAGCTCTGTTTTGTCTCACAGTTGCATGACTCACTGCTGCCTTTGTCTTGACTCACGTCCTTTATTTAACCTTCCTTTGGTCCCACCACAGTGACTTTCACTGAATAATTCTGTCCTCCGTACAGTCAATGAAAAGTTCGCACCGTGGTGCACAACTTTTATTCTTGTTATGAACACTTGTACTGTTTATTATGTATCGACATGAGTATTCTTCCTTGAAACCAAGTACCTTAGGTTTTTATGAGTCTGTTGTAATATGCCTAACGGATATCTTGAGCTTGTCGTGTATGGCTGCTCTTTGTGAGGACTTCAGCAGGATATCTGCCTCTTAGCAGTTTCTCCGGAGGTATCAGACACCTCGTAATTGATGTGATGAAGCGAGACGAGAACACGCATTAGATCAAATGTGAACGTTGCAGCTTGTCCACGCTCAGGTCTTCGTGTCACTCCCCGTGACGCTTAGTCCCTTAGAGTGTGTCACAGGGCAACTGGATGGGCTTCCCTACGGCTACAAACCTGTTTGAGCTTTAGATCGATATTAGGGAAGTCTCATGTTTAGTTCTCTTGTTTAAATGTGCTGCAAAAGAGGAGCTGTGAAATATGTTGTACCGTTTGCTTTTTGTACTTGCATTTATTTATTTATTTATCGGACGCTTTTCTCCAAAGCGACTTCCAATGAACTCTATGTAGTGTTACATTCACGTACTATGGGGGAACCTGAACCTGAATCAGAAACACACATGAAAAACTTGGAAGAAAACTGTTTTGTAGTGTAAAAAGTGTTTGTAAACAAATTACAAAGGTTCGTAGCTCACCACATCCTTCAACTTGATACTCAGTATTAAGAAGACTTGGGGCAAGGCATAAGAATTTTTTTTCTTTTTACCCAATATACTTGGACCTCAGCCTGTGCTCCCGACTGGGACCAGAACTCTGTAACTCCGTTTGTTTTAAAGTCCAACCACTATGTCATAATTAATTAAGTTTTAATAATCCCTCTGTGCATTCACAGATTAGGTCCTGTATTGAAAAAAACTATACTAAATTAAGATTTTGCTGTAAGACTATAGTTCATCTATTCCACTTTTATCAACCACTCATGCAGTGCAGGGTCTCTGTTTGTCTGTTCTACATATCTATCAGGGAACACCGTGGGTGGGATACCAGTCTGTTACAAGGCTCAGTTATTTGTCTTTTCTTCATATGTTTAACAGAGGACTTTTATAAAATAGGAAGAAAATGCTATAAAAGATAAACTGCAAAATTCTAAAAATAACTTTTGTTACAAGTCAGTTGTTACAATGAGGCTAAAATATTTATGTACAAACCAAAGCTTCCTACCACCATACTTTTTGTGCTTTTATTCTTTTGTGTACAAGCTACTTTGAATCCTACAATTTTTTACTTAAAAAAATGTTATAGGGTGATGTCTCAAGAATTGAATCCTTAAATTGTCATATTTGTAGATTTTCCCATGAATTTTCTAAAAAAAAGAAAAAAAAAGGCCATTCTATTCTTTTAATATGCAGATGCAATGTAGGATGAATGTGTTTTCTTGGTTTAGTTGTAAGTGTAACACCCGCGAACAGAAATGATCAATGAATATGCAAAAGTTGAATAAGAGAAAATTTTTAGTTTAATGTCTTATTTTGGACTCCTATGGGATTCGTTAATGCATGGGAACGCTCTGATTCATTTGTTCATGTAGAGCCTCTGGATTTGCATGTTACTTCATAAGACTCACAACTGAAGGTTTTTTTTTTTTTTTTTTCCTCTCTTCTAAGCACTCTGTTTTCCGATTGCCCTTTGTAAGGAGTGCGTTTGTAGCGGGTCCCTATATTGATGATATAAATTGTCGCCTCCTAACCCACTCCTGCCCCAACCCAGCTCTAGGCATGGCCTCCGGATGGAGAGCGCCCCCTGCTTCATCCCTAATGACCGCAGCAAGAAAAGACTGATTGAGGACACGCAGGACTGGCGGCCGCGTACGGGCACTACTCAGTCACGCTCCTTCCGCATCCTGGCCCAGCTGACGGGCACTGACTTCAGTAAGTCAGAGGGAAGAGGGAGCTGGCTTTGGGCAGGAGGCCGAGTCCTTGTGCTCCTCTAGCCTCAGATGCCTCAAACACATCAGCTGGGGACTTAGTCTCAGCTCTCAGCGTAAGAGCTTCCATTGACACGTAATGTGGTACATTGCTGCTGTGTTGGTTGAAGCACTTGCCTTGTGATCAGAAGAGGGAAAATTTAAGTCTGTGGAGGGAGAGTAAGGTGCAGTCACTGCCCAGTTGGGATCATATGTGTTGGCGCACTTCTGCAACTCTCTGTTTTTGCTAATGCTCACTTTAGTGACTGTGCTCATATACCCTTTCGTAAATGCTGACATCTAAGGCTGAATCAGAGCAACCAGAGCCAATAATGTTGCTCACAGGCATACAATAAGTATCAATATTCAGTAATATTTGCAGATAATGAGTTAAAACATACTTTATAATGTATACCTAACTTTAAATAAATAAGGGAAGGCTGTCCTGTTTTCTGTGTTTTGGGTGAGGTGAGATGAAAATAGAATGACGTTAATAGTAAAATAAATATTCCCATCCATATTCTCTTATTTATAGATGTAGTACAGGTTTCCCCCGCTATCTGAAAGTATACTGTTCCTATGAAACCTTTTGTAAGCTGAAATGGCATAAAGCGAATAAGCAATTACCATTAGTTTGTATGTGAAAAATTTTTGAGCGTTCCCAGACCCAAAAAATAACCTATAATGCATAAAACCCAATAGTACGAATGGTGGAAACAGGCAAGTTCAACACACGCACAATGCCTTTATTTAATTCACCACGATCGAAACACTTGATTACATCCAGTTTACGTAACACCCTTACGAGCTCTTAGGCTTTTCTGATACCCCAGGACACATCTTGCTAGCAGATGCACAAAACAAATCGAGATAAAGCACAGATGTTCACAGACACTATGGTGGCTTAATGCTGAGTGTACTTCCCAGAGAAATAGTGTGGTGGCGCCACTTTCGCTGTTCGAGGTGTGCTCTGCCTCTATAACGCTATTTTCGCTTTTTTTGCCTTTTTTTTTGTAAAAGCAAAAATCCTCTTTGGATTTCTTTTGATTAGCCAAAACAGGTACTAATGTAGATCTTTTGTAAGAGCGAAGTGGCGTAAAGCAAACTTTTGAAAAGCGGGGGATACCCATACTACATGTACATTTACCTTTATTTGTTTAGCAGGCGCTTTCCTCCGAAGTGACGTACATCTTGCAGAAAAATACAGTGGGTGCATACGAAAGTGTTTCATGTACTTTCTGCCTCACATCATGAACAAAGTTAAGAAATGATTACACTTAATTTGAAAGCACTCTTCGGTGGGCTCACCACCTGCCGGAGAGGACATAAGGGGCCGGCGCGTTGTGATTTGGGCAGTGGTCGGGGCCGAGTGCCCGGCCGACCCAAACCTCGGGCGCCACCTCTGGCTTTTGGGACTTGGAATGTCACCTCACTGGTGGGGAAAGAGCCTGAGCTAGTGCAGGCGGTTGAGAGATACCGTCTAGATATAGTCGGGCTCACTTCCACTCACAGCTTGGGTTCTGGAACCACTCTTCTCGACCAAGGGTGGACTCTCCACTATTCTGGCGTTGCCCAGGGTGAGAGGTGGCGGGCGGGTGTGGGCTTATTAATAGCCCCCCAGTTCAGCCGCCATGTGTTGGAGTCTACCCCAGTGAACGAGAAGGTCGTCTCCCTGCGCCTTCGGGTCAGGGAACGGTCTCTCACTGTCGTTTGTGCTTATGCGCCTAGCGGCAGTGTAGAGTACCCGGCCTTTTTAGAGTCCCTGGGGGGCGTGCTGGAAAGCGCTCCCACTGGGGACTCTGTCGTTCTACTGGGGGACTTTAACGCCCACGTGGGCAGCGACAGTGACACCTGGGGAGGGACGTGATTGGGAGGAACGGCCTCCCTGATCTGAACCCGAGCGGTGAGTTGTTATTGGATTTCTGTGCTAGTCGCGGTTTGTCCATAATGAACACCATGTTCATGCATAAGGGTGTCCATCAGTGCACTTGGCACCAGGACACCCTAGGTTGGGGGTCAATGATCGACTTTGTAGTCGTTTCTTCTGATCTTTAGCCATATGTCTTGGACACTGGTGGTGAGTTGGATTCGATGGCGGGGGAAAAAGCTGGACAGACCTGACAGGCTCAAACGCATAGTGAGGGTCTGTTGGGAACGTTTGGCGGAGGCCCCTGTCAGAGAGGTCTTCAACTCCCACCTCCGACAGAGCTTCAACCAGGTCCCGAGGGAGACTGGGGACATTGAGTCCGAATGGACTATGTTCCACACCTCCGTTGTCGGGGCGGAGGTTCGGAGCTGCGTCCATAAAGTCTCCGGCGCCTGTTGCAGCGGCAATCCCCGAACACAGTGGTGGACACCGGAGGTGAGGGATGCCGTCAAGCTGAAGAAGGAGTTCTATAGGGCCTGGCTGGCCTACCGGGTACCGGCGGGCCAGACGGAGCGCGGCTCTGGCAGTCACCGCGGCAAAACTCGGGCCTGGGAGGAGTTTGGTGAGGCCATGGAGGAAGACTTTCGGTCGCCTCGAAGAGATTCTGGCAAGCCGTCCGACGACTTAGAGGGGGGAAGCATTGTTCCGCCAACACTGTTTACAGTGGAAGTGGTGCGCTGCTGACCTCAACTGAGGATGTCCTCGGGCGGTGGAAGGAGTACTTTGAGTATCTCCTCAATCCCTCCGACACGCCTTCCGTAGAGGAAGCTGAGGCCGGGGACTCGGAGGGGGACTTGTCCATTACCCTGGCTGAAGTTGCTGAGGTAGTCAAAAAACTCCTCGGTGGCAAGGCTCCGGGGGTGGATGAGATCCGCCCCAAGTTTCTCAAGTCTCTGGATGTTGTGGGGCTGTCTTGGCTGACACGCCTCTGCAGCATCGCGTGGAGTTCGGGAACGGTGCCTCTGGACTGGCAGACCGGGGTGGTGGTCCCTCTTTTTAAGAAGGGGGACCGGAGATTGTGTTCCAACTACAGGGGAATCACACTCCTTAGCCTCCCTGGGAAAGTCTATGCCGGGGTACTGGAAAGGAGAATCCGACCGATAGTTGAACCTCGGATCCAGGAGGAGCAATGCGGTTTCCGCCCTGGCAATGGAACACTGGATCAGCTCTATACCCTCACTAGGGTGTTGGAGGGTTCATGGGAGTTTGCCCAACCAGTCCATATGTGTTTTGTGGACCTGGAGAAGGCATTCGACCGTGTCCCTCGTGGCATCCTGTGGGGGGGTACTTCGGGATTATGGGGTTTGGGGCTCGTTGCTACGGGCTGTTTGTTCCCTGTATGACCGGAGCAGGAGCTTGGTTCGCATTACCGGCAGTAAGTCAGACCTGTTCCCGATGCATGTTGGACTCCGCCAGGGCTGCCCTTTGTCATCGATTCTGTTCATTATCTTTATGGACAGAATTTCTAGGCGCAGCCAGGGAACGGAGGGTGTCTGTTTTGGTGGCCGCAGGATCTCGTCTCTGCTTTTTGCGGACGATGTGGTCCTATTGGCTCATCGAATCAAGACTTACAGCGTGCACTGGAGAGGTTTGCAGCCGAGTGCGAAGTGGCGAGGATGAGAATCAGCACCTCCAAATCCGAGGCCATGGTTCTCAGTCGGAAAAAGGTGGATTGCCCCCTCCGGGTTAGGGAGGAGTTGCTCCCTCAAGTGGAGGAGTTTAAGTATCTCGAGGTCTTGTTCACGAGTGAGGGAAAAATGGAGCGGCAGGTTGACAGACGGATCGGTGCGGTGTCCGCAGTAATGTGGTCATTGTACCGGTCTGTTGTGGTGAAGAAGGAGCTGAGTCGTAAGGTGAAGCTCTCAATTTACCGGTCGATCTACGTTCCTACCCTCACCTATGGTCATGAACTCTGGATCATGACCGAAAGAATGAGATCGCGGATACAAGCGGCAGAAATGAGTTTCCTCCGCAGAGTGGCTGGGCGCACCCTTAGGGATAGGGTGAGGAGCTCAGTCACCCGGGAGGAGCTCGGAGTAGAGCCGCTGCTCCTCCGCATCGGGAGGAGCCAGTTGAGGTGGCTTGGGCATCTATTCCGGATGCCTCCTGGACGCCTCTCTGGGGAGGTGTTCTGGGCATATCCCACTGGGAGGAGGCCTCGGGGCAGACCCAGGACACGTTGGAGAGACTACGTCTCCCAGCTGGCCTGGGAACGCCTTGGGGTTCCCCCAGAGGAGCTGGAGGAGGTGTGTGGGGAGAGGGAAGTCTGGGGGGCTCTGCTTAAACTACTGCCCCCGCGACCTGGTCCCGGATAAGCGGAGAAAGATGGATGGATGGAATTTGAAAGCATTGTTGGAGAGTGACTAGGATGATTTTATTAAAAACACAGAACAATTTGTGTAAGATCCAACAGAAAACACGAAACAAGAGGTTTCTGCAGCAGCTTTATAAACAGTAGTCCAAACTCCTCAGTGTGATGACTCCTGTCCTTCTCCAGGCCTTTAGATACTATGATTGCCCCATTAGTCGACTGTTAGCTAAGTGTTAATGCTCCTGTGTGTCACAAATATTACGTTAATATTATATTATAGTTTTTAATACATTTTGCAACTATTGTACTTATCTTTAATGTGTAACATGTTATTTTCACAAATTTATACCAAAATGATTATATTTAGCCATTTTCCAACTGTTTGACTTGTACCACTGGACTCTCATAGGAGGGGGCATTTAGCTCAGTTGTGCGGTTAATGAACATGTGCGATTACTAGCAGCACTTTGGTCTCTCATGCTAACTGGACAATGTCTGCGGCATGTGCTTCAATTATAGAACAGTCAAACAGTCTAGTGTGTGCTCCTGTTTTGGTTTCTCTGTCTTGTGGGAGGAGAAGGGTGCACACTGGGAGCTGTAATGGTGATGTTTCATTTGTTTCTTCTGGCTTTATCAGTGCAGGACCCAGATGATGAGAGCGTGAAGAGGTCCAGGTAATGCCAGTGTGTTTGTGTCTGTGTGCTAAAAACACACACAGTTTAGAGCTCACGCCTGGAAGGCAGGTTCCGTGTGTGGTGCAAAGTGTATCCCAGCAGTTGTGTATGAACGAGCATGAAGAGAGCAAGACTCACATCCTAGCTGTAGCAGATGGTAGCACGCTGGGCATACCAGATCAGTGGCTTTCTCATGCATGTCCTTTGCCACGACCGTCTTCAAGGCTGTAGCTCCTTACCTCTGACTTCCGCCTGTATGTCCTCTTCCTTCCCCTGTTCTCCTTATCTAATGCTTTTCCTGTCTCTCTCGGTTAGGGAAAAGTTTCTCAGTGAAATTCAGAGTCCCCGCTATGCCAGGCTTCGGGACTGGCACCACGACAGGTCTGCTCGTGCCCTCAACATCAAATCCTGAGTGGCCTTGGTGCTTTCGTGATGACAGGGTCGTGAGAGGGCCCACCCGACGCACCCAACACGGCGAGAGCTTCCACATCTATGTAACGAACAGACTCGTGTAATTTTCAGGAGAGAAGGCGAACAAGAAAACCCTTCTTAATGGAAATTATTAAAAAAAAAAAATAAAAAGAATTGCAGTGTAGAGTACAAGCCAAAGAGGAGACATGCATACTGAGCCTACAGACAGGATTCCTGCAACACAGTGCATGACGGTGTTGACAGCGGTGCTGGTGGCGTTGCAGTTTTCAGCACTAGGGTTACGTTTCCGAGATCTCTCTCCATCTCTCTCTCCTGATCCCACTGTGTTTTATCTTTTCTCACTTTCTGCTCTGTCTTTGACAAGTGTACATTTGTTTAATCTCTCAGCAGTTTGTTTTCCGTCCTCGCTCCAAAAAATAAGGAAAAGTTAAACACTGTTGGTTTTCTGCTTTCATCAATATATACAATGTTTGAAAACCAGTTTCCTCATCTTTTCTGTGTGCTTCTCTCTGTGTGCACATATCACAGTGTACCCAAAGAAACTCTTGTCTCAAAGTAAATCGAATTCCCCAGATAGGTGTCCTACGCATTGGAAGGTTTCCTTGTCTCTTCACACTACACGTGAGCACAATCAGGTGACTGCATCTTGCATGTAAAATGTGATGAATGACCACCCAGCCTCACCAAGGTTCTCAACAGTTTTGGGGTTTAAGGCCTCATTTCTACTTGAGGGTAAATGGAGAAATGCATGTGTGGCATTTTTTCCAGAGGTCGCCTGTCCTGCCTCGTAAACTCTGACAAGGACCCAGACTCGGGTATGTTCCTGGTGACAGCAGACACAGCTATGCAGTTGTCTTTACCGTGATGAACAGGAGTGTTGTGAAACATACCCGCCCCCCCATTCTCTCAAAGCGTGGGAAACCTTTGAGTTCTCTCATTGCGTACGTATGTTGATGTGATCTGAAATGTGGTTCTCCATCCCTGGGGCACTAGTGCAATGTGTTGACAGGCTGCACTGTAAATGAAAACTGCCTGCAGGACTGTGCTCAGGTTCTCCGACTACACTTTACTTTGTCCTCCCTGTCACACTCTCTGATGATACAGTGCTTAGTGTACAGAGTCATCCGAGGAACTTGATCATTCAGCATGTTATAATTGCACATGTGGGGAAGCTGAGGACACAAGAAATCAGAAAGAGACCAACAATGATTTACTGCTGTTAATCTGGAAGAACTGAAAAATATCTAATTTGTTTTGCAGAAGCTTTTAGTTTGACTTTTTCTGTGGGAACTGTGGGGATCAATAACTTGACTCCTAGCTGTGTTCTCCTCGCAATAACGCTGCTGTGCGAAACGGACTCATTGAGAGAATGGTTGAATTGCGCTGTGATTTGCATTAATGAGACACTGCTCTGTACTGACAATGGGCCTCTCATGGGACCGGCAGATTTATGCTTCCGTTCTCCTTACCCTTTTAACTGTTTTTTTTTTTTTTGTGTGGGAACCCAAGGAGATGTAAGGACTTCCAATTAAGCGTGAATTCTATGATGAGAGGCGAAGGAATGAGCGGGTGACTTCCTCGGGGGCCATTTGTCTTGCACTAAAGGCTGAACTGCTCCAGAATCTCCGTGTCCCATTAGAAATGTCTTTCTTGCAACCGACCCCCATCTCTCACCTGGGCTTCCTGTGGGAGGGCCCCCTTGAAGAGGGGAAGCAGTTCCATATGATCATGTCAATGGCGGCCTGTCACAAGCGAAGGCCTAGTCTCATCCATAATTCATGAAACAGCAGGTGTTTTGGTTTTACTTGTCAATCATCCCTGAGCAAGTAACTCACAGGCAGTGAATAATGTTGCCGCCCACCCTGTACACACACCCTTCCTTTAGTTTGAGCTCTCACCCTTTCTCTTGCCACATGTTCGAGTGAGGAAAAGGCTTTCAGAGGCCTTCATTTACACACATGGCACTGCAGTACTACCTGCACTTCCTTCCTGATATGGAAGAAGGACTTTCGATGTTGCATGAATAAGAAACCTCTTGCAACATGTCACTTAACATTGCCCTTGCTCATACCAAATGGAGCCCAGCTGAGCGCTTCCACTGACAGCCCAGTGCTTCAGTCCAACATGCCACCAGGAACATGGGGGATTCTTGGACCTCTGCAAACACAAAAGCTTTTCCAGTGTTATATATGTGTGCCATGTATCCGGAAGAGATGTAGCTATAATTTTATTTGGAATTCTTTGTGGTGACGCCGAACTTATGCTGCGAACTGTGTGTGTTTTTGAAGTGATACACACCCAACATGGTTAATTCCTTCTATAAAATCACTAGGTTAGGCAAATTCCCCTTATGAGGGGGTCAAACTAACATTTCTTATGGGGGGGGGATTTTCCCAGAATAAAAAAAAGCCATTGGAAATACCAAAATGTACATTTATGCATTACAGTGATAATCAGGTACAACCAGGACAGAGACATTTTGGTAATTTTGCTTACAGGGGTTTATAATACAAAGAAATAAGATTGTAAGGTCATTGCCTGTGTCTTTCATTCTTGAAAGTCCACTGACAGTGTAGTTGTATAGCCACTGCGTACTGTTACTAACAGATTTTGATCCCACCACCTGTTGTAGGACCCATCATCAATGTAGGTATGCTGAATTGCTCCACACACACCCACCCACCCCCCATTTCCCATATGGGGTCGCGGGGAGCCGGAGCCTAACCCGGCAAGACAGGACGTAAGGCTGGAGGGGGAGGGGACCCACCCAGGACAGGACAGGACGCCAGTCGGTCGCAAGGCACCCCTATCAGGGCTCGAATCCCAGACCCACTGGAGAGCAGGACCCGGTCCAACCCACTGCGCCACCGCACCCCCCCTTCTGAATTGCTCCAGTAAAAATCATCTTGCTGTATGAGTGGGAAAATGATTTTAAGTAGCTTAAAAGTTTTATTAGCTAACCGAATTAACTTTACAGTCTAGCACATTTTTGGACTGTGAGAGAAAAACGTGAACACGGGGAGAACATGCCCATTCCTGCAGACTGAGCTCTACTGGAGTCTGTGCCTGAACAGCCCTGACCAAACAAATGCTTTTGTACCAGTTAAATGTATTTTCAGTTGACCAGTTACAGTTTAACTGCTTACAAAATTGTTCCTTGTTACCTATACTTGAGCCCATGTGTGTATGCAAGGCTGAAGAAGTTTACTGTTAATATCAGCAACACCCACAATCATTTACCTTTGCTACTTCCTATTGTAAAACCAAAAGACACCTTTAAATAAAAGCTGTGCAGGAACAATCTTAGAGTAATGGTAGGCATCCTATGTGATAACTCTGGTAAAAATTGGCATTAGTGTATTCTAGTAGGTGCTGTGCTGTATCTATAGTTACAGAATTATTCATGATTAGTATAACTGCTGAGTATTGCCTTATTATGACTATAAAGGCGTTAGAATGGGGGTGTTTTACATTAGCTGTTGAGGGTACATGACATTAAAGGTCATGTGAAAATAGCGAGGTTAATTGAAATTAGTAGTCTTCCCCTGCCTTATAAAGGTAATTTGTTACTGAAAAATCCGGTGTGAATTCTTGAAAACTTAATTACCCTTTGTTTTAATTCTAAACATTCTAATGCATTCCCGAGCCCCATAATCAACACTCATTTCTAATAAAATGTTACCAAATCCTATTAAAATGGTCAAGTCATTCAATAGCTAACCCTTTTTTATAGTTAAAAAACGACATTCAGTTATTCTGTAATACTGCATGACTGTCCATGTGTGCTTGTTGAGTGCCATCACAGCTAATACATACACACACACATCTCTCCAACTTCACCTCTAAGATCATCAACTCCTTGCTCTCCTCTGGCTGTTTCCCAGCTGCCTTCAAAACTGCTCTCATTTCACTTCTGTTAAAGAAACCATCCCTTGATACCAATTCAGTCCAAAACTACAGACCGGTCTCCCTCCTCTTTTTCCTTCAACTGTCTGTTCCGGGTGAGGAAATCAGTCTCCTCGATGGATATCAGTCTGGTTTCAAAGTTGGTCGCTCCATGGAGATGGTGCTTCTGGTGCTGTCTGATGCTCTTCAGTCAGCTAGAGCCACCTCCCTCTCCTCGGTCATCATCCTCCTCGATCTGTCTGCAATATTCAACACTGCCAACCATCGGCTTCTATTCTCCTCTCTTGCTCAGCTTGGGATCTAGGGACTTGCACTAAGATGGTCTGAGTCCTACCTATCTGACAAATTCTATCAGGTGGTCTGGTAGAGCTCCCGTTCTTCTCCTTTGCTTCTCTCAACCGGTGTCCCGCAGGACTCAGTACTGGGTCCTCTTCTCTTCTCGATCTACACCTCCTCCTTGGGCCTGGTCATAGCCTCCCATGGATTCAAATACCACTGCTATGCTGATGATACCCAGCTCTTCCTCTTCTTTCCACCTGAAGCGTCAGACATTTCCACACGCGTTGCTGCCTGCCTGTCGGACATCTTTGCATGAATGTCTGATCACCACCTCCAACTCAATGTCTCCAAAACAGAGATTCTTCATCTCCCAGCTGGCCTGTCCTCCTGTCACAATCTATCGATCAAAGTGGACAACTCACTCATTTTGCCTGCCTCCTCGGCTAAGAGTCTGGGAGTGTGACGGTTGACTCAAGTCTATCCTTCTCTCAGCACATCGAAGCCACAACCTGGTCCTGCAGATACATCCTGCATAATGTGCATAATAACAACTGACTCTGCCCAACTACTTGTCCAGGCCATGGTGACATCCCGTCTAGACTACAGCGACTCTCTCCTGTGCGGCCTTTCCACTACTGCCATCAGACCTCTGCAACTGATACAGAATGCTGCTGCACAAGTTGTTTGATTTGTCAACGTGTTCCCATGTATCTCCTCTACTTATTTCTCCGCACTGGCTTCCTATAGCTGCCCGGATCAGATTCAAGACCCTGGTGATTGTCTACAAATGCATCAATAGAACTGCTCCCAGCTCTTTACAAGAATTGATCAACTGCTACACCCCAACCAGACCCCTTCGCTTGTCTGCTCCTGCTTGCTTGATGGTCCCGTGCACGAAAAGTAAAGCCCAGAGGTTCTCGGTTCTGGCTCCATTGTGGTGGAATGACCTTCCCCTCTCACTCGGAACTGCAGAAACTCTGTCTACATTCAAGAAGGGTCTGAAAACTCACCTTTTCCGGACTCGCTTCGCCCAAGATCGCTCCCTCTTATTTATGGTCTAATTGGTCATGCACCATATTGATATTCCCCAGATAAGCCTTTACACAGCCACTACTCCTGCATTGTATGTTAATGTTTGTATACCTCATAAAAAAATGTAGAAGGTTATCAGGATTAATCTATTCTGCGTTTTATGCACCTACTCAAGCGATGAACGTTGGTGCATCAAGTGGAAAGTAACAAACTAGGTTTAATTAAGAATCACATGTCTGCAGCTATGTCTCTTTCTCTTAATGTAATGCACAAATTGTATTTTTGCTTAGATGTACATCGCTTTGGAGAAAAGTGTCTGCTAAATGAATAAATGTAAATGTAACAGTACACTTAAATTGCTCAGATAAAGCCTGTGTATAAAGTATGTATTATGATGATGAGAGGGAGGCTAAATTAATTCTCTTGTGTTGCTGTCTGCTAAGACTGTTTGTGCCTGTAATTTAGTTTGTGTGTAGTGGTTAGAGCTGCTGCCTTTGGACCCAAAGGTTGCAGGTTTGAATCCCACCTCCAATTGTAGTACTCTTGAGTAATGTACTTACCCTAAATTGCTCCAGTAAGATTACCCAGCTGTACAAATGGGTAAATTATTGTAAGTTGCTTTGGAGGATAGTGTCAGTTAAATTAAGTAAGTTCACTCTACTGCTATGTTATTTCTAGTTTTCATTCCAGGTTTGGCCCACACTGCATTGTGGGTTGTCTTTTTGGAATCGAAGTTGTGTGGTTGGGAGTGACCTACACAATGTTCGCTCTTGTTTGTGTCGTTTCCTATGCTGTCTTTTTTGTGCATTCCAGACATATGTGGTGTTAATACAGAGCGTTTCCGAGGATCCCCATCTCCAACCCAATCTGTAGTGGCACTACAGGGGATGCTAGAAAATGATAGTCAGTGTTTATCTTTTAATTAAACCTTTAATGCAATGGAATTTGAAAGATGGAAGAAATTAATAATCCAAATAGGGCCATGATTACTGAGATCATAACTGGGGAACTAGCAAACAGGAGTTAATGGAGAACTTAACGCAGCACGAGCCAAGCTGTAGCCGAGAAGGTGACCGCATGGTGTGCTATCCCACTGTTCTGTTGTTGAGAGGCGAGAGAAATCAGAATTCAGTCCTCGTAAATGTAAAGAAGTGCTTAATATGCCAAAGTAGGAGCACTAAACGTGAAGTAAAATTCTTGCAACCTGGAATCTACCATGGGGTTTTTGTGGCTCTGGTTACTTGCTTTTGGTTATTTAATGTTTCCTTCTACTTCAGTGTTCATAGCATTGTGGTTTAATGAAGCCATCTTTTTTACAATTCTGATTGTGGACTGGAAGGATGTACCTTGTTATACTGGAGGCAGCCACTGTAAAATGCAATATAGTGCCGTGATGCCGTAGTGCCCTAAGAAATGGTTTATTTCGAAGTTGAAGATGATTATGTGATTCTGTACATTCTCAGTGCCCTTGCAGAAATATGACATAAAATATAGAAGACAATCGTGATATTCTGTGCCTATTTTCTAATAATGAAGTAAAATGTAATTAACATTGTCGGAATGACACTGAATTGTCCCTTTTTATGCATGGAAAAGCTTTCTGGGGAATTGTCTATGCTTCATTATAAATGCTGTTAATCCTTCTTAATTCTGTTACATAATTCCTGTCATTTTCTATCATTTTAAAATCCATGTTTTCCACATAAGGTCCAAGTTGTCTCATCTAGATGTATTTGCTGCAGTTTTTTTTTTTTTTTTAAAAAGTTCCATGTGAAAAAACTGGTCAACACAAAATACATCAAATTCAACAGTGCTGATCTTTTATCACAGCTTTTTATAGTAGATATATATGTACTGTAGATACTGTTGTTTGTTTTATTTAGTCACATTCATTCAAGGGATTTCATTATTTGCCAGAGAGGTAGTAGCAAGTAGTAATTTTAATTTTATAACTTTTATTTCAGGTAAGTGTGCCTGTCATATGTAGTTATTATAGAAGAGTACTACACACAAACTAAGACCACTTTTTCTTCTTAATTTTTATGTTATGAAGAACTTATCATGATTCTCATGGTTTTTTTTTTTTTTTTTTTTTTTTTTTTTTTTTTTTTTTTTTTTTTAAGTATTATGATCCGTTACCTTTTTTCCCTTGTAGGCTTTTGAATAGAAAGAATGACAGTAAATTCAAAAGTATGAATTTGAGGGAGGCTTTATGTAAATATCAGGAGTCGAGTGCTGACAAGAAGGTGTTTTCTTTACCCAGCCATGAGGTGGAGGCTCAGAAGTGCAAACCTGCAGCACCTCCTGGAGACAAGCTGGATGGAGGATCAGGTAAGGAATCAGTGGTCAACTGTAGCTCCTGTTGTTTTAAGACCATGACAGAATTGTGTGGCTGTTTCATATTGAACCAGCGGATTAAAATAATTCTTTCTCTTGTTCTGCTTTCGGTTAAATGTGCTCCCAAACCAGAGGCCCCCACCACGGGCCCTTCCTGCCGGCCCCCCTGGGTGACGGACCCCGGCTTTGCCAACCGCTACCGTCCTGACAAGACTAGCACAGTGCTCACCCAGCACAGCAAGCCGGCCCAGCCAACTCCAATGCAGAGCCGCAGCTCTATCCTGCAAGCTGCTCAGCAAACACCCTCCGACAGCGGGAGAACCCCTGTGTGCGCTGCCTGCAGCAAGGTCATCAGGTGGGCAGTCGGTGCCCTCTGCACACGAGTTCCCTCATTTAGCCGCGCTTGACTGTCGGCGGTGTCTTCCGCCGACACACATCTAACGCGGCCAGTTTACACAGAATGCGGAGGTGACCGGTGGCCCACTTTCAATTTCAGCGAGATAATTTATCTAGCAATATTTAAGTGGTTCAGTTACATTTTGTTCTATTTTTGATTTGATATGGGGACCAAAGCAAATGCAATTTGAGCCGCAGGAAATTGCCATCCGAGCGTCTGTTTGATGTATTCGAATGTGGAGTAGCATCCTGCTGGTGACCACCTGGGGGCGCTGTGCCGCACCACTGGGGCAGCTGTTTGGAATTCTCAGTGTGTTCAATCAATATTGCAGCTTCAGCTGCTGCCTGGTACATAAAGTCATGGATTTGGGCGTATAATATTCGCTGTGACTTTAGTAGCAAATGACCTTGATGATAATGCCAGTTTTCCAACTTTTTTTTCTTGGTTTGGCTTCTGGACCCGTGTGCTCCAGGGGCCGCTACCTAGTTGCCCTAGGGCGCTCATGGCACCCAGAGGAATTCATGTGCTCCCAATGCAAAGTAGTCCTGGATGAGGGTGGCTTCTTTGAGGAGCGCGGTTCTGTTTTTTGCCCCAAGTGTTACGACAGCCGTTACGCACCAAATTGTGCCAAGTGCAAGAAGAAGATCACTGGGGTGAGTATGCACGCACCACACAGCACAGAGCACTGCTCTCCCAGTTGGGGATTATGCATTGCTGCCGTTTCACCTAAACATTTTATACAGTGTTACTGAGAGGATGATGTTCAACCACACATGCGATCAATTTTTGTCGCCAGCGCGTAATAATAGGAAAATATCGTCTTCATACTTAAATACAAAATGATACCGATTATGAATTGTTTTACATTTTTATTTACTCACTCACACACTCCCTCCCTCCTTCACTTTCTGTGAGGAGCCACTTGTCTAAGTCAGAGTTATGGAGGTTCAGTGTCTGTTCCGGAAACACAGTCTGCTAGACTAGACTGGCTATACCTCGAAGGGATGCGGGTCATTTAGTAATGTTAGAGTTTTCCAGACCATTCAAAAATGTCCCACCTTAGCCCAGAAACATTTTGTGTCGCACATCATAAAATATGCATTGTGTGGGTCACCCCGTAGCTTTTGTTCGCATGGCTCATTCCCCATGTGCTTTGTTAATCAAGTGGCTGATGCCACAAGGACAGTGGGAAGGGTTGATAGCACTTTGCAGTAAAAGTGAGTTTGGTGTGTGTGTGTGTGTGTGTGTGTGTGTGTGTGTGTATGTGTGTGTGTGTGTGTGTGTGTGAGATACATGTGCGCTGGGGCTGTGTTCTCTGCACTGTGCACTTCGCCCCACAGGAGATCATGCATGCCCTGAAGATGACCTACCATGTTCAGTGCTTCGTGTGTGCTGCCTGTAAGACCCCTATCAGAAACCAGGCCTTCTACATGGAGGAGGGAGAGCCGTACTGCGAGAGAGGTGACAGCACAGCTTGGCAAGGCTACACACACATCCATTGTGTTCCCAGTCAACAAGCGCCACAGAACACATATTCTCTCCTTTTCACCTTCTGAAAAGCTTTTTTGATTTTTAATAGATTTTTTTTTTTTAGTTGCATTTCTTCAAAAACCCCTTATGAAGAAAAAATCAAGGCTTTCGTTTACTCCGCCCGGTATGGGGTCACCAGGGCCCCACCCTGGAGCCAGGCCTCGGGGGGGGGGGCTCGCATGCGAGCGCCTGGTGGCCAGGTCTATGCCCACGGGGCCTGGCTGGGCTCAGCCCGAAGCCATGACGTGGAGCCGCTCTTCAGTGGGCTCACCACTTGCCGGAGAAACCATAAGGGGCCGGTGCATTGTGATTTGGGCTGTGGTCGGGGCCGAGTGCCCGGCCGACCCAAACCTCGGGCGCCAACTCTGGTTTCTGGGACTTGGAACGTCACCTCACTGGCGGGGAAGGAGCCTGAGCTGGTGCGGGAAGTTGAGAGATACCGTCTAGATATAGTCGGGCTCAATTCCACACACAGCTTGGGTTCTGGAACCACTCTTCTCGATCAAGGGTGGACTCTCCACTCTTCTGACGTTGCCCAAGGTGAGAGGCGGCGGGCGGGTGTGGGCTTATTAATAGCCCCCCAGTTCAGCCGCCATGTGTTGGAGTCTACCCCGGTGAATGAGAGGGTCGTCTCCCTACGCCTTCGGGTCAGGGAACAGTCTCTCACTGTCGTTTGTGCTTATGCGCCTAGCGGCAGTGTAGAGTACCCGGCCTTCTTAGAGTCCCTGGGGGGCGTACTGGAAAGCGCTCCCACTGGGGACTCTGTCGTTCTACTGGGGGACTTTAACGCCCACGTGGGCAGCGACAGTGACACCTGGGGAGGGGCGTGATTGGGAGGAACGGCCTCCCTGATCTGAACCCGAGCGGTGAGTTGTTATTGGATTTCTGTGCTAGTCGCGGTTTATCCATAACGAACACCATGTTCAGGCATAAGGGTGTCCATCAGTGCACTTGGCACCAGGACACCCTAGGTCGGAGGTCGATGATCGACTTTGTAGTCGTTTCTTCTGACCTTCGGCCATATGTCTTGGACACTCGGGTGAAGAGAGGGTCTGAGCTGTCAACTGATCACCACCTGGTGGTGAGTTGGATTCGATGGCGGGGGAAAAAGCTGGACAGACCTGGCAGGCCTAAACGCATAGTGAGGGTCTGTTGGGAACGTTTGGCGGAGGCCCCTGTCAGAGAGGTCTTCAACTCCCACCTCCGACAGAGCTTCAACCAGGTCCCGAGGGAGGTGGGGGACATCGAGTCTGAATGGACTATGTTCCGCGCCTCCATTGTCGGGGCGGCGGTTCGGAGCTGCGGCCATAAGGTCTCCGGCGCCTGTTGCGGCGGCAATCCCCGAACACGGTGGTGGACACCGGAAGTAAGGGATGCCGTCAAGCTGAAGAAGGAGTTCTATTGGGCCTGGCTGGCTCATGGGACTCCTGAAGCAGCTGACGGGTACCGACGGGCCAAACGGAGCGCGGCTCTGGCAGTCGCCGCGGCAAAAACTCGGGCTTGGGAGGAGTTCGGCGAGGCCATGGAGGAAGACTTTCGGTCGGCCTCAAAGAGATTCTGGCAAACTGTCCGGCGACTCAGAGGGGGGAAGCGGTGTTCCACGAACACTGTTTACAGTGGAAGTGGTGCGCTGCTGACCTCAGCTGAGGATGTCCTTGGGCGGTGGAGGGAGTACTTTGAGGATCTCCTCAATCCCTCCGACACGCCTTCCGTAGAGGAAGCTGAGGCTGGGGACTCGGAGGGGGACTCGTCCATTACCCTGGCTGAAGTTGCTGAGGTAGTCAAAAAACTCCTCGGTGGCAAGGCTCCGGGAGTGGATGAGATCCGCCCCAAGTTTCTCAAGTCTCTGGATGTTGTAGGGCTGTCTTGGCTGACACGCCTCTGCAGCATCGCGTGGAGTTCGGGAACGGTGCCTCTGGACTGGCAGACCGGGGTGGTGGTCCCTCTTTTTAAGAAGGGGGACCGGAGATTGTGTTCCAACTGTAGGGGGATCACACTCCTTAGCCTCCCTGGGAAAGTCTATGCCGGGGTACTGGAAAGGAGAATCCGACCGATAGTCGAACCTCGGATTCAGGAGGAGCAATGCAGTTTCTGCCCTGGCAATGGAACACTGGACCAGCTCTATACCCTCACTAGGGTGCTGGAGGGTTCGTGGGAGTTTGCCCAACCAGTCCATATGTGTTTTGTGGACCTGGAGAAGGCATTCGACCGTGTCCCTCGTGGCATCCTATGGGTGGTACTTCGGGATTATGGGGTTCGGGGCTCGTTGCTACGGGCTGTTCGTTCCCTGTATGACCGGAGCAGGAGCTTGGTTCGCATTACCGGCAGTAAGTCAGACCTGTTCCCGGTGCATGTTGGACTCCGCCAGGGCTGCCCTTTGTCATCGATTCTGTTCATTATCTTTATGGACAGAATTTCTAGGCGCAGCCAGGGAACGGAGGGTGTCTGTTTTGGTGGCCGCAGGATCTCGTCTCTGCTTTTTGCGGACGATGTGGTCCTGTTGGCTTCATCGAATCAAGACTTACAGCGTGCACTGGAGAGGTTTGCAGCCGAGTGCGAAGTGGCGAGGATGAGAATCAGCACCTCCAAATCCGAGGCCATGGTTCTCAGTCGGAAAAAGGTGGATTGCCCCCTCCGGGTTAGGGGGGAGTTGCTCCCTCAAGTGGAGGAGTTTAAGTATCTCGCGGGGTCTTGTTCACGAGTGAGGGGAAAAATGGAGCGGCAGGTTGACAGATGGATCGGTGCGGTGTCCGCAGTAATGCGGTCATTGTACCGGTCTGTTGTGGTGAAGAGGGAGCTGAGTCGTAAGGCGAAGCTCTCAATTTACCGGTCGATCTACGTTCCTACCCTCACCTATGGTCATGAACTCTGGATCATGACCGAAAGAATGAGATCGCGGATACAAGCGGCAGAAATGAGTTTCCTCCGCAGAGTGGCTGGGCGCACCCTTAGGGATAGGGTGAGGAGCTCAGTCACCCGGGAGGAGCTCGGAGTAGAGCCGCTGCTCCTCCGCATCGGGAGGAGCCAGTTGAGGTGGCTCGGGCATCTGTTCCGGATGCCTCCTGGACGCCTCCCTGGGGAGGTGTTCCGGGCTTGTCCCACTGGGAGGAGGCCTCGGGGCAGACCCAGGACACGTTGGAGAGACTATGTCTCCCGGCTGGCCTGGGAACGCCTTGGGGTTCCCCCAGAGGAACTGGAGGAGGTGTGCGGGGAGAGGGAAGTCTGGAGGACTCTGCTCGGACTGCTGCCCCCGCGACCCGGCCCCGGATAAAAGCGGAGGAAGATGGATGGATGGCATTTCTTGAAATGAGTGCTTCCATGATTTCTGCAGGCCCTTTTAGCTTGAAGACATACTGGACATTTAGTGTGACCTGCACGCACACGCTGTGCCTGCTTTTATTATAAATAATGGTTGTGTTTCGATGAAAACGCTGCAGCCTCAGCACTGTTGGAATGTGCTCTAAATCAGTTGCCTTAAGTGCTCCCTCAAAGGCCTCTTACTTACCAGGTTTAAATTGTGAAAAGCCTGGACCGTTAATTTAATCTTCTCTGATTTGCCCTACCCACTGAATTCTATCTCACCGTGGTTATTTTTCGTTGTATTTCTTAAGGAACATTTTGCCTGTTTTCTTCCACGCTCTGTGCAAAATGCTCCCATCCATTCTAATGTGGGCTTGCTCTCTTCTCCACAGACTATGAGAAGATGTTTGGCACTAAGTGTCATGGCTGTGATTTCAAGATTGACACCGGTGACCGCTTTTTAGAAGCTCTCGGCTACAGTTGGCACGACACCTGCTTTGTCTGTGCTGTAAGTCATTGTGATTCACCAGAGGCGGCCTCAGCCCATCTGCCTCACACACACCGTGCAAAATAGTATCACAGACTCCTGCACTTGGACTTATCCTCTGAGATGTGTGTCTGAGGACTAAGTAAAGGTCAGCTGATCCCAGCTGACCTCTTTATTGACATCTCCAGTGAGAGTTCTCCACTGAGTTCTCATGCTGTTGCTCATATGCTCCTTTTGCATCTCTGCAGATCTGCCACATCAATTTGGAAGGGAAGACATTTTACTCCAAGAAGGACAAGCCCCTATGTAAAGGCCATGCATTTTCCACCGTGTAGATGCTGGAACCCTTTAAGGCTGCAGGGAATGTGGCGATGTGCTGGTTCAACCTGCAGCACTGCCTTCATCCAATGCAGTCGCCCAACACAATGTTGCTGACAAGTCGCTGGTCTCACCTCATCATATCACATACTTCACATTCCACACTGGTGGGGCTGCTAACCCCTAACCCTTTGTGACACACCCTACCCTACACTCTGTAGGACAGAACCACTCAGTGCCCCTTGCCTTTGCTGATCAAAGTATTGTTCACAGATGAGCCATTTAAGATGTTACCTTCAATTCAAAATCACATTTACTGTTTTAAAATATTTTAGTCCTTAGAGTCCTTCAGTTCTTATTTACAGTCATTGTCCCTGTGGATTTCATGTTGAATCGGCTACACTTGGTGCCTGTTTTAGGATAATGTGGTGAATTTTGTACCTCAATTTGCGAACACAGTTAGGACCGGAAGTCGGTTTTAACAGAAGGTATGTGGAAGTCCAAGCATGAGCACACAATTAAGAAAAGCTAAATAATGCAGTGACTTGACAACATTAAGTATATGGTCACTTTCAGTTTTCAGTCAAAAAAGTCTAATAGTCACGTGTCTATTCACTCGGGAGTCTGTAAAGTGTCGGATGTAGCTGTTCTAAACAAAATTGGTCCTGTGCTACTTTGTTTTCATTCTGTTTGGCTTTCCGTTCCGAGTGTGTTTTGCTGCAAACTAATGGTGGCCTGAAGAAATACAGACTGTCTTCACTCTACAACAATGAATTTTTAAAAAATGGCACGGTGGAAAAAAAAGTGCAATTAAAAACAAACTGGGAAATCTTCAAAGATTCATAACTCACATTTTCGTAACATTAGGTACAAGTATATCATGTTTGACAGTACATGTTTATTGAAGGTCCATATGTGCCTTTTTTTGTTTAAAAAAAAAAAAAAAACTGACCTGGAAATGGGCAAGAATTAATACCAATAAAGTTATGTCTTTTTTTCCTTATGTTTAGTGACATCGTACTGACATTAGGAGTTTACAAAGACAGCCTTGGTGGTCTCCATCACTTCTTGTTGCTACAGCTTTATATATCACTGCTGTTATTCTTCTGCTTTCCCACAAATACCATTACTCCATCTGTAGAAAGACTAAAATATTCTCTTTAATAGCTTTTATAGTTTTTTTTGGTGAAATTCTGCATTCCATTTTTGTTGTTCTGAATAACATTTTACTAATACAACTCTGGTAATGGGATCCATAAGAGAATTAAAATGCATCTAGAAGAGTCATTACATTAGCACTGAAATTGTGTTTTGGAGCAATCCATGCAATGAGGTGCACTTGTCCCAGACACTAAATATCAAAAAAATATGAACTTGTTAATCAAAGGGACAAGCTAAAAAGGTCTAATGTAATACTGATTGCTATATGTCAAATGGATTTCAAGGGTCACTTGATTTATGAACTCTAAATTAATGGATTTCTTTATCATTTGAATGAATCAGATGTTTTCTGTCCATATTTAAATCGACCGTAACAATTAATAAATGCAAAGTGTATTATCCCAGTATTTTTAATTACAATAAATTGTTTAGCTTTGTATCTATCCTTCCACCATATTTTAAAGTTTAATTTAGTTTACACATGTATTCACTACTAAATGTGTCCCTTTCCCCCTCTCTTCTTCACTCGTATTTTGTCATTTACTTTTTTTTTTTTTTTTTTAACCCCCGCATTATATTGAAATGCTGCCCAGCATGCAATATTAAGTATCCTGCCCCTTCTTAGTTTTCCCAACCACTTCTTCAGGGTGTTGACGTGTAACTGAGCGTAGCATAAAGATCCCATCTTGAGCCGGACAGGGAGCAGATACTCTCTGCAGTTGCTGTGTGTGTCCTTTCGAGATTGAAGATACATGCCTACTACTGCACACTCTTGAGACACTGGCAATGGCAGTTGTTCTCCAGTGTGTCTCAAGCAGATCCAGTGAAAGTACTTTTGTTGATGTGTTCACAAAGGAATGACTACATCAGTGAACTGAAAGATGTTTTAACACAATTGGTTTGTATTAGGCTACTTTGAGAGGGACTCGATGTGATGACTTTGCGTGCAGTTGGAAATCATCTTCCTTAGAGGGATTTGATGTCAACATTCTGTGTTTTGCTATCCAGATTTGTAGGCATTGTTTTTGTAGTAATTATAAGCAGAATTTCTCTGAAATCTGTAAGCCAGAGGTGTCAGACTCAGTCCACAGAGGGCTGTCATGTACACACTACTGCTTTTGCTTTTTACTTCTAACAGCTCCGCACACTACCTGAATAACCAGCCTTTTCTTCGTTTATACTGTATATACAGCACATATATAGGAAAAAACACCATACCTTTCGGGAGTATTTTAAGAAATGCACAGTAGTGGCCTAAAATAAATGTCTTTGATATTGCACTACATATAGTTCGACCAATTAAAACAAATAAATAAATGGGGTGGGGCTGGTATTGTGGGAGAGACAGTCTGAGTTTGACACCCCTGCTCTAAGCCAAACTGTGAGCGCCGTCAAAATTCTCCTTCCAAAATGCATCATCCAAATATAATGTATTTTATTTTTGTTCACTATGTATGCAACAGTCTAAGTGCCTTTCTCAGCTTTTTACCAATATACAGTTAGACACAAAACCTGCTGTAGTCATGTGGTTTCAAATATTTTTACAGAAACAGTTGAAATTTGTTATAAAAGAAAACATTTGTTAATTAATAAACAAGTTTACAATGATAAACAGTTGCTTGGATTTTTTTTTTTTTGCATGTCATCAGTGGGTTGGTACTCCTCCTGGGAAATGGCTTTGGATGTGGATTCAAATCTGGGTATTAATGTTTTATCTATAAAAGCAAGTGAACAACACAAAGCATTTTTAAAATAAATTATTGGATTGTTTCAAATAAACTTTTGTAATTTTCATTGTCTATAGCTCTCTGGTGCCATTAGTTCATATGTCCCCTCAATATGGTGGCTTGTGCTGTGCATTGTGACCATTCACTGCTAAAATCTAATTAATGTGAATTGTTCACTGGGCCAGTCACCTTGTTACCTGTTTTTTTTTTTTTTTTTTTTTTTTTTTTTTTTTTTTTTTTTAAACTACGTAATTACTTCATTCTTCATTATGTTTACAGTCGTTTGATAAAATAGATATTTTTCTATTTTAAATGCTTTTTGTCTAATATTGTTTGTTCACCATTCATACACAACATACATAATGACTTACAATACATATACAGGTATATGTCCATAAATATATGTACAGTGCTGTATTTCATCAGAAATTTTGAAAAACCCTTTCAGTGTCTTCTGGAGTAAACTTTTTTTTTTTTTTTTTTTTTTTTTTTTTTTTAAAAAAAAAAACATCCACTTTACCCCTACCAGCAGTTTAGATCTGACATCTCTAAAGCTGTGTTTTTTAATTTAAATGGTCTAGTTCTGCTTTTGAACTGCTATATATAAGAGGTATGGGTAGGAAATACTGAGAACTTCAGTCCATTTAAAGTACAGTGAACGAGAAAAAGCAAACTAACTGGAAAACAAACACACAAAGCGGTGTTGATTGGGAAAAAAGAAATTTCTCCAAATGTTTATTGGCTGTTCTTTATCATGGCAGACTGACCCAGTCTTTTCGGAATTGTGGGGAAGTTACAACGTAACTATAAGCCGAAATGGTCCTCATAAAGTCATTATTATTATTATTGTCACCTGAGGTCTTACTGGGTGTGTTCTCTCCCCAGTGCTGCCACAGACAGCATATAACCACAACAGAAATGATTTTGTCCACATATATATGTATATTTTTTTTAACAATATATAATTTATTTACATCAATTTCAAGTTGAATTACTATACATACCTTTTTGAAATTTCATATATATATACATAAGGCCAAGTAAAATCTTGAATGCACTTAGAAACAAATTTTCAAAATTCTACCCACAAATCCATAGTATTGTCAAAAACAAAATGGGAAAAAAACACAGAAAACCTCCTTTTAACAGATGATTTTCCACTTGCACATAACATGAAATTTACATTTCAGGGAAAGTAAAAAATAAAAATAGTACAATTGCATAAGCTGTGGCATGTAATAAATACAGCATTTTTGACTTACAGAAAGGCAAGGAAAATTTTGATTTAAGAAAGAACATTCACAAATACAGGTTAGTCTCAGTTCAGAAAAAGTAGCAACTGGTCAAAAAAAACTCACACATTCTTTACACAGATCAACTATGAATGAGGTTGAGAAAATGTACAGTTGGAAATCGATTGGCTATTACTTTCCAGTGGTTAAAAGGTGTGATACGAAAATTCTTGGAAAGAGTGCTTCCCCCCCCCTTTAAACTGTCTTTGTAAGTAGCTACAGCATTTGTGTGGAATGCTATCAACAAGTTGACAAATGTGTGTGTGCCCTTGTGCACTTTAAGGGCTTTAGGCTTTCTAATACATGGAATATGTTCATATTAATGGGGTCTTTTTACTTAGTGTTCTGATGAAAAACCAAAATTTATGAATTTAAAATTTGCTTTGGACTAGATTCAATAGCAGTGTTGTTGTTAACTTGTATTGTGCATTTCTACTTGTGTGTCTGTGTGTGTGTGTGTTTTTATTGATGCGATTAACACATACAACATTTTTAGCAAATTTCCTTTCTATGGCTTAAGCATTCCCCAGGTAGAGTGGGGGAGAAATCTGTGGTTTACATTTAATTAATTCACCTATAAGTAATACTAATTCAGAAATATTCAAGCACTGTGTCAGGCAAACGATTATGTAGTTGACCATAATACAAAAGAAAGGTACACAAGATCCTGTCAAAACAGCAGTAACCCTTAACACAGCAGAAATAATTCATAAAACAGTATTTCTCCAATGAACAGTAGGCAAATACTTCACAGGTTATGCTTTGACAAACACTGTACCAGTTTTTAATCTTTTTTTTTGGTTACAACTTTCTAATAAAATAGCATTTACAGGTCTTTACAAGAACTTTTAAGGTCTAACACTGGTAAAAAGATGGACATGAAAGCGCTGTCATGATAGTCAAATGTAAAATAATTTGGATGAGTTATAATCCATCTTGACAGATGTCAATGGTTATGAAGGATTACGTATTGGTGTTTGGAGGAATTCAGTGGTAGGTGCATCATACAGGTACTAATCCCCAAGTTTACGTTTACATTGTAATTCCCAGAAGAGTATTACGCTACAAGGTGACCAGGAGACGACTCCAAACTGACTCATGGAATGGATGTTGTTTCATAGAACTTTGGTTACCAACTTTGTATAGAAATGTTCAGTGACAGCATCCTGTTGATTTGCAGAAGTATTTATTTACACAGATCAGTAAAGCAAGTGCTTTAATATGTTCCGTTGAAAATTAACAAGATCGAAAATAGGCATTAGTTGCAAATCACTTTTACTTTCTGGCTATTTCTTCCCACGTATTTTCACATATAAACACACGGACTTGGAAAACAATGAACGTAACTGTGGAAACTAAAGAGACAAACATGGTACCCAAGTAAAGTTGCTGCTTCAGTCCTTCACGTGACTGCTTTGCACAAAGGGACTCATTCAAGACAGAATTTCTTTTATATTCAGGTGCAACAAAACCATCAAGGATATCAACCTTGTATTTTGCTCTTTGCTCTTGAATGCCACCATTCATCACTTTTAACTGTATTTGTAACTGTATTATGCTGTGCAACATCAACATTACAGTGTGGCCTTTCAACACTATATATTGCATAAAAGTTAGTAGCAATATACAAATATTCTCCTGTACTAGGAGACACCAAAAATAGTTTTACTCAGGTAAAATTTTATTCTATTGACAGTTTTTACCTGAATTTTTTAAAAATTTCATATTCAGAGACTATGTAACTTGAAGAGAAAGCCAGGCGAGCGAAAAGAATAAACAGCATTTACTGAAAAATAATTTAAAAATCTTACGTGTTCTGATTCCTTTTGACAAATAAAAGTACATACAGTGTGTGTGCACAGACATTTCCAATAGTCTGAAGTTTTACACTGAAGCTAATTTACAGTGTGAAAACACACTGTTGCCTGCGGACCTAAAGTGAATAACCATCAGCGTGAACTAACTAAAGAAGTGCCCCCTAAAGTGCGTATGGACTGAACAGTGGAGAACTGGCTTCACCAAACTCTTCTAGCTACAGTAGATAAGAAATTCTGTGTCTATAGCCAAAAGAAGGAGTTGCATAAAAATTACATTGATAAAATAAACATTTAAAAAATAAATAAATAAAAAAAGATAATGGGTGGAAAAGGAAAGTCATCTGAATTTTTGGTTGATATTTGTATTCATGAGAAATGACTGCACCTTGGATTAGCAAACTGAACGCCTCTTAAGTGTCTTACCTGACTCCACACAGGGTGTACGTGTGTGTGTGTGTGTGTGTGTGTGTGTGTCTAGGCAGTTGACACTGTACAGAAACAAAATGCATCCAAACTAAGTGGCAATAAATCCAGAACCTCATCTGATGTTTGTAATAACAAAGTTAAGATTTACACTTAATTCCATGGTGAAATGAAAGAAACGTTGCTCCAGTGATCGTGCGGAGATGTATGCCCAGTGTGACACTTCTCATTCTTCCATGCTTAATGTTTCTATGAATTATTGATAATGCAGTCAAAGACACGAGTCTACAATCCTCCCTCCTTCTGGCTGTGTTCTTATATAATACACAATGTCCCTGAAGAAATAACACAATCAAAAAGAAATTCATATTCATAAAAATGGTTTGATAATATTTGCACTTCTAATAATAAGTGTGATAGATGCCCTAAGACAAAAAGCTACATTAGAAAGTGAGAGTTTTTTAATACAGAAAAAGCAAACAATGCATCCGAT
The DNA here is from genome assembly GCF_900964775.1 of Scleropages formosus. Classification (NCBI taxonomy): domain Eukaryota; kingdom Metazoa; phylum Chordata; class Actinopteri; order Osteoglossiformes; family Osteoglossidae; genus Scleropages; species Scleropages formosus. The sequence continues at coordinate 1,467,888 of NC_041818.1, forward strand.
GATAACATGAAATTTGAAATAGCTTGCTACAGCAGGTTCAAAAGAAGAAAGCAGTCTTCTCCAAAAGCTGCTCTCATATCTTCCTTTTATGAAATGAAGGAAAAGAAAAACGAGAGAGCTGTATTGGGACCTTAAAAGCAATGAAAGGAAATGAAATCATTAAACTGTGTGAGTGACTTTTGCAATAAATACTCCCATAAAAGAGGAAAGAGCACATGAAAGGCCCTAAACAAGCTTTACAGTTAGTGTGGGACAGAAAAGAAATTCAAACAACTCTTGCTGGCTATATGTTTTTAAAAATAACAAACTCAAGCCACTTTGACTGCATTTAACCATTTTCCAGGAAAAAAAAAAAAAAAAAAAACAGCTGTCAATTTGGTGTTTCTCAACCTAAAGACACACATTACTAACATGCATCATGGGCCACTGGGTAAAGCTTCTAAAATGGGGAATATTTCACAGACCCTCATCACCTCCGAAACATCACTCAAGGCATAAAGTAGGGCTATTTGCATATAGTAGTTAATATACTGGTTAATAATTCTAACTAATGGGGTTTAGCACTAAGGGCCGATTTTTTCACGAGACAAAAATTATGGGCATTTTAAAATAATATTCCTAATTATAGCTGACAGAAGTTGACAGAACGTTCATGTCTTCATATCTGCTTCAGTGATCATCTTATTACATGCGATGATGTGAATGTCATGGGAGTTCAGAGTTACAGATATGGAACACAGTGGCTAAATGTGGAGTACAGATGAACTGTTCGCAACATACTGTACGTTCAATTAACACCTTACTACTTCACACGCAAAGTAACTGCGAGTCTTTGACTAATGTGTTATAAAACATGTTCAAAGTTTGTCTGATGTACACAATGAATACCATATACATCACACTACATCAAGGGGTTAAAAAAAAAAAAAGAACTGTGGGCTCTGCTTTCATAACAATAATGAAAATATGAACATGAAATGATGATGACAAATGATGTCAAATGCCAAATGTGTTCATATAAAAGATGACAGAAATGATAATGTTGGCAGAATCTGCATGTTAAGCTGGCAAATAAAGGGGCTGTGCTTTTGCCTTCAGAGTCATATCTACGGTTCCTGCTGTCACTTAACCAACGTGTTGTCTGTGTTTAAGAGGCTCCTCCAAGTGTTCCACAATTATTAGTAATCATTATATAGAGTTGTAAGTATCTAAGAATTTATAGAACAGAATCCTCTCAATGAGGCTTTTTTAAACTTTATAAACTTTATGTGCATTTCGCACTGTCTTGATTCACAATAACTTACAAAGTCAGAGTCTCCCAGGTGCGTGAAAACCATCAGGAAGAGAGAGAGCACTACTTGCCATTTAATGGCGAAGACTTCACCAACACAGTATGTGACTCTATCCAGTTAGGGTTCAACACAGACATTTTTATGTGGTTCTAAGCCCTTCATTTCTTGCTGGTGGATATTAAATTTATCTTACAGCGCATCATGAAGTTGAGTCATTTTTACAGTTCAGCTCAGTGCCCTGAACATGCGTGTCCTGGTCGACTGCTCGCTTCCATGCGCATACCTGTTACTTCTCACTATGGCTTATTGTGAAATACAAGCACTCTTTGGGTGACAGTTGGGTGACAGTTGCCTATTTGTATTTATTTTTGCAATTTTAACCATTATTGATGAAACCCAAGAGTAGAAGACATGAAATGGTGAAAGCTGCCCATCAACCAGAATGCAAAGCTGGTTTTTAATCGGGAGGGATATGTTAGTTGGCACTGTAATATAGTTAGGAAAAACTTGTATAGTCCCAGGTAACTTCAGTGATTTTGCTTCCTGAGCACAGGCGATCACAAATATTTCCTGTTTATAGAAACAGAAAGTGCAAACAATCAGCACTGTATGAAATAAAGTAGATTTTTTACATTCATATTGAAATTACATTATTCACTGTAAGGGTCTACAATCCAGCCTGTGATAAACTGTAGATATGGTCATCATCAGATAACTAGCACGGTATAATAATTCTCATGAAATTTGCACTCTGCCAACTGAATATTCATGATCTGCATTTCAGACGTATCACATCTACACACACGTTATGATACGGGGTGACTTTGATCCATGGAATATGGGATATTTTTACAGTGTACTTTATTATAGCCCCAGAATTGCACTGCAGTTGATGTATTTATGGTTAGAAGTTTTTTCTCAAATGTGTTATTCTAATTTGAATGCCAAAAGAATAATAATTTCAATTTACAGAGGTGAAGTTTGGGTTACAGACATTGTCTTGTTCTTGGATTCAGCAGTTAGAGTTGAAGTGTGAAAACAGTTTCAAATGGCAATGCTATTTAGGAAAGGTTATATGGTTTTATATTGAGCTTTGATCAAATTTGGAGCAAGGGGTCCTAACCTTAGGTCTTTCAAGCCTAAGGAAAGATCAGTCATGGCTCTCTTGAGAGGTCACAGGACGACTCGGATCTGTGAAATATCCCCAAGGTGTTGTTAGCCAAGTCTTGCATCTTTGTGAACAGCAGGATGGATATGCAATACACTTATTTTCCATTAAGAAAGAATCTTGCTTAATATATTCTTGTTTTTTTTTTCTTTTTAACAAAAACTACATTACTAAAAAAGTTCTGCTTTGATAACAACACCTTTTCAAAATAATTACCCTAGTTGACTCTGCTGGAACTTGTGAGCATTTCGGTTGAATTCTTTTGTAAAGAGGGAATGGGGAAATGGATTGCGAACCCTGTGTTTTTGTTTCCTGTTAGGTGGAGGGGTGGTGGGGGAAAGGGGGGGTTTCCAGCTCCCACACCTCTCACCCCCTCCCATCGGTGTGTTCTCTGTTCACACTCAGCTGTCCCCTCCTCGTCCTATGCTTCTTGGGCTAGCACTCCCCATCTGTTACCAGAAAGATCATGGCCTCCTGCTTGCCAATCTCCGCCATGACGGCAGCAAGTTGGTTGAGGTTGCCGCTGTGAAAATGCTGGGCCTCCCACAAGTCCAGGATCACTGAGGTGGGGCTGGCTTTGCATGCAAAGAAATTGAGGTGCCTGGGAAACACAGAGGGAGGAAAACAACATTACATTCAGTGCAAGGCTGGTTCATTCCTGATTGTTTGCAAATTCATTTCAGGATTGTTTTTCAAAAACGAATGAAAGTAAGCATTTATTATTCAGTGGCTGCTAGCTAAATGCTGGAATAAAAAAGCCCGCTTTGTAAGACTGTAAGAAAAGTTTTACACAAACATATACTTTACAGATTAAAACAAGAAACTGTATTATTGCATTATTTTATTTGCACACACACACACACACACACACACATTTTCAGAACCGCTCGTCCCTTACGGGGTCACGGGGAACCGGAGCCTACCCGGCAACACAGGGCGTAAGGCCGGAGGGGGAAGGGGACGCACCCAGGACGGGACGCCAGTCCGTCACAAGGCACCCCAAGCGGGACTCGAACCCCAGACCCACCGGAGAGTAGGACTGCGGTCCAGCCCACTGCGCCACCGCACCCCCATCTATTTATTTGCATTAATAAGAAATTATTCAGGAGAGGCATTATGAGGCAATAATGTTTACAGGATTACAAAGGAAGGACGGTGTTTACCCAGACGGATTAAACAATTCCTGTGCCTGGAAAAGGTACACAAACTGCCGTAAGCCCTATATCTTTCTAGCAGTGATATTCAGATAGGATGTGACCTTTTTCTATCTACCGAAACCTCCGGGATCAAACCTGATCAATAGCAATAAAGCAGTAACCCCTGCTGGCAGCACATTTGATGCCGTAGAAGCTGTGCTTGCTGTGGTACCTGAGGAGGCCTCCAGACTAAATTCAACAAAGGCTTGTTTCGATCTAATGGCATTTTTCTGTTCTTCAAACATCTGGAGTTTTTAGCGTTCTTAAATGTGGCCCTTATTACTTTGAGGAAAAAAGTATTTTGGGAGTGAAGGGGATAAACAGCAGGGGTCAAGGCTACCCATTGGTTCTCTTATATTTATTTGATATATGATGGAGTGATATCAAAAGTCTCCACACCTTTACACTGATGTAAATGCTAAAATCAAGACAAGTCACATCACAACTTTTTGACCCTTAATAAGATCTTGTAAATAGATTAAATGAAAGCTAAATTGATAATTGTTGTTTACTAAAATAAATAGACAAATAAATAAATAAACTTTCAGTAAATCGGTTACATAAATGTACACACCCTTTGTGTTTTCACATTTAAGAAACCACATTCCATATCATGGGCAAAGGTAAATTTGCCTTCACCTGACATCAAGTGAAGTGGTTCTGATTCGCCCTAAAAAATTAGCTGTACATGAAAGATTTCCCTCAGGGTTTCTACATAGCAAAGCACAAAGATAGCTACGGCTCATAAGAATCTTTAGGATCTTATCAAAGGGCACAAATCAGGACTGTGATATATAAGAATTCTGAAGGCATTGCACATATCATGAAACATTGTGAAGATCATTATTAAGGAGAAAATATGAGACCACTAGGATGTTTAGAAGATCAGGATGACTTTCCAAAATTCATGATTGATAAGGAGAAAGGTCATCAGGGAGGCTACCAAGAGGCCAATGGCAATCTCAAAGGATCTATAGGATTTTATTACCACTCCCAGCATATTACAACCATTTTGCTTGTTATCCACTAGTCTGAGCTGTGGGATAGAGTGGCAAGCTGGAAACAATTTCTCACAAAAAAGTATCCAACACAGTTTGTCACCCTATCAAGTTTAGGTTTTAATGCAGACATATCCAAATGCAAATGTGTTACAAAATGTGCACATTATGCATAAAGACCTATTCAGTCTCTCAAAATCATGTGGGAAAGTGTCTCATAGTCCGTTGCCACAAAGGTAGAACTGGCCTTAATTCCAAAAGACTTGTTCAGCATAAAGCGAAATACAGATAGTCATCCAAATAACATTGCACCTACCGTTATGCATAGTGGTGGTAGCATCATGCTGTGGGGTTGTGTGTTTTCAGTATACTTTAGACTGAGCTAAAGAAGCCTTGAACAGGACATCCCTTCAGAATTTTACTGAGCTTTTACTCTTCTGCAAAGAAGATTGGGTAAAATTGCAAAATCCATTTGAGACTAATCAAAAGGTACTTCTACAAAGTATACATTTATTTCATCAAGGCATTTAAAGTTTTTATTTTTAATTATTCTGCCTAAAAATAACTGATTCAAATTTCACATAAGTATTGTTGGTTAAAAGATCTTAAAGTTGAAGAGGTGTAAATCACGTCAGAAATCATGTCAGAAATCCTTTTGCCTTTAATAACATCTTGATAAGGTCTTGAGATCTTGTGTAGAAATCTTTTCTAAATTGATACAGCTGGGTTATTATTTTCTTTCCAAGTATCCTAATGGAAAGTAAAACCTTAAAAAGGTTTACCTGTAAGGAGGAAACCTGTATGCTGTTGCCATTCCTGCACTGCAGGATAGCACTTTCCCTGCATGCCTCCATGTGTCTCAGAATGTCATATTGCAAGAGCATCTTTGAAAGGAACTCCTGTCACATCACAGTTTCATATTTTAAAAACTACCAAAGTCAAATGAATGTATATTTTTGTTCTGGGTGATAAGAAACCACCTTATATTATATAAAACTAAACAGACCAAAAAAAGATGAACGTTTTTTTTGTCTCTGTGAGCAACCTGAAAACAGTTCATTACAGAGGCCTTTCAGAAAGTATTTAACTGAGAGGTCACTCAGTTTTTCTCCCCATTATTACTTGAAATTCATTTGAATCCTTGGAAATAATATTTTCCCCGTTTCAACATCACAAATTTCAATGCATTAATGATGCAAAAACATTACTGTTGAAGATTTTTGGGCACTCTTTAAACAGGTTTTTGATAGAAAATTTTTGTGAATGAAATTTGCATATGTACATTTTGAAAATTTTTTTGCCTGTCTCTAAATTTGAGCCAGCACTGGCAATATAAATGAAGACTGGTAGTGGAAGAAAAAACAATTACAATTTTCGAGCGTCATTAAAATTAAATTCAATTTAGAAATACAAAGTAAACACCGATCATTGCCACAAAACCCGAGACCAATGTGCACTGGAGAGCAGAACCCAGTCCAACCCACTGCACCACTACACCACCATGCCCCCCTGCTTAATTTGCAATCTCTGTATTAATTTTAAACAGTACTGTAACAAATATTTTTAGCATTATATGTTAGAAATAGGGGGGTGTGGTGGCGCAGTGGGTTGGACCGCAGTCCTGCTCTCCGGTGGGTTTGGGGTTCGAGTCCCGCTTGGGGTGCCTTGCGACAGACTGGCGTCCCGTCCTGGGTGTGTCCCCTCCCCCTCTGGCCTCACGCCCTGTGTTACCGGGTAGGCTCCGGTTCCCCACGACCCTCTATGGGACAAGCGGTTCTGAAAGTGTGTGTGTGTGTGTGTGTGTGTGTGTGTGTGTGTGTGTGTGTGTGTGTGTGTGTGTGTTAGAAATAATGGCAAAGTATTTAACTTCAGTACCTAACTAAATAAATGAGAGCCCTAAAATGGACCAAGTACTGTACAATGGAAAAGACCTTATGCAATTCTTCCCCTGCCTAGAGCATCAAGAGTTCAGAGATGGTACTCCCACTGGGTTGCACTTAAATCCTTAACCAGCTTAATTATTCAGTGCCTGTGCTTGAGAAGAGATATCCCAGAGAACATATGCTTCGTACTGTATACCTTTTCTCAGTACACCGACAGGAACGAGTGAAGGAAGGCCTAATGCGAACACATCCCACCTGCCAGTGTGCAGGCTTTTTATGGAATGCCAGTTCAGCTGCATCTAACAGGGCTTTTGGTATTTAATCATATGTTTTGAACCTGAAACCATTTGTCTCAAGGAATTAAATGTAAGAAGATTCATCCTGTGCTAAAAGGCACCGGTAGTGGTACCATCTCTTTCACACTGTATAGAAAGCGATGGAAATTCAATATTACTCTACTTTTTGCTTGCACAGAAAAAAGGATTACACAGACACACACAGACACACACACACACACACAGACAAATTTACATTTTACATTATTTATTTAGCATATGCTTTTCTCCAAAACGACTTCCAATGAACTCTATGAACTCTCAGCCCACACACCTTATTTTCTAAGGTGACTTACACTGCTAGATACACTACTTACGAGTTACTCATCAGTGAAACACACTCTCTCTGCAACTCACACACGTATTTACATATTTACACATATTTAGAAATATATTTATAATTTATAATTCTTTAATTTCACTTTAATTTTTGTTATACAGTGCTTTGAAGAAAATGACTTGCCAGATCACCCAAATAAATGTAAAAGTAAATTAAATTGGGTAAGGTGTGTTTCATTTTCTGAGATAACACTAAAACAGGAACATGGTAGACCTGCACTGATCTGTAATGTATTTGTGCTCAGTGGCACGAGTAGAGTTGATTTTATTGTCGCTGCTCACAGCTGAATCAGCAGATGGGATCTGTTATGCTGCCGTCAGAATGAGGGAGCTACTGTACCTACGGAAACAAGTTTTTAGGCTTCAGTGATCTGGAGAAGGTTCACAGGAAATAAAAAAGGCAGTGGAGGTCTGATGTGAGTCTCTCACCCACTTTGATCTTCAAGCAGGGTTGTGGCAACAACAAGATGGACAGAACCACGCAGAGCCAAACACTGCATCCAAAGGTCAAACTCGAATCCGACTGACAATGTGATGTGACTTAAAATCTGATTTTTTGTTGATGTGTTTTAATCCATCTTTGCATAGAGGAATTTGTTGTATCAAAAAGGGAAATAACATTTCAATGGGGTCAAATTGAAAGGTGTGACAAAACAAAATGCAAAAAAGTGGGTGGGGGTGATGAGATGTGTTCATTATGTGATTTAAAAACAGCCATTCGATTGAATCTTGTTTCTAACAAATTAAACACTTTGATCCAGCTGCACTATTTTCTATTTAATTCGGTGATCTAAAAAACTGCTTTTGAAATAGTGGGCCCCAGCATAATACTGATCCAGCAGTTCATTAACATTTAATTAACATGCTGATTAAAACTGTGAAATACATGGGTCCATCATTAAATATTCATTTTACTTAGAGGACAGGAAAAATACAAACCTGAATCTTTTTCAAAGAAAATATTATGAACAGGGATTTTTCTCTAAATATTAAGCAATTGATCCTGGCATAATTAAATTAAATAATAAACAATTAAACAATACTACTACTACTACTACTATTATTATTATTATTATTATTATTGACAACAACAACAACAAAATGCTGATGTACACTGACATATGACTTAACTTTACTTAAGAGCTTTTGGCAGCCAGAGCTCATGAGCTTTGATTTATTAGCTGACAAGTTGCAGGAACAGTGGTCATCCACTGTCAGTGACCCCAGCTAACTTTTCCTCACCTCTCCAGTTTGAGTCTCTGTGCAAGTAGCCTCCAGTCTGCTCCATGGGGGCATGGCGCATCCAGGCTGCTGCATATCTTCTGTCGTATCAGGTACGGAATTTGGAACGCACTGGGGCCTGCTAGAGCTGGGGCACTGTTGTCCAAAACCAGAAAATCGCTGTCCAGAGGCCGGCTGTCCTGTAGACCCAAAAATCATACCTTCATTTATTTATAGGTACAGTCACCCCAAGATGCTGCAATTCACAATAACAGAATTTATCTTTACGAGGAGTCTCGTGTAATGACCCCTACTTTGGCTTACAAGGGATTTCTTCACATTTATGAGTATCACATTTGGATTTTGTGTCCCCTTCCAGCTGAGCAGTGTGACGCCAGAGCCACCATGCGCGCTATTTCGCAGAAGCTATTTCGCTTGTGCTGCGTGAAGTTCTCACCCTCCATGAGCCCTGTTTACTAGTGACACCTGCAATAATCTCAGTAATCAAGGCCCCATTTGGACTGTCCAAACCATGTCAGCTTCTTCTCTGAGTGTCATTTCATTTGCGTTGATTTCATTAATTTCTTTTGTCTTTACTGTCCTTTTTTTGCATTAAAGATTTCATTAATACATAAACATTGAGTATGATATGCATGTATGCTTTGTTTGTGAGCGTTTAAGTGTGTGGTACAGAAATGCTATGAAAGTAGCCGGTAGCACAGCAGGTAGCGCCCCCCACATTGGATATGAAGCTCACAGGCTTGTGCCCCATCAACTGCTGTAGTGTTCTTAAGCAAGATATTAACCCTAAATTGTTCCAGTAAATATTATCTAGCTATGTAAATGGGTAAACAGTGGTAGACAGCTTAACGTTACTTTCTTCCCCAAGATGACGGCATGCATGGACACAGCACCTTGGTACTTCTGCAAAAGTTCTCTATAATTTTGTTGTATTGCACAGGAGTGCAATGACAATGAAGTCTTCAATTCAATTGCAAAGTCATTTTGGAGAAAAGTGTCGGTTAAAAGTGTGAGCTGACCGAGTGCACGTAGACAGACATACAGTCTTTTAGAGTAATTAATGAAGGGAAACTGCGCTGTCATGTTCACTAATCCCAACTGTCAAAGTATTTGTGCCTATGTTAGTGGGATCTGGTGATATGTTAGCATAAATGAATGTCAATTCTGGGGGTTTGGAGCAAGTTTTTAACCATAGAAACCAATGGTACAAAGGGATGTCAAGAACAAATGACCTTTGTGAGGTGCAGGGAAACTGCACTATAATAAAGTGAAACGGCAAGCAATTTGCAGAGCATGTAACACTCTGGGCATGAGACCGAAGCCATATGGTGTTCACATATTCAACAGAGTATGAATTATCACTTTGATTTGAGCATAGCAAAAGGAAACAGAGCAGTAACCCTGCCGTCTTTTCCCCCTGCAAAATCCCATACATGTGAAGAGAAATCTCTTGAGCAGTGCATTGCTGTGATGTTCCTGACCAGCTGCTTTTCTTGTTCATGAAAATCTCTACACTTTTCACATAATTAAAAAATGGCACTGCTGCACTTGATATCCTCAACACTCATATTATATAAACATTCTCAATTCTGCTTTAATTAAAATAGGATTGCAAGGAATAATCACGCTACAGTAAAAAAAAAAGAAAAAAAGAAAAAAGAAAAAGAAACCAAAGCTTTAAAATGACACAGTGATCAGACATAAACACCATTATAAGGGCATAAACTCTAGGAAGTAGTGCAATAGTTGGAGCAGGGCACTCAAAGGAACCCATGTCCTGCTGTAGTACCCTTGAGTGTGGTGCACACCCTGAATGGAGAAAAATTGACCTTGTAGCATAAAAGGGCAAACCAGTGTTTAAAAAGGTACGTGTATTACTTTGAAAGGTTTTTAGTCATAATGTGTCCTCCCTGGCTTTAATTAAGGCATTCAGTTCACAGCTACTACCACTCTATGTTTCAAAGATAAACCAGTCGAGGCCCTTTCTACCAGTATTCATGAGTTTCAGAGCAATGTTTTCATTTGGTCCTGCTTCCGTCACCTTGGCAATGTTGATGTCGATGCTGAAGCTCTGGCCCTCCCCCTCCACCTGCCACACACACAGCTGGCAGGTGAGCTCGCAGGTGCTCAGGCTCAGGCGCTCCAGGGTGAAGGTGCAGTGGAGGCTGCGCTGGGAGCCACTCCAGATGTGGTAGAATGGGATCTCCTGGGGGCAGCCCGAGAGGGGGCACCATCAGCTTGTGCACATTTACATGTCAATCTCCATATTCAGAAGCAAATGTAATAAACTGTCCCCAGAAAGGACCTTGTCGTGACCCTTCAGCCCCCTCAGTCTGGAATTTACAGTCAATGGTTTTCCAGACGAAACATTTAACATTTAAGATAAAGGCAAACGCAAATTAAAATAAATGGATGAAAGTCCAGTTAAAACAGCTACAATTTCCAATTAATATACAGTATTTGTACACAGTGGGGGTGCGGTGGCGCAGTGGGTTGGACCACAGTCCTCCTCTCTGGTGGGTCTGGGGTTCGAATCCCGCTTGGGGTGCCTTGTGACGGACTGGCGTCCCGTCCCGGGTGTGTCCCCTCCCCCTCCGGCCTTACGCCCTGTGTTACCGGGTTGGCTCTGGTTCCCCGTGACCCCATATGGGACAAGCGGTTCTGGAAATGTGTGTGTGTGTGTGTGTGTGTGTGTGTGTGTGTGTGTGTGTATTTGTACACATTCTCCTAAAATGCAGTAGTAACTACTGCACCCACCTACAGTTGTATGATGACCATAAACAGTCAACATGGATTCCGATGAAAATTATGGCAAAAATTTGTCCAAATGAAGAGTTTCACACCTGATAATCTCAGCTTTAAATGGACACCGGATGGCATTTCTTTCATCTTCAACTTGAATGCATAAACCCATAAATTTTCAAAGGGACATAGTAATGCATTTGAATTAATTCACTAATGATAATCTGTTTAGATGTGTTAAGACTACACTTTTCTGTCCTATATAAATAACCGAAATGAACGAGTCCTTTATTTGTAAAAGCTTTTGCTGATTGTAAAAAATATGGTCGATTTTAATTGAGCAAGTGTTTTAATTGGTCAAAATGTGGTACATTTTGCCCATATGCACACTGAGGTTAATGACCAAAACACGCTGGCACAGCAAGGATGGGCAGTAAGGCCAGAAATCGGGCGCCCCCATCAGCGTGATGGAAAGGGTTACCAAGGAACGCAACGGCCGATCAGAGGCCGACACGCTCATTACAGGCAGTGAGTAATGAGTCTCCGTGACCGAGGGATGCCGACACCTTGAGTGGCCAGTAGTGTTTGCAATTATGCCCTGTTACTATCATTAATGAGATGGCATGATAATGGGCCCTTTCTGATGAGAACCTGCAAGATGGGGGAGACACGTGAGCTCTGCTGCCAGCGGAAGTGTGAACCCATTGCCACCTCTGTAAGTGCTGAATGACCACGACACCGTGCAGAGTCTGTCCAGGGTACAAAACACAGCTAGCTCCATTTCCTTTGTCTTTCCTCAACCACACACACACACTTTCAGAACCGCTTGTCCCATACGGGGTCACGGGGAACCGGAGCCTACCCAGCAACACAGGGCATAAGGCCAGAGGGGGGAGGGGACACACCCAGGACAGGATGCCAGTCTGTCGCAAGGCACCCCAAGCAGGACTCGAACCCCAAACCCACTGGAGAGCAGGACTGTGGTCCAACCCACTGCACCACCGCATCCCCTTTCCTCAACCCCTTCAGCCTAATATCTTCTGCTGTGTGAAGAAATGTTCTTTGTCCTTCACAGATGATTGAGAGGTCAACCTCAGATGTCACCTCTCAACCTTGATGTGTCCTTCAAGGCTGTTATCATGAACTAACACAGCAATATTAGCCTGCTGCATACATGAGTAAATCAGTGTAAATCACTTTTGGAGAAAAAAGTGTGAGCCAAATGAATATGTGACAAAGTAAATCACTCATGTGCCACGCTGCAGGACACTGTCCAACAGGGGGTGCTGTTACACAGGCCATGTGCCAGCTGCTGCCTGGGAAGAAGTGGGCATGCTTGTTTGGCGGCACTCAGAAAAAAAAACAACACTTCCAGAGAGACACCCGTTATGCGGGGAGGTTGTGCAGCTGCCCGGCAGTCCGCTACTCTCTGGGGGATTACAGAGCTTCCTCATCACACTGTGTGCCGTCCCACATGCTTCCATCCACAAGTCTTCCGGCTCACCTAGGCCCTCTTGATATGCATGTTTTTAAGTCTGAATTTGTTTATAACAACCAATGAATGGGAAATTCAGAGCTTTCTATACTCTTTATAATATCAAAAAGCAATAAGTACATTATATGCAATATCTAGATTATACCCTACAATGGTCCCATCCAGGGTTTACCCTGCCTCACACCCTATGCTTCCAGAATTGGCTGTGGAGCACTGTGACCTGGCCCTGGACCATTGCTTACCAATAGTGAGCGATTCAGCAAGAATGAGTTCGTTGTTTTCCACCCCAATTTTACTGTTCAGCCAAAGCTAAGATGTAGCTGCAGTCCTGGTATGTGCAGTCAACGTCAGGGCACCTCAGTCTCTTTTGTGGTCAGCGTTTTATTAATGACATCATCAAGTAGATCGCATGTTGGCTCACAACTGCTTTGGAAAAGACACTGTCGAATGCTGATGGAATTAATAGTGATGAGAACAGTATTGTGTGCTGTAGTCATCAGAGCAGAGTGAAACACAATGGAAGTGAATGAATGAGTGAGTGAGTCACCTGGTACGCGGCCAGCAGTTTGCTCCTCCAGTGGGCCCGGGGCATGTCATGGATGGACAGACGCAGGTTGTGGTAGCTGTCTTTGAAGAGCAGGACCTGCGGCTCGTCGATCAGCCGACCTCCCAGCTGCTTCTCCATCTGCATCACCTCCTGTGGGACAGTTGAGGACACAGCTCAGGGATGGGAGCTTAGCGTCATGGCTTGGAGACACGAACAGTCCTTTCCACTGGGCCTAGAAGCTCATGGAACAGCCTTCTCTCTCTTTCTCTCTCACACACACACACACACACACACACACACACACACACACACACACACCAATGCTTTTCTACTAAGAGCAGTCTTAAAGGAACTCCCTATTCTTAACTACAACTCCTTTTCCTGTCTTTTCCGTTTTATTCTGTCAAGAAGAACTGGGAATTTGTCACATTTATTATTAATTTCTCATTTGTTATTTTCCTCTCTGGGGTGTGGTGCAAATGAAACAGACATCTGAAATGTCACTAAAATACAAAGTAACAATTTCTCAGATGAATATGTTAAATAATTTTGCTCTGCACATAATCATATGAATCGTTTCATGAAAAATTTTGAAAAAGCCTCACCTTCACAAAACTGATATCAAAAAAGAAAGATCTTATTTTACATGAGAGCAAAAGTATTGCTATGAATACATCACTGACTGCAAGCGGCAAAAAGAAACACAGATATCTAACAATGATGCTTCTGTGGAGAATTCTTAGAAGTTTCATACCTTGTGTGAATATAGACACAACTGAAAGTGTTTTAGAACAGAACTAATTAAGACAGAGAATCTCGGGTTTTTAGCTGCACACCAGTGATTCAATTTTATGCTCTCTTTACCCTGTTTTGGGTAGACTGATTTCAATTAATATGCTGGGGAACCTATTAATTACCCATTAAGAATGCACCTTTGTTACATGATACAGTTGCTCTACCTGAGAGCTTGCTGTGCGCATGATCACTGTCACATATGATTCCAACAATGACAGAAGGAAAAGGCTGAAATATTGGAATACAGCAGTTATTTGTTTTCACACACTTTCATCATTTCACAATGTCTACTGTATGTGTTTTTATAATATTATTACCTTTAAATTTCCCTTTATTAGTAAGGACAACAGATTGGAAACTTTGGTCCTGAAGTTATGTAATGATTACAGTGTTAGAGCCCCTTGTTGCACGTCAGTGAGTTCAGAGATTAATTTGTCCACCACAGTGGTATTTTACATCTCTGCAGACTGTGTTTTGCATAAGTGTCTGCTGTGTCGGCTGTTGGCCACATTCACCTGATTCTAGACAGAATGCCACCCTTTGACCTTCTGTGCTAACAGCTAATGAATGTGGATGGGTGGATAATAGACCTCGAGTAGAAGAGTTGAGAGCTCTTTGACAAAGGGACAAGTTGACACCGCTACGTCCCTGTAATTGTCGACTGGCACACGGGCCAAGGGTTACATTTCTCTGTGGCCACTGGCTTGTTACAACACTGAAAGTTGAACAGATCCTAATTTTACCCAGTAGGCTTTGTCAGTTCCTGCTGAAGGGCAGTAAACTTTGAAGAGTTTTACAAGCTCCTCTAAAGTGTCTTTTACAAAGACAAAAAGGGTAATTTATGGACGTTACAAGGAGGTTCATTTAACACGGTTCTTAGGCACCAATTATTCTTCTGCGGTGATGATATCATTAGCATTGCAAATTGATGGCAGTGGACTTAAGACTCATTCCTGACCCTGGCTCCACATCACACTGGGTGCTGATAATAGGGGTCGGGGATTGGGGGGGCTGTCAGTTATCCATATTATTAAATACACAGTTATAGTTAGAAACAGCAAGGAGCTTTTTGGACCTCCCCAGCCTTTCACATTAACAAGATGGGACAAGGTAACAAGGCTAAACCCAACTTCATTCTTCTCGAATAAACCAAATTCTCCATGATTTTGGCATATGCTGGAGGCCTTGTGGGTAATTACCCCATTTATGCTCCATTATCTTTTTGCAATTACGGTGTGATGAAGTGAACAGGTGGAAAATAAAAATCCCGAGGAACATTTAGTCTCCCTAGACCAGGACCTCAAGGCACATATGTTACAGGCGAGAGTCTGGTGTTCATAGAAAATGATAAAATAGAAAGTAGAAAGATAATATAATTAAAATAGAAAATACATCCAATCCTTAATTTGTGATCATTCAAATGACAAATTTTTGCTTTTTCCCCACTGTTGAATTTCTACCTTCAACAATCAATATCCCCTCTGCGAACCGCCACCTTAACGTGGTGGAGGGGTTTGAGTGCCTGAATGATCTCAGGAGCTATGTTGTCTGGGGCTATATGCCCCTGGTAGGGTATCCCATGGCAAACAGGTCCTGGGTGACAGATGAGACTAAGCGCGGTTCAAAAACCCCCTTATGACTGTAAAATCAAGGCTCTCGTTCACCCCGCCCGGTATGGGGTCACCGGGGCCACACCCTGGAGCCAGGCCTGGGGGAGGGGCTCGCATGCGAGCGCCTGGTGGCCAGGTCTATGCCCACGGGGCCTGGCCGGGCTCAGCCCGAAGCCAAGACGTGGAGCCACTCTTCGGTGGGCTCACCACCTGCTGGAGAGGTCGTAAGGGGCCGGTGCATTGTGATTTGGGCGGTGGTCGGGGCCGAGTGCCCGGCCGACCCAAACCTCGGGCGCCAACTCTGGCTTTTGGGACTTGGAATGTCACTTCACTGGCGGGGAAGGAGCCTGAGCTAGTGCAGGAGGTTGAGAGATACCGTCTAGATATAGTCAGGCTCACTTCCACTCACAGCTTGGGTTCTGGAACCACTCTTCTCAACCAGGGGTGGACTCTCCACTATTCTGGCGTTGCCCAGGGTGAGAGGCGGCGGGCGGGTGTGGGCTTATTAATAGCCCCCCAGTTCAGCCACCATGTGTTGGAGTCTACCCCGGTGAACGAGAGGGTCGTCTCCCTGCGCCTTCAGGTCAGGGAACGATCTCTCATTGTCGTTTGTGCTTATGCGCCTAGCGGCAGTGCAGAGTACCAGGCCTTTTTAGAGTCCCTGGGGGGCGTGCTGGAAAGCGCTCCCACTGGGGACTCTGTCGTTCTACTGGGGGACTTTAACGCCCATGTGGGCAGCGACAGTGACACCTGGGGAGGGGCGTGATTGGGAGGAACGGCCTCCCTGATCTGAACCCGAGTGGTGAGTTGTTATTGGATTTCTGTGCTAGTCACGATTTGTCCATAACGAACACCATGTTCATGCATAAGGGTGTCCATCAGTGCACTTGGCACCAGGACACCCTAGGTCAGAGGTCGATGATCGACTTTGTAGTCGTTTCTTCTGATCTTCGGCCATATGTCTTGGATACTCAGGTGAAGAGAGGGGCTGAGCTGTCAACTGATCACCACCTGGTGGTGAGTTGGATTTGATGGCGGGGGAAAAAGCTGGACAGACCTGGCAGGCCCAAACGCATAGTGAGGGTCTGTTGGGAATGTTTGGCGGAGGCCCCTGTCAGAGAGGTCTTCAACTCTCACCTCCGACAGAGCTTCAACCAGGTCCCGAGGGAGACTAGGGACATTGAGTCCGAATGGACTATGTTCCACACCTCCATTGTCGGGGCGGCGGTTCGGAACTGTGGCCATAAAGTCTCCGGCTCCTGTTGCGGCGGCAATCCCCGAACACGGTGGTGGACATCGGCGGTAAGGGATGCCGTCAAGCTGAAGAAGGAGTTCTATTGGGCCTGGCTGGCTCATGGGACTCCTGAAGCAGCTGACGGGTACCGGCGGGCCAGACGGAATGCGGCTCTGGCAGTCGCCGCGGCAAAAACTCGGGCCTGGGAGGAGTTCGGGGAGGCCATGGAGGAAGACTTTCGGTCGGCCTCAAAAAGATTTTGGCAAACCGTCCGGTGACTCAGAGGGGGGAAGCGGTGTTCCACCAACACTGTTTACAGTGGAAGTGGTGCGCTGCTGACCTCAACTGAGGATGTCCTCGGGCGGTGGAAGGAGTACTTTGAGGATCTCCTCAATCCCTCCGACACGCCTTCCGTAGAGGAAGCTGAGGCTGGGGACTCGGAGGGGGACTCGTCCATTACCCTAGCTGAAGTTGCTGAGGTAGTCAAAAAACTCCTCGGTGGCAAGGCTCCGGGGGTGGATGAGATCCGCCCCGAGTTTCTCAAGTCTCTGGATGTAGTGGGGCTGTCTTGGCTGACACACCTCTGCAGCATCGCGTGGAGCTCAGGAACGGTGCCTCTGGACTGGCAGACCGGGGTGGTGGTCCCTCTTTTTAAGAAGGGGGACCGGAGATTGTGTTCCAACTATAGGGGGATCACACTCCTTAGCCTCCCTGGGAAAGTCTATGCCGGGGTACTGGAGAGGAGAATCCGACCGATAGTCGAACCTCGGATTCAGGAGGAGCAATGCGGTTTTCGCCCTGGCCGTGGAACACTGGACCAGCTCTATACCCTCACTAGGGTGTTGGAAGGTTCATGGGAGTTTGCCCAACCAATCCATATGTGTTTTGTGGACCTGGAGAAGGCATTCGACCGTGTCCCTCGTGGCATCCTGTCGGGGGCTACTTCGGGATTATGGGGTTCAGGGCTCGTTGCTACGGGCTGTTCGTTCCCTGTATGACTGGAGCAGGAGCTTGGTTCGCATTACCGGCAGTAAGTCAGACCTGTTCCCGGTGCATGTTGGACTCCGCCAGGGCTGCCCTTTGTCATCGATTCTGTTCATTATCTTTATGGACAGAATTTCTAGGCGCAGCCAGGGAACGGAGGGTGTCTGTTTTGGTGGCCGCAGGATCTCGTCTTTGCTTTTTGCGGACGATGTGGTCCTGTTGGCTTCATCGAATCAAGACTTACAGCGTGCACTGGGGAGGTTTGCAGCCAAGTGTGAAGCAGCGGGGATGAGAATCAGCACCTCCAAATCCGAGGCCATGGTTCTCAGTCGGAAAAAGGTGGATTGCCCCCTCCGGGTTAGGGGGGAGTTGCTCCCTCAAGTGGAGGAGTTTAAGTATCTCGGGGTCTTGTTCACGAGTGAGGGAAGAATGGAGCGGCAGGTTGACAGACGGATTGGTGTGGCGTCCGCAGTAATGTGGTCATTGTACTGGTCTGTTGTGGTGAAGAAGGAGCTGAGTCGTAAGGCGAAGCTCTCAATTTACCGGTCGATCTACGTTCCTACCCTCACCTATGGTCATGAACTCTGGATCATGACTGAAAGAATGAGATCGCGGATACAAGCAGCAGAAATGAGTTTCCTCCGCAGGGTGGCTGGGCGCACCCTTAGGGATAGGGTGAGGAGCTCAGTTACCCGGGAAGAGCTCGGAGTAGAGCCGCTGCTCCTCCTCATCAAGAGGAGCCAGTTGAGGTGGCTCGGGCATCCGTTCTGGATGCCTCCTGGACGCTTCCCTGGGGAGGTGTTCCGGGCTTGTTCCACTGGGAGGAGGCCTCGGGGCAGACCCAGGATACGTTGGAGAGACTACGTCTCCCAGCTGGCCTGGGAATGCCTTGGGGTTCCCCCAGAGGAGCTGGAGGAGGTGTGCGGGGAGAGGGAAGTCTGGGGGGGCTCTGCTTAAACTACTGCCCCCGCGACCCGGTCCTGGATAAGCGGAGGAAGAAGATGATGAAGATGAAGATGAGACAATCAATATTTTTACAGAGCTATTTCCATTCACACAAGTCACATTTTAGCAAACTCTTTTGGCTAACTCCTACACTTCCTCCCGCAGTCCAGTTTTAATGCCTTTCTTGTGCTAAGCAACAATGTGGGAAACAATGCCATATTAGTGTTTATGTACCCTCAGGGCTGTGGTGTGTGCTGCGTGTTGTAATTATTTACTGCTTAAAATCACACTAATCTGAGTCATTCGCCATTAGTTACCTTCTTGCCTCTGTTTTCTTTGAATGACTAACTAGTTAACCCATTTCTTATGTTTAGTGTAATTTACATAAACAAATAAATGTAAATGTAATTTACGATAAAGTACGAATAAATTTTTTTTAGTGTAATATTAAGTTCTGTATATATAGTGCTGTATTTTATTACAGCATTTGTAATTGTTAGTAACAGTTGGGAATTTTCAGCAAATGTATCATCTCTTGAAGAACAAATAATATTTCTTAATGTACTGTACATTCTGTAGTTACATTTCTAATAATAATAGTAATTATTATTGTTATCATTACATCATTATATTGTATTATTATTATTATTACTGTATTGTTACATTAAAGATGTTTTAGTGTATCCAGAAGTGTTTCTTTAATGTTTTTTTATGCATAGAAAGGTACACAATATACTATATATTAAGACAAACATTTGACTAACTGATGTTAGACACGAACTGTACCTAACTGTTCCGACTTACTTAAAATTCTGATTTAAAGACAGACTTAGAAATGGAACTTGTTCGTAATCTGGGGACTGCCTGTACACCCAAAGACCAACTTAATATACACTGATCAGCCACAACATTAAAATCACCTTCCTAATATTGTGTAGGTCCCCCTTGTGCCGCCAAAACAGCTCTTACCCATTGAGGCATGGACTCCACAAAACCTCTTAAGGCGTTTTGTGGTATCTGGCACCATAATGTTGGCAGCAGATCCTTTAAGTCCTATAAGTTGCGAAGTGGGGCCTCCATGGATCTGACTTGTTTTTCCAGCACAACCAACAAATGCTCGATCGGACTGAGATATTGAGAATCTGGAGGCCAAGTGAACAACTTGAACACTTTGTCATGTTCCTCAAACCATTCCTGAACAATTTTTGCAGTAAGGATGGGCCACTGCCATCAGGGAATACTGTTGCCATGAAGAGGTGTACGTGGTCCGCAACAATCTTTAGGTAGGTGGTACGTGTCAAACTAACATCCAGATGAACACCAAAATCCAAGGTTTCCCAGCAGAAAAATACTCAGAGCATCACACTGCCTTTGCTGGCTTGCCTTCTTCCCATAGTGCATCTTGCTGCCATCTCTTCCCCAGGTAAACAACAGACATGCACCTGGCCATCCACATGATCTAAAAGAGAACGTGATTCATGAGATGAGGCCACCTTCTTCCATTGCTCCATGGCCCAGTTCCATGGTGCTCACTGCCCGTTGTAGGTGCTTTCAACAGTGCACAGGGGTCAGCATGGGCAATCTGATTGGTCTGCGACTACACAGCCCCATACGCAGCAATCTGCGATGCACTGTATATGTTCTGACACCTTTTTATCATGGCCAGCATTAAGGTTTTCAGCAATTTGTACTACAGTAGCTGTTCTGTGGGATCGGAATAGACGGGCTAGCTTTCGCTCCCCATGCGCATCAATGAGCCTTTGGTGACCCTGACTCTGTTGCGTGTTCACCGGTTGTCCTTCCTTGGGCTACTTTTGGTAGGTACTAACCACTGCATGTCTGATGACCACCATCCACTGATGATGTCATCTCGACTGGTGATGAAACACTTGCAGTCAAAATGCCAAGCTCGGCAAACACCTGAACATCTGAACTAAGCATTCCGGGAACACCCCACAAGACCTATCGTTTTGCAGATGGTCTTTCCCAGTCGTCTAGCCGTCACAATTTGGCCCTTGTCGAAATTGCTTAGATCTTTACATTTGCCCTTACACTTCCTGCTTCCAACAAATGAAATTCAAGAACTGACTGTTCACATGTACCTAATACATCCCACCCCTTGACAGGTGCCATTGTAACGAGATAATCAATATTATTCACTTCACCTGTCAGTGCTGTTAATGTTTTGGCTGATCGATGTATAATAGAGAGAGACATAGAAAAAAAAAAAACGTTACTATAGTATTTATAAAAGAGAGAGAGGAGGAGAGAAAGTGTGTGTGTGTGTGTGTGTGTGTGTGTGTGTGTGTGTGTGTGTAGGTACAAAAAACATTAAAGAAGCTTCAATGTTCGCTTTTCTAATGTTCGTTGACGTTTCACCTTTTTCCGATCGCTTCATTATTTCCACTTTAGTTTCAATCGTGATCGTTTTCCTTTTCTTTGATGCATCACCATCACTTGCATCACATTTATACTTTGATGGCATTGTTAGGAGGGTAAAAACAAAACACTTAAAGCCAAAGATGGTGGTGTGGTGGGTTTGTCCTGTACTTGCTTTCTGGTGGGTCTGGGGTTCAAATCCTGCTTGGGGTGCCTTGCGATGGACTGGCGTCCTGTCCTGTGTGTATCCCTTCCCTCTTCAGCCTTGCGCCCTGGGTTAGGCTCTGGTTTGCCTTGGGCCAAGCAGTTTCAAAATGTGTGTTTACAGTAACACATGAGACACTGTTAACAGCAACGGGGTCTGACTGAAAAAAACAAGGTTTTGTCCACATCACACAGTAGCGCCTGTTTGTTATTGCAAACCATTGCCTGTCACTTGAATTTTTGATATAATGGGCTTTAAGGGGATGGCTCGTAATGATGAGTTTTACGTAAGTCGAATGTTCGTAACCCTGGGACTGCGTGTACTTGGGTTCTAATTGGGAGGAGGTGGAATTTTCCTGATAATAAATTCATAATTTCAATTTCTTAATTTTGCCTAATGAACAGATATCTTGGAATGAATGAGTTTTTGTAAACCAAGGAATGTGTGTACAAAGTTGATAATACTGACACACACGATATATTACAAAGGCAATGGAAACGAGCCCTTCTGTTGGAGCCGCATCATTGCAGGACATGTGAAGTCAAAGCCCAGTGGACATTGGTGTTAAAACGCACACCACCATGGCTGCAGTCAGCTGGAGCGGATGGGCCAGTGACAGGAGCTGGTTTGATCTAAGGGAGCAAAAAAATGCACTCTGAGCACTGACAGCCCCTTCTGTGGCAGGCTGAGCCAAGACCACCCCTGAAGTCCCTCTGCTTGCTGAAGGAGGGGCAAGAAAGAGAAGAAAGAAACACAAGCGGCTTAAAATTCCTGTGTCCAAGTCACAAGGGTGCCAGCTTTAGAGGCACAGATAACAGGATTAGTAGGAGCACAGCTTCGGCGCGCGCACACACAGACAGGGTTCCTGTGCACTTTCCCTGCATTCCCAATTGCAGAACATGCACTTTTCACGGAGTGTCCAGCACAAGCCCAAAGGATAGTGAACAGAAACAGAGCCAAAATTTTCCTTGATAAAAATACTAAACCTGTTGTTTTCACTGAGGACGGAAAGCCAAGCTCAGAACTGCACATATTCTAATGCTTAAACTGTAACTTGATATTGTACCCAGCATATTAATTTATTCCTGGAGACAGTGGTGACCAGTTTGACAAATATGGAAAGTATTTCCCTCTCTGACATTTGTGATCAGTGAAAAACATTCAGACTGGAATGCTTTGAGATGCACCAAAATTTCCTAATTATAGGATGGGAATGAAAAACATAAAGTCAGCTTTAATGTAGCTGGATTTTTCATAGGAACATGAGTGTTGTCACAGAGATACGTGGGACCTTGTCAGAGCATCTGACTACTCACAGGTAACTTGCAGTTCATATCCTCAGGTAAAATACATCCACTTTGATTAACCTTTCCCTCTGAAAGGCTCCCATTTGAAACAGTATAAAATACTACTAGAAAGACAAAATGGCTTGTATACTAAAATTACACCTATCTGTACACACAGAAAAAAAATGACATCTTCTGATGCAACACTACAAAATACGACACCTGCAAGCTTTATTCTAATGCAGTGCATGATGTTTGCAGAAATGCTATATTTACGCAAGAAGCCACTGGGAAATGGTATGGATTTGTTTCCCCCCTCAACAAATAAGGATAGCTGTCACATGTAACTGGTTCCAGAATGTCATAAATGATGCTTTGAAGCTTTTTAAAATGCTATGCTCTATCTATCTATCTATCTATCTATCTATCTATCTATCTATCTATCTATCTATCTATCTATCTATCCCCTATTAGGCTCCCCTATTAAAAGCAAATTTTAAAAAAATGTATCGACTATCTGTAAACAAAAGGTAGATTGTAAAGAAGGCATTTATTTTCAGTGCAGTCTGTACCCCTTCAACACATTTTCCTGGAACGATTTACTTGGGGAAAAATGTGACCACTGCAAGCCTTTCTCAGCAAGAGCAGATGACTGATAAGGCAATTTCAACTCAGTGTTTTTTTCCTCCCATAAATTTGTTAGACTAGTCTTTTTAGAGTGAGGTGGAAGTGGAAATGTAAGCCCTCTCTGTTTCGAGTCGAAGTAGGACCAGAACTGTTATGCGGCCCAGGAGAGTTTCCTGTTTGTTGAAGCTGAAGAAATTACATTAATTATTACTGTGTTAATAAAAGACTGAAGTGGTTCAGTGTTCAACACAACTCTATGCATGTGGCACATTTATTTAAATTTAGAACCATTTGCATCCTAATCTTACATATGGAGAAATAAGAGACCACTTGACAGCATTCTGAGCCCCACAACCCCCACCCCCCCAAAAAAAACATAAATAAAAGATGTATTTGGTCTGAGCATGGGGGTGCGGTGGCGCAGTGGGTTGGACCGCAGTCCTGCTCTCCGGTGGGTCTGGGGTTCAAGTCCCGCTTGGGGTGCCTTGCGGCGGACTGGCGTCCCGTCCTGGGTGTGTCCCCTTCCCCCTCCGGCCTTACGCCCTGTGTTGCCGGGTAGGCTCCGGTTCCCCGTGACCCCGTAAGGGACAAGCGGTTCTGAAAATGTGTGTGTGTGTGTGTGTGGTCTGAGCATTAAAAAGTTGTGAAAGCATATCACAGGAAACCAAGCGAGGTTCAGAGTTAACAATATATAATTCATACTTTTCAACAAGTTGACTGGTTCCCAAAATGACGGGTAAAAGAGTTGAACATTCTGTGTTTTTATACTATATATATATTTTCAAGTTATTATATACTGGAGAAGCTCTCACATGCCCATATAGCATACAGCAGAAATTCAGTAGACCTCCTGGTGTGACTTAGATATTCATAATCAAAGACAATAATATCATTTATTTCACTGGGAGATAAAAGCCAGGTTCAGATCTTGGCCACAGGCTTGATGGCGAACTGTTGACCACGGACAAGTGTTAGAGGCAGAAGGGAACAGCCTAGTGCCATCCACAGCACATCTGTACAGCACAGATGTGGTACAGACTGTACAGGCACATGCGGCTCTTCATGGAGACACTTAACAGTCACATTCTACTGTGACAGTTACATGAGAAAATGGTGCAGACAAAACTCCCATGGTTTACTGTTTCCTACTTTTAGGAATTTCCTCTCTGCCACAGTGCCTGGAATGGAATGAGGAATGAGGATTAGCAAGCGGTCCAACTGTGTGCACACTGAAGGTTTAGCCCACTGCATCAGTGACAAAAAGAAGAGTTACTCATGTTATCACTTAGCTGTTACGATAAACCCAGTTAGCCATACTAAAAAGTCTGCTGCATACAACTGTTTTCAGAAAATCATGACCACCTCTGCGATGGAGCCTGCAAATTAAAATTGTATAACCACGTAATTTTGTGCCTAATAACTTCACAGAACAGCAAGAGAAGAGGAGTGCCGTATTAATGCAAAAGACAGAATTTCGCCTGGATTCATGTTGTATGCTACAGGAAAAAGATTCACCAATCACTTTGGGCAGCAATTAAACATTTCAGTGCTTTATTCACTTCTAATTATGAAGCCTGGTGACTCTACATTTGAAAGTGAGGATGTAAATAAAACATTTACTACTGTTTACTGGGTGATGGCTGAGGAGTACATCTGTTGGTTAAGTTTTGCAAAGAATTTTTTTTTTTTTTTTAAATTTCTTCATATATTCATGAACAAAAACTAATAAGCTATAAATTAATTGCTAATAGTGTGATAAATCTCTGTTAATGAGTTGAAATGCTGTACAGATTAAGACTCTACTACCCTGAACTGCTAACCAGACAAAAAGATCTGACCCAGTCACTTTAGAAACTTCTTACAAAATTCTAAAATCTTCCTGACTCTCTAATGCTCCTATATATACAGGACCATGGGCTGGTTGCCGTGGGACTGCAGAGGTTTCTTGTTTAATTATTTCTTCACTATCACTTTATTTCCCCTTGCTTGGGTTTTTTTCCCCCCTCCAAATTATACCATGTTTAGTGCTCTGTTGAGAAGCAAGATATACTGAAATATCAATGGATAAAATCAAATGTCTACATGCTTTTCCATGGTGTTACTTAAACTTGAGTTTCATTATTACATATGATATTATGTTAACCTCAATATTAATATCAGACACTTTTGACTTTGCAAATCAAATGTTTCCATAGTTATAGTATTCATATTTAGAACATGCGTTCAGCAAGTAAAATGGAAAAAGCTACAGCTTATATTTTAATGTTTCTCTACCTCAGGATTTAAAACTCCTTATATTGTATGTATACACCAACTGTTGTAAGTTACAAAGCATAATTCTTTGCCTTTACATCCGATATTAAAACTCAGTTTTACAGGTGTTGTTTGATATACAGGGGTGTGGTGGTGCAGTGGGTTGGACCGGGTCCTGCTCTCCAGTGGGTCTGGGGTTCGAGTCCTGCTTGGGGTACCTTCCGACGGACTGGCGTCCCATCCTGAGTGTGTCCCCTCCCCCTCCGGCCTTATGCCCTGTGTTGCCGGGTAGGCTCCGGTTCCCTGCGACCCCGTACGGGACAAGCGGTTCAGAAAGTGTGTGTGTGTTTGATATACATGGAGCAGAAAAGAAAGCCTGTAAGTTCAGGAAGGCAGGGTGTATATAAAATACTACACATAGCAAACTGGAGCCAGATAATTTCTTTATGATTTTTACAGACAAAACAAAACCACAGGGGGAAATGATGCGCTCACTGTGCATAGGGTCACCTTCTGCTACACATGCCATCTTCATTACATGAATCATGCTCTACGCTAAAGAACAGTGTAGGAAGAATTCAAACTTTGAGAATACTGCAAAACAGAAAAAACACACACACACACACACACACACGGAACCGCTTGTCCCATACAGGGTCGCGGGGAACCAGAGCCTATCCGGCAACACAGGGCATAAGGCCGGAGGGGGAGGGGACACACCCAGGACGGGACGCCAGTCCATCGCAAGGCACCCCAAGCAGGACTCAAACCCCAGACTCACTAGAGAGCAGGACCTGGTCCAACCCACTGCGCCACCGCGCCCCCCACAGAAAAAAAACAATTGAGTTTCATAAATTTCACATATTGGCCTGACATTTGACGAATCAAACTATGGCTGCAGTTTGCAACTTTTCGGTAAAATTTGTAATATTAAATCAACTCATGACAGAATTTATTTTAATCCACTTTCCCTGTAACAATATCTATAGCATTTGGACAGCTTTAACATCTGAGTCACAGATGAAATTTCACCAACACAGCTACAGACAATACTCGACTTATGTAAAGGTTCTGTTTCACAGACCCTTACGTAAGTCAAATTTTATGCAAGACGGATTTGCCCCTTCCCCTACTAGCCTATTTCAGAGGATTAAAGAAATAAGAATCTATTATTCTATGCACAACTATAGCACAAACATTTAAAACATGTAGTACAGGTAGCACAATAAATTACCAAGGAAAAAACATTATGAAAACCGGCACAGACTGCATACCTTCAGGATATTTGCCCTTCAGGTCCTCAAAAAGGCTTTATGTCATTGTTTGGATCATCATTAGCCATAGTGGAAAGTATTTCTGGATGTGGTCTTCCATCCACGTTGTTAGTAATTTTTCCATCTCACTAATGGCACCTTCATGTCTTTCTGTTTTTATTGCTGATTTCATGGATGTTCTTCCTTTCACATGCTCTTTCATATGAGCAGAATCCATCATGCAATAATTGAAACATTGAAAATACTGTAATTACTGTGCACTGAAGATGTCTTACAATGAGAAACACATGGTGACTGGAAAGATGCCTCTTGCATGGCATGCTACACAGGTCATATGCATTGCGTGCGTTGAATGTTTCACACACACGCATGCACACATTTTCTGAACCGCTTGTCCTATATGGGGTCGCAGGGAACCGGAGCCTAACCCAGCAACTCAGGGCGTAAGGCTGGAGGGGGAGAGGACACACCCAGGACGGGACGCCAGTCTGTCACAAGGCACCCCAAGCGGGACTCGAACCCCAGACACCCTAGAGAGCGGGACCCGGTCCAACCCACTGCGCCACCATGCCCCCTGAATGTTTTACAATTCACTTAATTTACAATTGAGTTTGGGCAATTCAAATATATATTTTTAATTTCCTCACACTTTCCTCAGACTATGTAACAGATTTATGCAAGTCAGGGACTGTCTGTATTCTGACTTTGTAAAGGTGCAGATGATTTCAGTGTAGCTGTTGCTCTCTTGTGGTAAACAATGAAAATAAAACAGTAAACAGTAATATGTTTAATGTCAAACCGGTTAATGATATACGTCCAATGCCAATCAATTTATATATCATTTCTACTTTTACCATTAACCTGGTTGTCAGGAGAATGTGTGCTATTAATAAAAAGTTATTTTCCCTAAGTGCAGTGGGTTGGACCGGGTCCTGCTCTCTGGTGGGTCTGGGGTTAGAGTCCTGCTTGGGGTGCCGTCCTGGGTGTGTCCCCTCCCCCTCCGGCCTTACGCCCTGTGTTACCGGGTAGGCTCCGGTTCCCCGCGACCCTGTATGGAACAAGTGGTTCTGAAAATGTGTGTGTATTTTCCCTAAATTGTCTATTTAAACTACCCACTTTTTTTTTATCCAAAACAACATTTATCTAAAAACACTGACATGCTCCTTCAACAAACTGCAAACTGTCAATATATTTCCACTGTTTAGGTTTTATTAGCAAAAATATATACTTTATAGACAAAAAGACAAAGGTAGGGAACACATTTGTATGTTTTTATTGTTGAAAGCTCAAACTCAGTTTTCTAATTAAAAGCAGAAACAAATAAACAATCCTTCCAAATCCATTGTTAAAAAAAGACTGAGCAGATAATTGGGGAAAGCGCTCCCATCTATTAGCAATGGTTACACCAAACTGTCCGCAAAGCAGACGGCTAATTTGCATAGCTGTGTAAACAGTAATTACACTTTACAGAATAAATGAAGCAAGGAGCAAAAAATTTTTTAATTTTTCTGTGCATTCTTTTCAAATTATAATTTCTACATTATTTGGTCCATTACTTAGGTCAATGACAGTGCTCCTCAACTCTCGACTGTTCCAAATTATACAAGTGAAGACAGGAGTTGGTCAATTTGTAATGTTAAAGTTTTACTCCAATATGTGCAGTACTGAATATCAGATTTTTTCTTTAGGAAATTCTAATGTTTTGATTTAATTGTGGCTGTCAAGAATACTTGTGTTCTCAGATATCTTCTGGTGATGTGAAGCACTGGGAGTAAATCTGTTTTCTTTCATAAGGTGAAAATTCAAATTAAACACGCTGTAATGAAACAAACTAGTTATGTTTCATGAACTGTCACTAACAAAAACTTTAAGAAGTAAAGTGGGAATAAACAAGTTTTCTTCATTAAATACTGAAACTTGCAACAAAAACAAGGGGGGGTGGCACAGTGGGTTGGACCGGGCCCTGCTCTCTGGTGGGTCTGGGGTTTGAGTCCTGCTTGGGGTGCCTTGCGACCGACTGGCGTCCCGTCCTGGGTGTGTCCCCTCCCCTTCTGGCCTTATGCCCTGAGTTGCCGGGTAGGCTCCGGCTCCCCGCGACCCCGTATGGGACAAGCGGTTCAAAAAATGTGTGTGTGTGTGTGTGTGTGTGTGTGTGTGTGTGTGTGTGTGTGCAACGAAAACAATGCCTTAGAATAAAAATGTTCATCATATGCAAAGAACATGATCATTGACAGTCCAGACTAAAACGTAAACATTACAACATAATGTTACTGTAATTATTTTTAAATCTATTATCACTAACTTCTTGTTCAGGGTGGTGATGGCCTGGAGCCTATCCCAGAAAACAGGGCATAAGACAGTGTACAGCCTGGTCATTCCATCATATGGCAGTCACAGGCACACACCAACCTTATGAACAATTAAATCACAATTTTACCTGAAACATGTGGGACAGTCCAGAGTACTTTCACTGTGAGATTTGCATGCACCTTGTTTTGTCACTTCACATGGAGGAATTCACCTGGTCTCCTAAGGCCCAGTCCCCATGGAGTGCACTCACCACAAATAACTTCACTTGCACCTCCAACCCGACCCCTGCATCATCTGGTCCGTTGACCATGCGAATTGTCACAAAGTGTCTCTTGACTGTGGGAGGAAATGCATGAGAACATGGAGGAATGCAAACTCCACACAGACTGAGCTGGATTCGAACCCTGTCTGAATTCAGAGTGCAGGAACTGAGAAATAATATATACAATTTGTAATGTTTTGTACATCTATAATATAATTCACACACACACACACACACACACACACACACACACACACACACATTTTCTGAACCGCTTGTCCCATTTGGGGTTGCAGGGAGCTAGAGCCTAACCTGGCAACACAGGGCGTAAGGCTGGAGAGGGAGGGGACACACCCAGGACGGGACGCCAGTCTGTCACAAGGCACCCCAAGTGGGACTCGAACCCCACACCCACCAGAGAGCAGGACCTGGTCCAACCCACTGCGCCACCGCGCCCCCCCGCTAATATAATTCACTGAAATGATTATTGCAATTACAGTAATTTTAGTCTTATTTTATCTTACCCAACACCTGAACTTATCTTCTTTTTAAAAATTTCTAACAAAAGAATATTGCACACTTAAAATTTTTTCGTCACAGTATAAAACATTACTTTAAACTTTGGCTTGGCATGTGAGGCTTGAGAGTTGAAATTCACAAGGTAAACCAGTCAAACAGCTGGCATCTTATTTATTTATGAACAATCATTTAAAGCATTAATTCCAAGTTTAAGCTCACATTTCATTTGTGTAATTATGGTTTAAAAGGGTCTACTCTGGTGCATAATGACAACAATACATTAACAGGTTTTTGTTCAGTTATTGCCCCAGAGCACTTAGTTAATCCTCCAACACAACATATCTGCTTACTGACAAAATCGCTCTAAAATCCTCCTGAATGTATTATTATTGGGTGAAAAGAAATACTGTGGAATGAAAAGTAGAGAATGACTTTCTTTGGTTAAGACCTGTATTGGGAACACTGTACAGAAGATAACTGGTCATATTTATTACCAAACAAGTTGGTATTTCGCTACTTTTAAGACATCAAACATCACTAAATAATTAGTGCACAAATTACCAGAATAGTTTTTCTAAGAAGATAAAACATAAAAAATGGACATAAGAATGTTCACTTAATCCTCATATACTGAGGTCCTGTACAAAAAAACAGAATAATAGCTCATAAAGTATATATCATTTTTAATACAGTAACATAATGATTGTTGTGCCAGTTACTAGATTATTTCAGTTTCATATGCAGTGGAACAAGTACTGATAACAGGACCAGTTGCTTTTGTGTTATTGCAGCCAGTGGCATGTTTTCAAAGGAACACTTTTAATGCTGTGCAGCTGCTGTGTGATGAAACACACACACACACACACACACACACACACACGCACACACACACACACACACGCACACACACACACACGCCACACACTGTGCAGACACCTGCTTCTGAAATTAACAATGTGTTGTTTCAAAATTGGAGAACTGAGCACTCACCAGTGAAGCACTTTAAAATGAGAGCTGTATAGTGTAAAACACAAGCTATCCAGGAATAACAGCTTTCCCAAAAGGATATAAATAAGACAATAAAATCTTCCAAAAGACAGTACTACGTTATGAGCACAGGGTTTCCTTCATAGAGAAAAGTTCGATACTTTAATTCATGTTGAAAACACAAAAATCTGGACCACTGTACCCCACTACTTGCTGTCATTACTGATAATCTATTAAATTAAAACACCAAAACAAGCTAGATATAAAAATAAATTATAAGTAAAATATGCTTTTGTCCTTGTCAGACATAAAAATAAAATTTGTTTTTGCATTTCAATTAATTTCCAAGTGATATTTTTAATCTAGTAATGTTTTTCTTTTTTTTTTTTTTTTTAACTAAGTAGGAATGGTAAATGTACTGTCTCTGGAATTCACCTAATGGGGTTATTTCACAAAACAAATTAACCCCATTATTTGAAGGATGCGTGCGCTTCTTTTACGTGACTCACAGGAAAGCACTCTAATCATTGTGAATGTGGCGTTCTATGTCAGTATTGAGAAACAGACAAAATACATAAAAGCTGAAATATTTTAAGGATAGATGATTATGCTTTCTAAATAAAGGAACTGCAGTAGAGATACATGTGCAACAGGAAACAGTTATTTGCTGAATAGCTGGGTAATACTCCACTAAGGAAAAAGCCTACCTTTGAACACATCAATGCTCACAATGAATGCTTTGCTAAGGCTCTATTTAATTATACAGCTTGTATTGTTTTATGAAGCCTGGTAGTACCATGTAACATGCACGTGTAAGAAACTGCTGATGGCGGGAGGTGTACAGGTATACAGCAAGATGACAGTTGTACATTAAATCACGGTCAGTCAAAGGTGATGGTATTTTAAGACACTTGTCACTACATATGGACAGAAAAAGCTTCCCTGCAACAAGGATGAGGGTGACCTTTCAACAAATTGATGCTTTTTTGTCCTTTCCTTTCTGAAACTCAAATGTCGAGAGCCCTACCGTTAAACACTTGTGGGATGCTTAGGGTTGCTGAAAGGCAGCTCATTTCCATCTTGGCTCTGTATCCTTATACAGCACACTGCATTGGGAGGCACAGATGCTCCATTCTGTGTAGGTGCTCTTTGTTTCAAGGGCAGTGTCTTTACATAAAAGTTGTGCTCCACCACCGACCCTCCCTCATAGTTCAGCCTCTCAGGTGGGCTTTTGTGAAGTGGAGTCATCAGGTCTCTTCAAGACAAAGCACTTGGTGGATTTCTCTGTACTGCTGGTATTACAGTGGAGTGAGTGGGAAGTACTGAGGGTACTCAGCCAGGTTCCCTTATTACTAATTACTAATTACTCATTCAAATGAAATCTTGACAGGCTGCTTGGGTTCTTGAGGGCACATGTTTGGCATTAGCTTCTAACTATCTTGCAGACGGGACACCGATTTGCACTT
The DNA here is from genome assembly GCF_900964775.1 of Scleropages formosus. Classification (NCBI taxonomy): domain Eukaryota; kingdom Metazoa; phylum Chordata; class Actinopteri; order Osteoglossiformes; family Osteoglossidae; genus Scleropages; species Scleropages formosus. Next base: position 1,500,261 of record NC_041818.1, read on the forward strand.
GCTGGAGTGCTCTAGGAAACACTTCCATAGACATCATTGAGGATATGGATAGATGAAGAATGATACCGTCCAGAATGATGCACATAAGGTAATATGAATGTTACAGGTTGTGTGGTGAAAACTTGCCTTGTAGGATGACCCATCAGACGAGGGTGCCTCACCTTCAGTACATCCTGGGTGTCATCCATGCAGTAGACGCGGATGCTGTATTCCAGTGTGGTGCAGTACGCAGGGGCAAAGAGAAGAAGCTTGAGGCGCTTGGCGGCAACCATGCTGAGGGACTCTCCAACAAGGGCAAAGCGGCCCAGCTGCTCAGTGAAGATGCGGCAAGTCTCCGCCTCTAGCTGACAGTAATAAGGGTCAGAGGGCAGCTCTTCTCCAACCTGCAGCACATCCTGTGGACATGGCACAGAAGCATCATTACGACAGTTGTCGTGGTTACATTTACTCACTTAGCTGATGCTTTTCTCCACAGGAACTTAAAATTCTTTAGCCATTTATACAGCTGGGTAATTTTACTAGAGCAACATAGAGTAAATACCTCACTCAAGGGTACTACATTCGGAGGTTGGGATCAGACCTGTGACCTTTAGATCGAAAGGCAGTAGCTCTATCGGCTATGCTACCAGCTCACCCTGGTTACACATCCATGCCAGTTCTGTCTATTGGAGACCTGCCCACCAGCTCAACGTACAAATCCCTGCTGTTACTGAGAATTGGTGTACAACAGTAATTTCTGCACAACATGTATGGAGCACTAGCTCCTCTCTTCTCTTGACTCAGCTGCCATTACCAGTTCCTGCAGCCCTGACACATAAAGCCTCACTGCCTCTGTAGCTACAGCTAATATTCTTCCTACTAATCGCCACTGTTTTATGTATCAACATTAGTAAACATAATCATAGTATACTGTTATATCTTATTCATTATTATAATATAGTAAGTTGTAATTATTATGATGCTGTATAAAATCTTTGAACTTGGCATTTTTGGTGCAAACATTTTATCTGGTGAGACAATGTCATCAGCATTGACCTCTGTCAGCAATAAAATGTCTGCACCGAAAATGCAGAGCTTGATCAGCTAAACAGGAAACTGAACCACTTGAGCTATAAATCTTTTTTTATCTCTATAATTACAGTATAGTAATTGTTATTACCATAATAATTCAAACTTATGCAAGTTCAAATTTAGCCAACAATTTAATGCTCCCTTTCAACCATTCAGAACGTAATCTGTATAGTATTTCTAATTATTACTTTGTTGCCTATAAAAATAATTGTCTACCTTGTACATTCACTCCTTAAGATGTGAGTAGTTTTGTGTTTTAAGGTTCCTGTTTGTTACAAGAACTCAAAATAACAGTGAACTTTAACTTTTTTTTTTTTTACATTTTTTGACTATAAATAATAGTTTCAGGAAGAGAACATGTCACTCTGCACCATACTATAAATCAGAAGAAATGCATTGTGGCTCTGCAAGCCAGGGAGGTAGGAGGGGGAGGAGGCACTGGACAGTAGCTGAACAATAGGCATGTCGAGCAGCCAGCATCATTGACCAGGGTATGCTATGCTGCTGGAATCAAGCATTTCGAAAAGGTTCTAAATGGGAACAATTTGTATTCAGCTTTTCAAAATGTTTTTCCACTGTAAAAAGTATACTGTGAATTAGCATGTGCAGATGCTAAACCTCAGGAAATAATGAATATGCAATAATTGTGCAGCTCTGCTTGGGTAATTTTTTGCTTTTCCTTCAATACTTCTATAAACCAAGCTGCAGCAGGGATGTTGGACGGGGGGGGGGGGGGATAAATAATAAATTGTTGGATCAACATTTTTCCAGCCCATACATCACCACATGTCTTTGTTATAATCATGTTGTTTATTGCAATGACTTTTTCGAAATCCATTTCATTAGGAAAACAATGTTATATTTTCTTGTCAGATGTACACTGCAACTATAATTTGGAGTTATTTAGCTACAAAGAGTCTGCATTTACTGCATTACGTAAATGTCAAAAGCAGACAGATAATTGATAATCTGCTGGTAAGTGTTGGTGACATCAAAGGACAGGTGGTTAAAGGGAAAATAAAAATGAGACCTTATTAACTGTGCTAACAAGTCACAGTATTTCATAAACAGGCTAGATATTACTTTACTACGTAGTGCTGTACTATGTGGGAAAAAATATGTACTGCACAGATAAGTGACCTACTGCAATCTCGGTCAACAAACTAAATGTTCCTCTTCAACAACAAAAACAAGCTTTTTCTTCATCATTCAAGTGCTTTATCTCTGCCATCTGTAGCTTCTGGTAAACCACTAACACAGCAGCCAAATCAATATCGATATACACTGACTAATGACAAAATCCAACAGGAATAAAACAAATTCAGTCCCTCAACAATACAAGGTTTATTATCCGTTTAGAATCTGAGTGAAAAAGTAACACTGAAATCGTTACAACATTAACCACTCGAGTGCACACCAAAGGTCACGCAGAATACATTCCCACGTGCATTGGTAAAATAGGTTGGTCAGTCTACATGAACTACATGTCCGACCTTAAAGAACACGGAGTTACAGTACGTTGCTGCTTCTCGGCCATTAGGTAGCTAGCTAGCAGAGTGTTCGCTTATTAGATACCAAATGTCCTTTTTAATCAGAATGTCGACGTCATTATTTAAGAGCTATGTTACACAGCACGTAACTAGAAGTAATTCACCCGCTGAATAAATGTATTGAAGCCAGTGTTTGCTACCTTTCTTAATATTTAGAGTATTTGAATTGACTGCCCCGTCCTGGGTGTGCCCCCTCCCCCTCCGGCCTTATGCCCTGTGTTACCGGGTAGGCTCCGGTTCCCCGTAACCCCATATGGGACAGGCGATTCTGAAAATGTGTGTGTGTGTGTGTGTGTGTGTGTGTGTGTGTGTGTGTGTGTGAATTGATTGTCTGTTTTGTTTATTAGTTATTTGGATAGTGTTTCTTTATGTCTGAATTTTCTTTTTATGGAACAGTCAGCACTGCAGCAGTTAAGGGTAACGACTTGTAACCTAAAGGTTGTCCATATTCTATCCTTGCCACTGTTGTATTTCCTTTGAGAAAGACATTTACCCTGAACTGCTCTAGTATAAATAATTATAAATACTCTGCTATTCAAAATGGTAGACAGTTGTAAACCATTTTGGAAAAAGGTGTGAGCCAAATGGAAAAGGAATGATACAACTTCATTTGGGGCAGTAGGTAGTGAAGTGGTTAAGGCTGTCAGCCTTGCAATAAAAGGACATGGGTTTGAATCCTACTCCTTTTGCAATACCCTTGAGAAAGGAACTTATCCAGAATGGGTCCCGTAGAATATAACCTGTTATACTGTATTAATGGATAAATGTGCTTTGGGCAAGTAATTTATTACAGTAAACCATTACAAGTTTGACCAGGCAAAGCGTTTCCATGCATCTCCTCTCTTTGTTTCTCTCCATAAGTTTCCTGTTGCTGTTAATGTCAAGGTCAACACCATGGATCTGCATTCCAATACCCACAAAACTGGATCACTATAACCCAGCGGTGTGCTCCTCTACTTCCGGCTCTTCAGTGATCCCACTCAATATGGGTCCCAAATAAAGAGCCGGTTCTTGGTTTTCACTCCACTGTGGTGGAATGAACATCCCATGCCCATGAGAACTGCTCAATCTTCATAAACATTCAGGAGGGGTCTCAATCCCAGTTCTCCTCCTGACCTTCTAATTGCTCCATAAACTTACATCACACCATTGCTGTTTATTTACTAGCAGTTCTACTGGCAAAAACGGTGGAATTTGACACATTTTGCTTCAAGGCTTGTATCTGTATGTAAAGGTCTAAGTCTCTGGGTGAAACATTCACTTGAGCAAAAAGTAGAAAAGTATGACACTAAATTAATAAATGTTTCAGGTGCGAATATACTTTTTGGCTTTGAATTAACATAATTATGGGTAAAACATTTGTCATTTCAAACAATCTACAGTAAGTCTGTGAAAGCAAAGGGCAGTGGAGTGTTGTGATGTGGGAAGCGATGTGTCACAGAAGCTGAAATACAAATCCAAAGCCAAATGAATTGTGTTACGGAGGTCTCTGCATAGATACTATTCACATTAACAAACTCTCACAATTTAAGATTGCTCCGATCTGGTCCACTAAGCCTCATAATAGAGGTATCACTGCATTGAATTAACTCATGTTTGAATGTCTGTACAGGTGTGTACAGTATGTCTGTGCGAGCTTGAAAGCCTGCATGTGAGGGAAATTCTGCTAAATTAAAACTGGAAGAATTACTGAGACCTGTAAATTCAGCAGATCCAGCAGTAAATGTGATGAGCTGGTCATTTCATTCTGTTATTAGAGAACTGCATACTTCACAACAATATGGTGTATTAAAGGTTTTTCTTTAGTAATTAAAATTTCTGGCAAGAGAATTACATGAAAATGTTAAGGTTTCCATGCATAAAACTGCTATAAACAGGGTGTAGCTGTAGATGTACACTGAGACTTGGAGGAAGTTCTGCATCAGTGTTGAGCAGGTCCTATTAGGTGAAGGCCAGCAGATCAGTGATCCTCTAAGCGTCTAAATGTTCCCTACTCAGCTCCGTGTCTCACATCACCTATGCTTGTTAAAAAAAAAAGAAAACATAATTTTATTAATTTTTGGTTTGTTTAGCTAAGGCCTGTGTCTAAGGTAGCTTTCATGGATCAGTTCACAGAAGGTGCAACATGGTCAAATGTCGACAAACTGGATTAGGCATATCATGTTGCTAATAACATAGAAACATCCAGCACAGGAACAAACTCTGACTTAATAATTTTGTTTAATTTGGTTGTAGAGCTCTGTTTTTTTCTCTTTTGGGAAAACAATAGATCTCCACTCTTCTTCTTTCTGTTCTATTTATAAAATATGTATTTTCCGGTAAAATAAATTACTTTGTCCTGAAGGCCATTTTCTATCTTCAGCAGGACAAACTTTGATTTGTCTGTGGCCTCTTCCCCTGTTCCCAACCTGTGGCCTACTGGCTATATCTGGGTCTGGGAAGATTAAATGCGGTCCTCTAACCCGAGTCTCAGACAGGCCAATTCATCGTGCAGACACCCTGCCGCTACCACACCAAGGGGCCTGAATAATTTATGCACGATATCTAACATGAAAGAGGATCCCAGTGCCTGTCCACCTCCAGCACGGCATGCTGAGCAAATCCTGGCCTGGGCACTAAGGCCTTCATACACCTCTACTGGACAAAGTCAGCGCTTTGTCCAAAATTAGAACCTATGATAACCCAAATAAAGAAAAAATGTGAAATAAAATTAGCCTATAACATTACCCTAGTTGTATAGAGCTATGCATAACACTAAAAATAACCTTGTTGCTATGCAACAGGTATGATTTCCACTTTTATTTTCTTCAAACAAATTATTATACTTGGATAATAGTATAATGCCAAAATCACTCCTCAATATTAATGCAGTTGTTACAAGTACTTTCATTATTTCTTATACAATAACACTTACTGTATACTGCTATTAAAGCTGCAAATGTTATAGTTAAGAGCTGGCAACTGATGGTTTAATTCCATTGTCATACCCTGAGATACACCCATTCGGGTTGCGAGAATTTGACTTTACACTCATAATTTGGGTATTGTGCACCTCCCTCCAGCTGAGCAGTGTAAGACCAGCATTACCATGTGCCCTTTTTCTCGCCTGTTTGGACAGTGCAAAACCAAGTCAGCTTGTGTGTCAGTTCATTTGCATTGCTTTTGTTAATTTCTTTTGTCTTTTTGATTTTTTTTTTTTGTATGAAAGGTTGAATTAATACATTGAATATCATATGTACTGTACATATATTAATGTTTGTGAATGTTTGTCAATAGTATACGGTACATAACAGTTATGAAAGGGCTGAATAAGCGCAGGCAGACTGATGTTCTGTATTATAGAGTAATAAATGAAGGGGAACTGCACTGCTTTGTTGTGTTATAATAACTAATGTTAACGAGTGAAGTAACTGTGTCCAATTTAATGGGATTTGGGAACACATTAAAGATTTGCTTTTGAAACTAATCGTAATTTCCACTCAGTTATGAAAATTTACCTTACGAAGGGTTTGGCAGTAATGCATCACAACTGTAAACCTCACTTTACGAAGGGTTTTCAGGAACAAATGACCTTTGTAAGGTGGTAGAATACTGCATTATGCTATACGTGTAATATGTGGACTGCAGAGTACCAGATACCCACCTCCCAAGTGCCCTCATATGACTGCTTCTTCAACCTCATGGTCCAGTTCTCAGGGCTGGCATCTGAGCAGTGGTCCATGCTGAGAATGACGGGTCGGGTCAACATGACGCCTGGTGGGCCACAGCTCACGACAGGACTCAGCAGCGTCTGGCAGCCAGCCAGGGGTAACCTGACACACAGGTTGACTACACTGTAGGACCACGGTTTCAAACATCAGCAGTTCTTAGGTACATGTGCCTTTCAGTGGTCTTTACTGACTGCTGCACCTGTCCTCTTCTCACATACCAGGCACCTAAAATTGAGGTACTGAAGCCTGTCCACACCCACTCCCTTCCAGGACTAGCAGTGACACCAGGAATGGGCTTGTTTGGAGAAAGGAAGCACCAGGTGTGGCCAATTCTTAAAAAAATGGAAACTTGAATAAACTTTAAGAGAGACTACAGATTCCAGTTGGCCTTGCTTTTAGTCTTTTTTCCTTTCTTCTGAAGTTGGAGAGGCTTGAGAGAACACTGCATATGCATAAAGGTTTGAACTTGTGCGAACTTGAGGGAATTGAAGTAAGTTAAAGGAGATTTAGGAGCTTTATGTTAAAAGGTTGATTTAATTTGTTTGTGTCCTGTTTTCTTAAGTTTTATATCAGTCTTGGTAGTTGTTTATCAAGGAAAAAGAAAAAGGAAAAATCCAAGTTTCACACACACACACACATCTTCAGAACCGCTTGTCCCATACGGGGTCGCGGGGAACCGGAGCCTACCCGGCAACACAGGGCGCAAGGCCGGAGGGGGAAGGGGACACACCCAGGACGGGACGCCAGTCCATCGCAAGGCACCCCAAGCGGGACTCGAACCCCAGACCCACCGGAGAGCAGGACTGCGGTCCAACCCACTGCGCCACCGCGCCCCCTCTCATCCAAGTTTCAATGTTTGGTTATTACTTTTACTTATTTAGCAGATGATTTTCTCCAAGTGACTTCCAATGAATTCTCTGTAGTGTTATCAGCCCACACACCTTATTCATTGTGGTGACTTACACTGCTAGATACATTACTTACAAGGGGTCACTCATCCATACATTAGTGGAACACACACACGCTCTCTCTGTCACTCACACACTATGGGTGAACCTGAACAGCATGTCTTTGGACTGTGGGAAGAAACCTAAGCAGACACAGGGAGAACATGCCAACTCCACAAAGACTGAGCGGGGATCGAACCCACGTCCTCTTGTACCACCCAGGTGCTGTGAGACAGCAGCGCTACTCACTGTAGCGCTGTGCCGCCCAATTACTATTACTGTTGAACAGTTATGGGGGGGGTGAAATTTGGCATATATTTACCCACCACCAATCCCTGTCTGGTCACTTCAGGAACTCGATGCTCTGGTGTGTTACAGTAGTTAAGAACATATAAACAATGAAGCATTAATAATGAAAAATGGGTGGTTTTTCAATTTTCTCAGTCATTACCATGAACACAAGGTTATTGTGTTCCGTTTTGGGCAGAATCAGATTGCGCTGATGCAACATGACGTACAGTACCTGTGATCATTTGTTTATACCACAATAACCATGCAGAAGGAAAGGGGAATGGACATACCGTACATCTTCCTTTCTCTGAACAGTTAGATAAATCTCATATATTTTTCCTCTGGGAATAGCTTCTGGTGGGATGAGGAGGCTGACTCCTAGAAAACAAACAAATGGAGGAAAAAACAACAGCATGAGGCCCTGCTTGCTCTCTTTTAGTTGTCATGGTTAGTACAGTGCTGTCTTTCACCTTGCTGCAAAGAGGGTCTGGTTGCTAACTACATCAGAACAAATGAGCTGAGAAGGTCAATGGTGCCCTGTATCAAGCACACTGCGGTATCCGCCACACTCGGCACATTCTCCAGCAATCAGTCTTCCCAACAGCATGTAAAGGTGCAGCTTAAAGGCATATTATTGCAGAGGCTTTATAATGACTTCATCTCCAAACTGGGTCGGTGACAGTGAAGCAGGAACATTCCAGCAAAGCTGTGAGGTTCTTTTGCCATTTTCCCCGAAAAGGATTTGCATCACAGGGCCGGGCAGAAACATATTTCATACCAGTTATTTTGCAGGTAGTTATGCTTTTTTGCAAGGTGTTTCTTCCAGAATGTGCAGGTTAAAGCACAGAGAATAGTGGCGAGTGGGGAAAAAGTGGCTGCAATTCGAAGAACTCAAAATATGAAATGGACTCTCTGTTGATTGAACTTTGAGGCCCTCGGCAAAACATAAAAGGCTGCTTGAAAGGTGCGGTATTCCACTTGTCCACATGGGCTACTCTAACAGGTAAACCACTCGATCAGTCTTTTCAGCCTTCATGGTAAAACTAAGTAGTGTGGATGTGCTGTACAGTTGTGTTGGTGTGTTTCACTTCACCTGTCTGGAAAAGTACTTCTAAATTTCTAGAAATGTATATACAGATTTCTGATGCAAGTCAGCATTTGGAACAGTGGAAAGTAATCTTTTCATTGCATTATATTTGATATTTAACTTCTTTCTTCTACTCCTTTGATAAAAGTGTAAATTAAAGATTTATTTTATAGTCTATCTTATAAGATTTACTTATCTATAGGGTAATGATGAGCTCTTTGGAAATTTCATGCAGGGTCATGTAATAATTTCATGAAGTAAACTTATGTGTGTGGGTGACAGTGTGTGTGGACTGGCCTGAGGGTGATGAAGGCTATGTGTGACATTTAAATAAATAATTAAAAGAACGACAATGATGCAAGACAGAGGACTGAAACACACAAGAGAACACAAGTGAGATGGTGTTCTGAGTTCCAGAATACAAATGAGAATAGGGAACATGATTCCTGCAATAAAGTGCATCTCTCATAGAGATGACTGGTGCAGTTTTGAGAGTGTCTCTTTATTCTGCTGAATCAAATGTTGCAGATCAGATAAATGAACATCTGGACTCATCATTATGGTATTAATAACTGTTGACAAAATATGTAGAAAACTGGATTTTAGGAGGCAAAATAATGAGGGTGACTGAATATGCATTATGTACAGTGGAAAAATTTGTTGAACAATGCAGCTGCTTTTACACACTTTATAATCTAATATGAGTTTGGGAGGAAATGGCAGCAGTTATAGCCAATAGAAATACTGGCTTTCACAGGAGTAATACATCACAGACAGGCAGAAGTAACAAGAGAACAATCATTGCAAAACTGCTTCTCAAAATCACAATATCGTAGTGAGAGGTCAACATTTCGCTATAGCCTAATGTTACCTCATTTTACTGTTCACTTCCGAGGATAGCTATGAAAGGTTAGGTCTGTCAGTAGCTTAATGTAAGAATACACTACAGCCTTATTCATTAGTTATCAAAGGATTCAGAAACTCCCTTACATTTACGTAAAACTCATAGTTATAGACCACCCCCGTAAAGCCTACTATATTAAAAATTAGAGTTATGATTATGATTCATAATAACAGACTGGCACTACTTTGCGACATGCATCAAAACATTGTGCGTCTACAGCAGTTTATCAGCTTCTGGAGTTGTGAGCCCGAGGTAAGACAAAGACTTCCTTCTTTTCAGTTGGACAGTCACACCCACGACCTCGCCCCGAATGTCCACACCTGCCCGAAATCAGAGCAGCGGATATAAAGAAGCCATAGTTGCACACCCTCGTTGCAGAATCTCATTTGAAAAATTCGTCTCTCGAGTGCTCTCAAGTGAACGCACAAAAACCTAACCGTCCTTCCAAGTCCCTCATTCTCCTTAATCCTTTGTTCCCACTCCTGACATCCACGGCTCCTATCACTTGTATCGCCTCCTCAACTACGACATCAGATTCTCCCCAAGACCTACGTTTGTGCATCAATCGACCTACGCCCGTTGGCCTGTTACATTGGATTATTATTATTATTATTACTGTATTGTTATATTAAAGGGGGTACGGTGGTGCAGTGGGTTGGACTGGGTCCTGCCCTCCGGTGGGTCTGGGGTTCGAGTCCCGCTTGGGGTGCCTTGCGGCGGGCTGGCGTCCCGTCCTGGGTGTGTCCCCTCCCCCTCCGGCCCTACACCCTGTGTCGCCGGGTAGGCTCCGTGACCTCGTATGAGACAAGCGGTTCTGAAAATGTGTGTGTGTGTGTGTGTGTGTGTGTGTGTGTGTGTGTGTGTGTGTGTGTGTGTGTGTGTTATATTAAAGATGTTTTAGTGTTTCTTTAATCTTTTTCATGCATAGATAGGTACACTATATACTATACACTAAGACAAACATTTGACTAAGTGACGCTAGATACTAACCGAACCTAACTGTTCTGTCTTACGTACAAATCTGATTTATAGACAGACTTAGGAATGGAACTCGTTTGTAATCCAGGGACTGTCTGTATTGTAAATGTATATGACTCTGTATGAATCAATGTCATATTTTTCCATAGTGTATCTTTCAATGTCCTGGAACAACTGACCATTTGATATACTGCAGTGAGTTGTTAATTCTGCTATGAAACAACCAAGCATGTCTTGCATGTGAGGGGTACATCTACTGAACAAGCAATCCGTCTGTTTTTATAGGGCAAAATAATTTCCACTGCTTAGAACTGCAAATGAATACTGAAAAACCACTCCTTTTGCCAGGTAGAATATCTGATGTGGCAACAAGAAAATCTGTACTGTCATCATCAGATATTTGAATAAACTCTAAAGGGCTCCTCAGAGTGACTTGTGTTACAGTTGTGTGCTGTGTGGGGACTGTCTTACTCAACTGACAGCCAGAACAGTAACACCGTTGGAAGCAACTTCTTTGATGCGTGCTTTGTCAGTATAAAGCTCTGCCAGACATTAAAAAACACAATTTTGCTGATGTAAACAAAGTAAATTATGGAAGAACGTGAATACGTTTCTGGAGTGTCTTCAGCTTGAGGTTTTGCTTGCAAGACAGAGAAACATAAAGCGTTCTCTTTCTTTTGTGAATTACATTTTGGACAAGTGAAGAAATAAATTAAAGCCTCCAGGAGGATATTGCTACTGGATCACTTTGCGTTTTCTAATGCAACAGTAAATGTTTTCCCTCTTTAGTCCAAATAATGGCAGTATTGAGATTTTTAACACTATTAGTATACAGAAAAACAAAATTATGGACCACAGTAGAATCTCGGTGATCCAGTGTTTATTGTGGCAGTATGTATGAATGTCAGAAAGGTATAAGAAAAACAACTTGTGCTTTCATTATCTTGTGTCTGTCTGTACAGACAAACAGTTCTTTGTCTGTTGTTCCAAGCATTTTTATTCGACTCAGAGTTACATGTCATTTGGGAGAAAAACATCTGCCGGATCAATAAATGTACGTGAAGTGACTCATTAATAATCATTCTATTTCCCCACTTTTTATCCCCGTTTGAGAATGCTACAAACACTTGTTTGTTTTGTTTCGTACAATATTTACACCTAATAACATATTGATTCTTGTTTTTTCAGCATTTCAGACAGTCTTTAATGGAAAATTCTCCTCAACCTACTTTTACTGGAATGGAACACCTGCCCTTAATATGATGAAACGAAACATTTAGGCAGCCAAGGTTGAACCTTTAGCCCATGGAGATTTTGATCTAAAATGCAAATGCCTTTTCAGGTAACATTTTTCTAGATCAATGGATTGGCCATCCAGCGCTTTCAATGAAATTTTAATCAAAAGACAAGACTGTATAGTTTCACTGAGAGTCTTAGGTGCCACATGTTTACACTGCGAATTATGAGCAATTTATTGTAATAAGAAGAGAGATAGTATAGATGTCTATATTTTTCAAAGTGATGCAATATGTTACATCTTTGCCATAGAAAGATGTGGCCATTATTACTATACCAATTATTACACACACACACATTTTCAGAACCGCTTGTCCCTCACGGGGTCATGGGAAACCGGAGCCTACCCGGCAACACAGGGCGTGAGGCTGGAGGGGGAGGGGACACACCCAGGACGGGACGCCAGTCCGTCGCAAGGCACCCCAAGCGGGACTCGAACCCCAGACCCACCGGAGAGCAGGACTGCGGTCCAACCCACTGCGCCACCGCACCCCCCTATACCAATTATTATTACAATAAAAATAGTCAGTATATATTTATACTGAAACTGCAACTGAAAATGCTAAGATATTTACCCATTTATGCAGCTGCGTAATTGTACTGCAGGAATTTAGGAACATTATCTCGCACGGGGTGATACAGCCGGGACTGAAACCTGCAACTATTGGGTCCAAAGGCAACAACTATAGCCACTACAGTACCAACTGCCTCAAACACTGAAAAAGTACAGACACACACACACACACACACACACACACACACACACACACACACACAATGGCTACAACTGCTTGTCCTGAGCGGGATCGCGGCAAACCAGAGCCTAACCCGGCAACATAGGGCGCAAGGCTGGAGGGGGAGGGGACACACTCCGGGCGGGACACCAGTCCGCTGCAAGGCACCCCAAGCATGACTCGAATCCCAGACCCACCACAGAACAGTCTCATTGAAAAAGTATTCAGTTTCACATGCAGTGTTCTGTTTGCTGGCATTTTTGAGTGAAAACGTAGAGCTATAGAACTTTGTGAGTGTGTGGTCAGGGCTCACCTGTGTTGGGTATGGTTAGCCGCCCCCCAAGGAAGTTGAAGGTGCCATAGGAGGTGTTGGCTGTGTCACGTGGCAGAGTTTTGAAATAACTCTGAGCGGAGAGTCGATTCATGAATTCGGCTGGGTCCGAAGGAAGCTTTCCATTATGGAGTGTGTGGGACCCATTGGGCAGGGGGTCCAGAAGGGGCCCGTTGGTGACAGAGAACTTGCCGGTGATCTCGTGCCGAGAGCGGAGGCTACCCTGGTAGCTGCTTGTAGTAGTGGTGAGGTCGGGCTGGATGGTAAGCAAATGGGAGTTCTCTATTAGAACAGAAACAGACAAAGGCCAGTGAAAATCTCCCAGTGCTGCAGAGGTTAACATGCCCCACACAGCTATTTCTGCAAACATGTCCCTGCATGCATTAACACCGCCCCCCCCCCCCCCCCCACACACACACACACACACACACAATAAGTCCTTCTTTAACTGATCAATTTCCTCTCTCTTTCGCATTCAGGCTTGAAAATCAATCCCAAAAAGCATTTATGGGAAGCTTAGCAGTCACGGTACAAAAAGCTTTTCTGACACTGCTAAACAGAGAATAGTAAACCTGAAATCCATAAAGTCACATCACACTTGCTTCTGTGGGTGTTTTCACAGTCATTACAGTGCACTTCCCAAACAGAAAAACACTGGGTTGGCAACACATAAACACACTGAAACTAGTCAAGGTGTTTCATACTGCAGGATGTCTGACAGCCGAAGAAGTGTTCTTCTCAGAGCCATTGATACGTGCTGTCCAATTACACAAAGAAGCCTCAAGTAAGCCAAATTAAAACTGCTGCATTAAAAATTAAATTAAACATTTATTACTTATTACTTACTAATTATGCATTAAAAATAATACTTATTAATTTTACTTATTAATTTGATGATTAATCATATTTTAATTTTCATTGTTGTTGTGTGAAATTGAAGCTTCTTTCACTGACCAGAAGTGTTTCTGGGAACACAACATACAGTTATTTATTTATTTTTATTTGCAACGTGTGGCCCATATCAAGCTTTTCATTTTATAATGAATAGTCTAATATGAAAAAGGGGGAGTGGTGGCGCAGTGGGTTGGACTGGGTCCTCCTCTCTGATGGGTCTGGGGTTTGAGTCCCGCTTGGGGTGCCTTGCGGCGGACTGGCGTCCCGTCCTGGGTGTGTTCCCTCCCCCTCCGGCCTTACGCCCTGAGTTGCCGGGTAGGCTCCGGTTCCCCGCGACCCCGTGAGGGACAAGTGGTTCAGAAAATGTGTGTAGTCTAATATGAGCCTTGAACTGCAAATGGAAACACACACACACACACACTTTCAGAACCGCTTGTCCCTTACGGGGTCACGGGGAACCGGAGCCTACCCGGCAACACAGGGCGTAAGGCCAGAGGGGGAAGGGGACACACCCAGGACGGGACGCCAGTCCGCCGCAAGGCACCCCACGTGGGACTCGAACCCCAGACCCACCGGACAGCAGGACTGCGGTCCAACCCACTGCGCCACCGCACCCCCGATCAAATGGAAACAATTTTATATAATTCATACATACAAAAAGATTTATAGAAATTCTTGTAGTGTATTGCATGCATGTTTTAGGAGTATTCTGATTTAGTCTATCAATGGACTGGCATCACATCCAAGATAGACACTGCACCATCTAGACCCTGTTTTGGACAAGTGGTTATTAATAATAAACAAATGAAAGAAAGAAGAAATAAAAGAATAAATGAATGAATATTTTGATTTAAAGTACCTGAATTTTTTAACTTATATTCTGCTAAATTGCCATGGGCAAGAAGCAGACTTGTTATCACTCATTATGGCTGATATTCTGGACACTTAAGTGTTATTTTTTCTCTTCTCTGGTGATGACATTATTATTCAGTGTGCCTCTCTCTATAATGGGTAAATCAAGTAACAATGGCTGAGCTATTTATTACTAAACACGTACATTTTTTTGTATAATGTTAACACACGCACGCACGCACGCACACTGGCTGAAGCCGCTTGTCCCAGGCGGGGTCACGGCGAGCCTGAGCCTCACCCGGCAACACAGGATGTAAGGCTGGAGGGGAATGGGACACACCCAGAACAGGACACCAGTCCGTCGCAAGGTGCTCCAATCAGGACTCGAACCCAAGACCCACCAGAGAGTAGGACCTGGCCAAGTCCCATGCGCCACCGTCCCCCCATAATGTTAATAGTGTACATTATTAACAATTACTATATTAATTTGCTCAAAAGTATTTTTTTATGTTAGTGAGCACTTTCCTTGTATTGTTTGATTAATAATAACTGTAAACTGTAGTTTTGACTAACTTGCTACAAAGGTAGTCATATAAAAATATGTTTTGGTCGGCAAAAATGAAGCTTGAGTAACATTAACTGTTTCCTATCCAGACATTTCTTAGGTAAAGTCGATCTTGTCTAAATCTAAGTAAAATAATGTGACCAACCTACTTAAGAAGGAAAGCTCCACCAAGAATATCTTGCTGTGAAAGCCAATAACTTTGAATTGCTTATTGCACAAACCTACTACGGTAAGTCAGTTTGGACAATTACAACCCAAAATTATTCTAAAAATTATACTGCAAGCTAATCTGAGTGGATAGATATATATTGTTATCTATTAAAATAGATATCTATTTGTATCTATGTAGATCTATTAATTTTAATTTTAATGTAGCTCAAAGTGAATGAAAATGTGAAAAAAAGTTTCATATGTATTTTAGTTTATTAAAATTTTACCCAGAATTTTGACAGAACCTTACCGATACATAAATTAATGGACATCTCAACTGTTAAGCTTGTATTAACTGCACAGATAATGGATTTGCCAGAAGCTGACAAACACTGAAGATATTTGTTTGATGAATATTTTAAATAGGGTATTTAATGAATTGTCAATTTTTTTTGCCAGTCTGGGATTGTTTGAAGCATATTTCCTTACTTTGCTTCACTGAGCAGCCGAAAAGGAGTTGAACACAACAACGGTTGCTTAAGCAGCATTCAGGTTTCCCAATCACATTAACACCATTGAAATATCCAAAGTCAACAATTGGAAATATAAGTAAACCTCTAGGAGAGAGAGTAGTTGGAATGAAGATGATTGGAATCTGTTTTTCCAGTTCCAGAAGAGCCCAGTCCTGTAAAAGAATGTCAGAATTTGGGTTTCCTGCACTTCAATAAAAGATAGCTGTTGAAGCACAACCTGGCACAATGAAAAGAGCTGACAAGAGACTTTAAAAGAAGAGTTGTTGAATCTCAAAAAGCTGCACAGGGCTGAGAAAGCACTTCTAAAGAAACAGGCCTCTACCAGTTCACAGTATGGCTGATGCACATGGGAGAAATTCTGCACTGCCACTGAACTAAGAGTGAGCATGCCTCAAAGATCACTATGTGTTATACAATGCAGTGTTCAGGGAGATGACAAAAACCACTGGGTGACAACTAAGGATCTGCAAGCATCACTTACACTTGCACTTAATAAGGTTTGCAACCATAAGGCTACTGTAACAAACACTGAAGAAGACTGCTGCTCTTGGGCGGTTACCACACAGGAAATCACTATTCTTGAAAAAAAGCAAAACTAAGGTTTACAAAAGCAACTTGAGGGTTGGAAGAACATAGTTACTTGAAAAGATAAGACAAGAGTTTTACTTTCTGGCAAAAGTTTAGAGTGTTATGATATGGAGAAAGAAGACACTGCACACCAATACGAAAACCTCACAGCAAACCTAAAGCATGGTGGAAGGAGCATCATCATGTGGGTTTTTTTTTGGGGGGATCTTAAGGCTTGGATGGCTCGTAGAAACTGAGGGGATAATAAATTTCAACTTATATCAGCACATTATCAGTAATTCTAGAGGAGATCAAAAGAAGATTGGTGCAGTATGCAGCATGATAGCAACCTCAAACACAGGAGTAAATTAACAATGAGGTGGCTTAAACAGGGGAAATTCTGCATTTAGAAATGGCCAAATGAGAGTTCTGACCTCAGTCCTACTAAAATGATGTGGCATGATCTGAACTCAGATGTTCTTGTAAGACGCCCCAGAAATATAAATGGACTGAAAAATTCTGTAAACAGGAATGGACTGACGTACTTTCTTACCACTGCACAGTTCTAATCAGCAGCTATACAGTAACAAGTACAACAGAAACTCTGTTAGAGGTTACTGCTGCTAAAGGAGTTTCCACTTGTTATTAAGTGATCACATACTTTCTCTATGCTTAACCTTGAATATTAAAAACATTTTCACTTAAGATACTGACAATGTATATATTAATTTCTGCTGTGTAATTGGTCTTTACTTATTATTAAGATAAAGATCAGATCACATTTTAGAATCCAAACAACTCCAAAGTTACAAGTCTTTCACTCACAACTGTACCATGTGAAACTAGCACCTCTAGAGATGAGCAGTAAATTCCATTAAGCATTAAGTAACTAAACTTTTGGATGGGCAGACATGAGTTCTTCTTACTTTAGCATGATGCAGAAGACACATATACAGTGAGTCCTTCAGCCTGCTAAATCCTTTGGTCATGAAATCCTTGGATTTTGATCATGCACATTGCTGGCAATGCTAAAAACCACATCTAGGATATTAGAAGGATATTGGGTGTAGGAAGTGGTAGCTTTGTCAATGTGAAAAGACTGGGCAACTACCTACATGATGTCCTAACCTCCATGTGCATTCAAATACACCATAATTTAAAAATCAGCCACTGTGGCCGTAACAACCACTCATTCAGAGTACGAAGCAGATTTTTACGACCATTACAGTTCTAGCAGATTGCTTTTGTCCGCAGCCTGGCTGTGTTCCAGCTGGACCTGATGTACAGTTTGAACACTCTAGGCATCTCGTAAGTCTGCTGAGTCTCAGAATCTGTCATTAGCATTTCCGGTCGAGAACTACATGGAGCATTGCCTTCCTCTGACAAACCTTAAAACACATCGTGTTGTCTGAAATACTGCCAGTGTCAAGCTGTCATAGCAATATCTGTATGCAAAATAGAATGTAAGGGGTACACTGGTTCCACTGATTTTTTTAAAAATAATACTAGCAAGCATTGTCTAGCTTCATGGAAAGGTTTCTTTCATATCTCAAGGCAGAACTATATTCACTTATACTTCTAATATACTTTATTAAACTTATTATGTATCTTATGCATTATTTTCAGCTCATTGGAATGGAAACTGAGAAATGTCCCACAGTTTGACATTTAGCCTTTCTGGTAGAACCCTTCATTCTGAAACAGAATTTTATCCTCTGTTTCAGCTGAAAGGTGTTCCAGACTCACTACTTTTGTCCATGTGAATAAACCTGCCACTAACATCTAAATGCAGTAACTTACTTTCCAGTCAATACCAAAAGAAATAACATGTGATACGTGATATAAATAAACTTGTAGTTGGACAGTTTGTGTTTAAATTACATTACATTGCATTACAGCTTGGTTAAATCACCAACAAAGTTTCAAGCAATATTATGTAATAATTACAGTAATGTTATATTGTTAGCTTTGACTGACAGACAGACAGACAGACAATTTACTGATCACAGTGGAAAACTGCACAAGCATATGCGATATGAGAAACCACAGATATGAGAACAATGAATGGAAAATGTTTCCATTGCCATGGAAGGAGCACCAAATTAGTGTAATAGAAAACCATAGCCTACTGCAGCGTGGTGGTCTGCGTGGTGCCCACACACCTGGCTTGGTGGGCTTGATGCCCACGGGCTGGAAGCCAGTTGTGAGAATGGAGGAGTCAGCCACATCAGCATCCAGGCCCTCCTTCTTACGGCGGTATACCAGGACGACCACGATAAGCAGGAGCAAGAGGCAAAGGGCCACGGCCACAATGCCTACATACAGGGCCACATCCTCTGGGCCTGAAGCAGCTGGCAAGGTAAAAGAAAACACAATTATATTGCTTCATCAGAATTACATGTACTTACTTATTAGACGCCTCTTTTCCAAGGCAAGTTACAATGATGTTCTAATTTACAGAGCTGGACAATCTTTGCAGTATAAGTGCCCTGATAAAGGATACTGTAGAAGCAGGTGGGATTCAAACCTGAGCTCTTTTTTGTGAAGGTAGCGGCTTTAACCACAAGTCTATACATCATATTAGCCTATATAACAAATAAATTTGTAATTTACTAGGTTAAATTCAGCTCTGCCTCATCTCATCACCTCTACTTGATTAAGCAAATTCTGAAGAAAAATTGCCTTATAGGTCTGGACCTGTGGAGAAACTGTTTAATTGCATAAAAATCACAACAATCTAAAAAGAAGCCCAAAACACAATATTGTTTATTATACTGTATTTCAAATGACAAGATCGAAAGTGATGATTCACAGACAGATAATTATACAGTATAAGAATTTTAAAAATCACAGTAGGAAACAATCACAAATAATTCAATGTTCAATTCAAAATTCAAAATCTTAGAACGCAACAAACACTCACAGCAAATATGCCACATCGCCATATAAGAACGGGCAGAGAAACACCTCTGCACTTCATTGATGCATTGTGGGAAGGGCCCTACAGATATCCGCTGTGGTTCAAAGAGAGGCTTGAGTCACCTGCGGGTGCCAAGAGCCCACAATTCTACTCCTCTAGCCTACATGATGAGAGAGTTGACCACCGAAAACGTGGTGTTCCACCTTTCAAGAAGATCTCAAAATCATGAACATCGAATGGGCAGATGTTGAGATCATTGCTGCCAACAGAGCTCATTGGAGAATGCTCATTGCCCAATATGTCAACCGACGTGGGAGGAACAAATTAACGAAAGCCTACATGATGGTGTCCCACTAAAGTGGATAACACCATTCATCCAGGGTCCTCCAGTTATTCCTCCTTCCATAGTCCTGGGTGTGCCCCTGCTGCCCATTGACCAACCTAGACATTGTGTGTTACTGGGAGCAGCAAGGGTCCTGCTGCAATGGTCCCGCCAGTAGCTACAGCAGTCATGCCGCCATCAGTTTCCAAGAGTGACAATCCAGCATCACCCAACAAGAGCCATTTGATTTTCAGTGGGTGTCGAAAGTTACCTGCTTCCCTACAAGGAGATTCTTCAATTTATTTTTGTTGTTGCAGAAACAGGATGGTTTCACTCTACACAGTTACATCCCTTTCCATTTATGATTAGCTGATGCTTTCCTCCAAAGTAAATTGCAGTGTTAATCCACCTATAATTATTTACCTATTTATACAGCATTTTACTAGTGCAATTCAGGGAAAGTACTTTGCTCACAGGTACTACAGCTGGATGTGGGAATCAAACCTATGGCTTTCAAGTCCAAAGACACCAGCTCCAGCCACTATGCTACCAGTTGTCCTGCACTACCAGCTGATGTGCGGCCACATCACACATAAAATTACATTTATTCATTGATCGGAGGTTCTTCTTCTACAAAAAATTAGATAGTTTATACCAATTATGCAGCTGGGTAATTTTTACTATATCAGTTCAGGATAAGAAGCATGCTAAGGGTATTACAGCAGGAGGTGGGATTCAAACCTGGATCCTTTGGTTCTTTGAGCTCTGACCCGTAAGCCACTTGCTGCCGTCAGATAAAATGAAACTGTTGCGACATTGTAATGAACAGGATGCTTGCCTTCCTCAAGGTTGCGCAAAGATCCCCAAAGTACACAGCTTCATAAATTTATTTAAGCTCTTTGAAATCTGTATGCGGCTCAGAGATAAACTTCAGGAAAACCAGAATTTAAGCATAATGCAATTTTGGAATATAACTTCTACACCCAGAGGAGAAACTTAGTTTGACACACCCTTGTTTGTGTCTTTGAACTCTGTGGTGGTTATAATTGACTATATTTATCTAGGCACCCTGTTGGAGCGGGAGATGGAGTGTGTGTTGGAGCCCCATGCTGCCCGGGGCGTTTGGGTGGGGGGGGCAGCCGCGCCGGCCGTCCCGCTGTGTGTGAAGTGGAAATGATGATGACGGCTTTCTCCGGCAGAGGCCTGACACTTCAAACTGCTACAGCGGCTGCAGGGGGGAAACGTCGCATGTCACAAGTCAACACCCGCCCCGTCTGCTGTTCCCCCACTGCCAGAGTCTGTGTGTGTGTGTTTTGTGTGTGTGTGTGCGCGTGCTAAGGATGGAAACAAGTGTGACATTCTTGACACTGGAGGCCAATGTTTGTGCTTCGGAAAACACTGACCGGTGTTAAATCCACCTGAAAGGAGCCAGTGGCAAACCAACACCCAACTGTGTCTTCTGGTGGCTGGGCAGCAGACTTAGAGTTTAAAGAAAAAGTTTGTGAACCTTTTGTATTTGCCTTGATTTTTTGCATTAATTACTCGTAAAATCAGGTCTGATTTTCGACTAAAGAACACTAACAGACCACCACTAACCACCACTGTGTGAAGTGATAACACACAGACGATTGCACTTCTGCTTGTCAATACTGAATACATCACTGAAACATTCGCAATACAGACTGGGAAATGAAAGTCTATGGTAAACATTTGTCTGAAGCTAATTAGTCAGGTATTCCAATCAGTGAGACAGGATTGGAGGTATGGGTTGGAGCTGTTATGCCCTATAAAAAAAGCCACAAAACAGTCTGCTCCTCTCAAGAAACATCTCTTCATGTGAACCATGCCCAAATCAAAACAAATTTCAGAAACCTTGAAAGAATGTACAGATGCATAAGGATAGAAATGGCTTCAAAAGCATTTGTAAAAGCTGTGGTGTTCATCCACTGACAGAAAGATAAATTGCTTACATTATTATTGTGGTTTAGAGTAATTGAAAGAGAGAACACATTTTATGAGTAATTAATGTAGAAATCCAGGTAATTCTAAGGGTTTCACTAACTTTGTCTTACAGCTATATCTCAATGTAAGTTAACTTTTATGCTCACCCTGTTAGTGTTGAAGGAAGCATGTTGAGAGTGTGACCATGACCACTAATGACAATGCTTTTGTCTTATTTGGGCTTATAAAGTTGTAGATCCTCCGAATATACCCACTGCTTAATTTGCAAACATTTGAATTATGAATTGTCATTTGTTCAAACTCATTGAACTTTAATTCTGATTTATGATCAGTAGTTTTCAGATAAAACATTTCCATTAGTGTATGAGGAAAATTTTAGCAAACTTTCAGTGCTGAATTTTGAATTTACCCCTAGTGGCTCAGAATTTACATGTTTCTGGTGCTAAGCAATATGGGAACAAAGGCTGTATTACCTTGTATGTTTCCCACAGGGTGTCTGGTTTATGCTGTGTGTTGTTTACTGTTAAAAATCAATCTCACTTGTTTGGTAGGCTCATCATCTTCTTACCTCTGTTTTCTCTTACCTAGCTCACCAGTTAACCTGATTGTTCATTATGTTTAGGATAATAAAGGAACAAATATTAACATTTTTTTATGTTACTATATCTCATATTCTTTGCTCTTCGCCACATATATCAATACATGCAGACCACACATAGATATGAGTGTGTATGTACAATACTATATTTTATTCCAGTATTTCTACTGTTTAATAACAGCTGTTGGGAATTTTGGTGATTCTGTACTCTGAGATCAGAATTACATTTGCTATTGTATTTAGGTTATTGGGTGATTTTTGGGTGTACTCGGGTCCTGCCTGAAATGAGTTACTATTTCCCCTGTAATAAATGATTGTATCTGTCATTGCCATTTATGGTATTTGTGATTGATGAGTTTTCTCCTAACAGAAGGATTTCCATGAACGAATTAGGTCTGTAATACGAGGAACGGGTGTGTTTGAAAGTACCTTATTACAGTGGCCACACGGGGGGATTGTGTAACATGTAAAAGAGCTAAAGAGCAGCTTTACACTTGACAGCTCCAAATCATTCCTAATATGCTGAGATAATGCAACTCTGCTTCTACACATTTCAAGTTCATTATACAAATGAAAGCAATAATCATTTGATGCTGCCCTAATTTCCCCTGGCTCAATCTTACAAATTAATGTTTCTTAGGGCAAAACATAAATGCATGCTTATTTCATTCTTTTTCTTGGCCTTTAACACCTGGCTGCAATTTGCATTTTGGCTATAAGCCACACTTCTCATTACTTCTCAGAGATCATAATATCTTACTGTACGCTTTCATGCTTTCACGACTCAAAGATCCTGTCCGAGATTGAAGACCTGGACCTGAACAAGTTGGCTGTGCACAAGCTCCCTGACCTCCTCTTTTTCAAGCGATCAGAAGGCTAGTAGTTATTGAACTTGACATGCACTTTTCAGTGTAATGAGTAAAACACAGAATTGTCTCTGTGGTCAATCACACTGGGCTCCAGGCTGACAAGTCAGAGACATGCAAAAGAATCACTGCATAATTACATATTTGATTCTCTGATTAGCAGGCAAAAATAATCATGTTTGAACTGTGTGCTCAACTTTTTGAAAATATCATGTCACCCTTCCTTACACAATATGTCATGTGCCTCAAAAGGGGAATATGAATGGGGAAAAGACACAAAGACAAATTGATGTATACTGACTTATAACACCTTGTAGACATTTTTTGGGTTTCTTTCAAATATACATTTAAGATACATATAAAGTCAAAACATATCCGCAACATATCTGTTAAAGTAAACTAGTAAAGTAGTAGTAATAGTAGTAATAGTACAGTAACTAGTAAAGTAAAGCAGTTAAATAACTCAGTGATTCATTAATCCAAATCAGGTTCATCACTAATTTAACCAGTTATGATTCAATTTCAGGAATAATTAGATATATTAAAATATCTTTTTCTGAAGTAAAATGTACTACTATCAGACCAACATGAATTTGGTTTCAAATGACAGAAGGTATACTGGGTCCTCCACTAATGAATCAGACTAATCTATATTTGTATCTGATTCAATAGATGGTGTATGATTGCACATCAGAAATGGATTAAAAAAATGAACACTGGTCTGATATGAGGGTCTGAAGAAAATTCTATAGAGTTACAATACCTGTATATTTAATGTAGCAAAAGTACAAATCAAAATGGACCAGAATAATTTCCTGATTGTATTTTACATGGGGTGGGCACATTCACTGTATTTTAATATGCTATTATAATAATAAAAATGTTAAATAAAACTGGTACTTTCAATGGGATCTTAAAGGCTTACACCTACTGGGAAAGGACATTTATGATCATTTATTGTAGCGTTAAAATTAGAACCAGAAGGGACAGATATTTTCTGTAAATTCTCTTAGCAGCCAGCAATAAAAGCCATTATGAGAAACCAGTAAAAGACACAACCACATAGACCAGGGCAGGCATACCTTGGAGAATACATAATATGGAAGAGATTACATATTCCCTTAATGCCTTGTGTCTAGAAGGAACTAGGGGAGCTGGATTATACTTACTGAACAGCAGGAAGACCCCAACTGAAGGATGGAGGCTTTTTTGGGAGGCTATTTGAGGAACTGATATGTACAGTATATTACAGACTATTGATTACATACCCCAAGGCAAAGTTTGTTCTAAGGCTGCATTTACGAAAGCAGAAAAAATGAACAAGAATGTGGTTATAAAAATATGCTCTGCAGTTTTAAGCAAAATGCTGATTGCACTGGTAAGATAAGCTAATTATTTTTGCTCTAAACAAATCTTGATTATTCTATACCTCAGAAATTTCAACATTTCTAAAAAGTAAGTCCAATTTTTTTTATAATGCACTTTTTGCCAGTTGTCAGAGGAGCATATTCCTAATGTTCACAAAAACAATTTGGGGATTTTTGCCACAAGCAGTGCTAAATGTGCACTGATTAACTACAATCAATAAACGAGCAAGTTCATGAAGTAAAACCACAATTTGTCATTTGTCATATTTGTAGAAACAGAAGTGTGAGACTGATCAATAAATACAGTGTATAGATTTCAGCTTGCACGCTGAAGTCTCACATCTTCGCCTCGGCATCCTTGTTGTTTTACTGAGCAAATACTACCAACACTTAAAAACAAAGCAAAGATGATCATTTTCAATTATCTACTGTTATTCTATTAATCTGATAAAACTAGTCAGAGGAAATTATGTTTGTATTACTTGTCATTTACCAGAAAACAAAAAACAATCTGAATTAATGTGATTTTCAACAAATTTTACAGCATGAATTTTAAACTCCCTTTTACATGGTAAAAGATTAACCATGACAAAAAAATTTTATTTTCAGTTAGTTATATAAAGAACTCCAATTAGTAGAATTCCACCTTGAATTATCAATAGCATTCGCATGTCATTTATTCATTTTGCACATCATGGCATATTTTGTGATGATCCTGTATATGTAAAAAGATACCATGGATGCTATATTTATAGGTAATTAATTATTGACAGTACAGTAGATATATATTTCTTATTATGTTTTTTATTTTGATATCTAGAGGTTCTAGACAGTTAAAGGATCCCCCCCCCCCATTTCTATGGGAAAAAGGAATTTTTTCCCCAGGAATGGCAAGGAAAATGGTTTGTTTCATAGAGAAAGTGTTTATCTTAAGAAACAATACATATGCCAATTGTTGTGTTTGGATTGCTGAATACCAAATGTGCCTATAATGTAACAAATGGTTGCATGTGAATCAGTGTGAGTTCACTGTTTTCAATTTCTGCCAGACAGAAGACCAGTGCTCCAGAAGAAGAACATCTGTTTGATAACCAGCATATATGACAACAGGTCCTTCAAGAGTGATAAATCTGCTGTATGCTTTGCCATGCAGTCAGCCTATGATCTGTCATGTTTTTATAATAGAGATCTTGCTTCTGGGACACAAAATTCCTAATATCACAGTTTCACAATGGAGAAGCTACAGCTACAGCTCTGGTTGGAATCATGCTGTTATTTTTGACTCAGTTTTATCATTCAAACTTCATACCTCAGCTTCAAAGACTTGCTTTTTACACATAAGGAATACTTCTAAAATAAATTTCTAATTATTTCTAAAATAAAGTGCTTCCTCTCCAGATCTGACACCAGAAAGTTCATTCACACCTTCATCTCCAGCAGGGTTTATTATTTCAGTGCATTGTTGTCTAGCAACGGGGGGGCGCGGTGGCGCAGTGGGTTGGACCGGGCCCTGCTCTCCAGTGGGTCTGGGGTTCGAGTCCCGCTTGGGGTGCCTTGCGGCGGACTGGCGTCCCGTCCTGGGTGTGTCCCCTCCCCCTCTGGCCTTGCGCCCTGTGTTGCCGGGTAGGCTCCGGTTCCCTGCGACCCCGTCTGGGACAAGCAGTTCTGAAAGTGTGTGTGTGTGTGTGTGTGTTGTCTAGCAGCCCACCAAGCATCATTCACCATTTTCAGCTCGTCTAAATCATGGTCGCTGAGATCAATGATCCTAAATATTACACATTTGTCCCATTCTTCACTGTCTGCATTGGTTACCTGTGTGTCTGTCACAGATGTGATACCTAAATACTTATTATAACCATTGAGGTGCTGAGGGCATTCACATGGTCCTACCTTACCAAGCTTATTGTAACACATACACTGAATTATGCTCTTCACTTATAAAACACCAACACTCAGTTTCCAAAATTCCTCTGAAAACCGTAGGTGGCAGAATGTTTGACTAGATGGCCCTAAACTGTTCCAAACTATGTTAAACGTGCCCCACTGGTCTCAGTTTTCAGATGCAGACTGAAGACGCACCACTGTAAACAAGCTTTTCAGGCAGACCAGTGATCCACTCGGTATCTCCATCTCACCTCACCTTTCTGAATGTCCTCTGTATTCCTAATGCACTCATAATATTTTTCCCTGAGATGTATGTTGCTTTGGAGAAAAGAATCTGCTAATAAATGTAAATGTCTTAACTGATGCCATTTGTACGTCGCCTAAATAAAATGTACTTCTGAGTTATAGTGATTTCCAACAGAGGACCAGTGCATGCCCAAGGTGTCAGGAGTTCTTTGTTTTCCTTTCCTCAGCTGACAGTTGGCTGATTTATGAACTCATAGCTAACAAACCACAAAGTTTATTTTCTCAGTTCGACAAAATTTCTTTTTCTTTTATCACTGTGTTGCTCTATGTGATCAATAAATGAAAAAAGGACAAATAGAAACAAAATACATTAAAGTTATTTAAATTGTGAGCTCGGGTGCTATAAAAGACAGCACAGTGGTCTCCTCTGCTTATTTATTCTCCTGCCATAAAATGTAATTCTGCACTCTGAATTGCTCTAAAGAAGCTGAGTAGTGATGATGTAAAAGCAATACTGGCACTAACAATAGCTCAAGATGAAAGACGTATGGCGAGCAAACATGATGTTCAATTCTAGACTTGAGGTGGAACAATCTTGCCCAAACCTATAGTTTGCATACACTGGGACGGGAGACTGATAGACAACTGAACTTACTCTGTGGACACAGCTCGCTGGTGCAGTTCTGAGACTGGAGGTCCAGGCCTTGGCAGTCCTTCCCACCGGTACCGGGCACAGGCTGTGTGCACTCACGACTCCTCCACGCTGTGCAGTCGGCGCCACATGCTGACCACTTGCTCCACTCGCTCCAGCCTCCGTCTACTGGTCACAAACAGGGCCCGTGTCACCACCGCATCTCGTCACATCATCACCATTTCATTCATTCATTTGCAACAAAACAGAAGTGAGTACTGACAGAGAGAAATCAGCAAAAAACTAGGAAGCTGCCAATACATACAAGTACATAATACAATTCAAAGGCAAAGGGTCACATATTCAACAAGAGTGGTCATAGAGCCCTATCTGAGAAGGTACAAAAAAATGTCCCAGTCATCAGTTCAAATGATCCCATAGATGTAATATTGAGTTTTCCATCTGAACAATCTGCAAAAGCAGTATCCTATTCTAGCAGTGCAGTAACTATTTTCCAAAGAGTGTTGGATGGCCATTTTAGTGACAGCCACAACAGGAAGCAAGCAGTGTAGCAGTGTGCATGTTACATGTCAGCTAGGATTTTATAGATAATTTTGTACATTTTCTACATGCGGGCATTCCAGGTGCATGCTGCTGTTGAGCACACAAGCACGCTGTCTCATACTGTAAGCCTTGGCTGATGCCATTCTCCATGTTGCACAGTAGTGGTCATGGAACATAAATACTGTCAAATTGCTGCTCGTCTGGCTCTGGGCGTGTGTGCTATTCACCGAGGACAGTTATGTGAAATTTGTTGAAGGTGTTACTCCTGCCTTCCATAATGGTGTTTTTCCCACACTATTAGCTCAGAAGCAGGTCATTAGTGTGTGGATTTATGTCAATTGCCTCACTCGTGACCCCTAGCCAAAGAGCCGGCAACACTTATGACTTCAGGGTGCACATCTGAAAAGCGTGCATAGGGTGGGCACAGGTGAAATGAAAAGAATAATTTAAGGTTTTATTAAGAAGAAAGGGACAATGAATAAATGAGGGCAGCTGAAATGCAGGGCAGAACAGACCAGAAAGCACATTAAGATATGCTGGGGGCAAGCTGGAGCCACAAGGCTCAAAGGGCTACATCATTCCTGCGAGTCGACAGGACTCATTTTTGGAGTGAAAGTCATTTGGAAGCTCCACTGGAGGTCAGATAGGGAGTGATATTCACAGTGACGTTGACTCCAGGTTCTCGGAGGTTACTGGTGGGCTAATATGAACACAGGCTGTAATGAGCTCTCTTGGGGGCAACTGGTTTCTCCTGAACTGAAAATAGAGCAGAAGCAAAGTCGCGATGCTGTCGAACTGCGGAAGACTGCTGCCAGTCAGAGCCTAGGCAGCGTTTACTTCTTGTTACCTTAGCCGCCATCCTAATTTACTGCACAGAACACAGAGCCCAAACAGAATGTCTGCGTATTATTCCTGTAATAAGCATCTTTGGTAAATATACTGTCATTTCAAAAGTAGCATGTTTAAGACTAATATTACAGTCTAATCATGCCATGGAGTTATACCCACAATGAGATTTTTTTTAAATTATATAATCAGGTAGTGTATATAGAGACACATATGGAGAAAGACGGAATGAAGTTCTGATGTGTCAGATGTTGACATGGTCCTGGTCTCAAATCCAGTGGCTACACCTGACTGAAGGAGCCAAACTAATCAGGTAACTGGTCTTGTCGGGCATTAATTCTGACCCGCACTTGGGTAGGAAGGCTGCTAGACGATTACCCTGGAGGTGAAGCCAAATGCATCACAAATCTGTTTCTAATGAACACATTGTAATGCAGAGCATAACCATTGTCATCCTTGTCAAAAAAATCTTTTCTCCTGAAACAGGGATAAAATGAGGTAAACATATACTTTTGAATTATCATAATCAGAAATTAATGACATATGAGCACTTTCCCTTGAAAAAATGGAAGGAAAAAACAAACGAATGGCAGGCATAGTGCTGCAATGGTGTAAGAGAAAGTGGGTTTGATCCCTGCTTAGTTTGGGTGGAGTTTGAATGTTCTCCCCATGTCTATGTGGGTTTCCTCTGAGTAATCCAGTTTCCTTTGAAACTTCAAAGACCCTTACTCTGTAAATGGGTGAGTGACTGTGTCTGTGTGGCTACCCTGTGATGGATTAGTGTCCCATTCAGGGTATTCCCACTGTTTCCAGGATACACTTTGGATCACCATGACCCTGCTCAGGACAATCTGGTTATTGAAATTGGATGGATAAATGAATAAATAACTCATTATTGAGACATTTTTCAGCTCTTTTCCAGTTTTTGTACTTCCAACTTTTTCTTTACATAAATTGAATGAAGAAACTCCCCAAAAGCAATACATGCAAGAAAGGTGTGCCCACAAAATGAATGCTGTGTAATTGTAATTGTGAGTGAATTCATCTACTTGCTTGCCAGGTAAAAAAAACTCAATTTAAAGAAATCATTCCTGATTCTTACAGGGCACTACAGGTCTAATGGGGCAAACCTGTCTCACAGAGCACACTCTAATGTAATAACGCAGAGATAATTCATTTTTGACATCTAACAAGGGCAACACGAAAGGGTGCCCAGTGGTTTTTTCCCTGGCTGGCACGGAGGACCGTTTAATTCCGCAGCTCTCACAATCAAAAGCTTCAGAGCACTGTGTCTTGTTTTCTAGTGAGTGAAGGAGCTGAGTGATTACTCCCGGCATCACCATGTAAGATCCCTGCCTAAAAGCTAATTTTTAATCAAATCTCCAACAATCTTTTCAAACAGAATCTGATGAAACAAACATGACAAAAATCTCTCTAGTTCCTCATATGTAGTAGTGGGAGTTAGAATCACTATAAATGCAACAAATGACTGTACTTTTCTAAAAACATGTCATATATTAGTGACTGAACCACATTCTGAACCAAAGACAAAAATCACCTTCTCTAATGTTACGTATTTTTTTCTGAACAAATACCTCTCAGTATATTTTAGCAAATTGTTCATTTGAACTTTTCATGCATAAAATACCACAGGAAAACCACTCCTGGCTAGTGGACTGCTGCTTAAATCAAGGTCTTACTAGGATGCTCATAGAAATGCAAGATATCTTTCATAAAATGAGACATGACTGTACTTTTTTATCCTTTTTGCAGTGTTTGAAACAGCTTTTTATTGTTGTTGTTGACATTCAAAGTTGGGCAGTCCATTAAAAATAGTTTTGAAAGCAATTATAAAGCATACTGCTTTATCAATAGACCGCATTTACGTCAAATGACACCACTTGTATGTGTGCATGTGTGTGTAAACTCCTAAATCCATCCATCCATCTTCCTCCGCTTATCCAGGACCGGGTCGCGGGGGCAGTAGTTTAAGCAGAGCCCCCCCAGACTTCCCTCTCCCCGCACACCTCCTCCAGTTCCTCTGGGGGAACCCCAAGGCGTTCCCAGGCCACCCGGGAGACATAGTCTCTCCAACGTGTCCTGGGTCTGCCCCGAGGCCTCCTCCCAGTGGGACAAGCTCGGAACACCTCCCCAGGGAGGCGTCCAGGAGGCATCCGGAACAGATGCCCGAGCCACCTCAACTGGCTCCTCTCAATGCGGAGGAGCAGCGGCTCTACTCCGAGCTCCTCCCGGGTGACTGAGCTCCTCACCCTATCCCTAAGGGTGCGCCCAGCCACTCTGCGGAGGAAACTCATTTCTGCCGCTTGTATCTGCGATCTCATTCTTTCGGTCATGATCCAGAGTTCATGACCATAGGTGAGGGTAGGAACGTAGATCGACCGGTAAATTGAGAGCTTCGCCTTATGACTCAGCTCCCTCTTCACCACAACAGACCGGTACAATGACCACTTTACTGCGGACGCCGCACCGATCCGTCCGTCAACCTGCCGCTCCATTTTTCCCTCACTCATGAACAAGACCCCGAGACACTTAAACTCCTCCACTTGAGGGAGCAACTCCCCCCTAACCCGGAGGGGGCAATCCACCTTTTTCCGACTGAGAACCATGGCCTCGGATTTGGAGGTGCTGATTCTCATCCCCGCTGCTTCGCACTTGGCTGCAAACCTCCCCAGTGCACGCTGTAAGTCTTGATTCGATGAAGCCAACAGGACCACATCGTCCGCAAAAAGCAAAGACGAGATCCTGCGGCCACCAAAACAGACACCCTCCGTTCCCTGGCTGCACCTAGAAATTCTGTCCATGAAGATAATGAACAGAATCGGTGACAAAGGGCAGCCCTGGCGGAGTCCAACATGCACCGGGAACAGGTCTGACTTACTGCCGGCAATGCGAACCAAGCTCCTACTCCGGTCATACAGGGAACGAACAGCCCGTAGCAACGAGCCCCGAACCCCATAATCCCGAAGTACCCCCCACAGGATGCCACGAGGGACACGGTCGAATGCCTTCTCCAGGTCCACAAAACACATATGGACTGGTTGGGCAAACTCCCATGAACCTTCCAACACCCTAGTGAGGGTATAGAGCTGGTCCAGTGTTCCACGGCCAGGGCGAAAACCGCATTGCTCCTCCTGAATCCGAGGTGCGACTATCGGTCGGATTCTCCTTTCCAGTACCCTGGCATAGACTTTCCCAGGGAGGCTAAGGAGTGTGATCCCCCTGTAGTTGGAACACAATCTCCGGTCCCCCGTCTTAAAAAGAGGGACCACCACCCCGGTCTGCCAGTCCAGAGGCACCGTTCCCGAACTCCACGCGATGCTGCAGAGGCGTGTCAGCCAAGACAGCCCCACTACATCCAGAGACTTGAGAAACTCGGGGCGGATCTCATCCACCCCCAGAGCCTTGCCACCGAACAGTTTTTTGACTACCTCAGCAACTTCAGCCAGGGTAATGGACGAGTCCCCCTCCAAGTCCCCAGCCTCAGCTTCCTCTACGGAAGGCGTGTCGGAGGGATTGAGGAGATCCTCAAAGTACTCCTTCCACCGCCCGAGAACATCCTCAGCTGAGGTCAGCAGCGCACCACTTCCACTGTAAACAGTGTTCGTGGAACACCGCTTCCCCCCTCTGAGTCGCCGGACAGTTTGCCAGAATCTCTTTGAGGCCGACCGAAAGTCTTCCTCCATGGCCTCGCCGAACTCCTCCCAAGCCCGAGTTTTTGCCGTGGCGACTGCCAGAGCCGCATTCCGTCTGGCCCGTCGGTACCCGTCAGCTGCTTCAGGAGTCCCATGAGCCAGCCAGGCCCAATAGAACTCCTTCTTCAGCTTGACGGCATCCCTTACTTCCGGTGTCCACCACCGTGTTCGGGGACTGCCGCCGCGACAGGCGCCGGAGACCTTATGGCCGCAGCTCCGAACCGCCGCCCCGACAATGGAGGCGCGGAACGTAGTCCATTCAGACTCAATGTCCCCCACCTCCCTCGGGACCTGGTTGAAGCTCTGTCGGAGGTGGGAGTTGAAGACCTCTCTGAAAGGGGCCTCCGCCAAACGTTCCCAACAGACCCTCACTATGCGTTTGGGCCTGCCAGGCCTGTCCAGCTTTTTCCCCCGCCATCGAATCCAACTCACCACCAGGTGGTGATCAGTTGACAGCTCAGCCCCTCTCTTCACCCGAGTGTCCAAGACATATGGCCGAAGGTCAGAAGAAACGACTACAAAGTCGATCATCGACCTCCGACCTAGGGTGTCCTGGTGCCAAGTGCACTGATGGACACCCTTATGCATGAACATGGTGTTCGTTATGGATAAACCGCGACTAGCACAGAAATCCAATAACAACTCACCGCTCGGGTTCAGATCAGGGAGGCCGTTCCTCCCAATCACGCCCCTCCAGGTATCACTGTCGCTGCCCACGTGGGCGTTAAAGTCCCCCAGTAGAACGACAGAGTCCCCAGTGGGAGCGCTTTCCAGCACGCCCCCCAGGGACTCTAAAAAGGCCGGGTACTCTACACTGCTGCTAGGCGCATAAGCACAAACGACAGTGAGAGACCGTTCCCTGACCCGAAGGCGTAGGGAGACGACCCTCTCATTCACCGGGGTAGACTCCAACACATGGCGGCTGAACTGGGGGGCTATTAATAAGCCCACACCAGCCCGCCGCCTCTCACCTTGGGCAACGCCAGAATAGTGGAGAGTCCACCCTCGATCGAGAAGAGTGGTTCCAGAACCCAAGCTGTGAGTGGAAGTGAGCCCGACTATATCTAGACGGTATCTCTCAACTTCCCGCACCAGCTCAGGCTCCTTCCCCGCCAGTGAGGTGACATAACTCCTGAATCCATATACTCTATTATAGTCTCATCCATTCATTTCCTACGGCTGCCCAGATCTGACCATACACACCACAGATGTACAAAATGTGCATACAACAAATAAAATTCAGTGAATCTGGTGATCATTAACTTTATTATGTGTTCAGATGCCTGATGTGGAGGATATCATGAAGCTTTATAGTAATCACATGAAATAAACCATATTTATGATGGAGAGAAGTTGTAAAAGGGTCAGACTGGTCGGCACACAACCTGAGAGTTAAATGCAACATGAGTGGCAGAGGGTCACACAACTGTACATCGCACCTGAAGCGGACATTATGAGAAGTATGCCATTGATACCCGAGGGCTGTCTCCAGGAAGAAAAATGGCCCTCGCATCATCGTATTCTCTGCAGCACAGCAAGTCCTCTTGGTGTCTCTTTTTGTGCCTGTGTAAGGATGAATGGTGCTTTGCTAAGTGGACACTGTTCTCCCGAACGCGCCTCATGTGGGGTTTTGCTGGAAGCTGCTTGGCTCCTGAGATGGGGGAACGAGGCCGGACCAGCTGCTCAAGCTCCTCCTGCCATTTCCAAGAGAAGTGGTACTTGGGGGAAGGAAAGGAAACAAGCAAAGCATGAAGTCTTGCCGCCGCAGGCGCTGTTTGTGACCAGTTAATTTGTTTTGATGATATTTATTTGGGGCAGCTTTGTTCAGCATACACAGTCTCTCCTTAGGAAGAAGCTTTAAAAGAAATTCAACCCTGGGGAGATAGAATTCCACGAACGGCTTCACTTGTACGACTGTCAGTGCTGTGTGCCCATGGTGCACACCGGTCAGATGCACCCACAGTCTGTTTGTCTTGCTGCCTACAAAATCTGTCTTGTAACTCCCTTAACAGGCCATTGCTTTCAAATAATGTATCTGGATTGCTTCGCTTTTTCTTGATGCTGTTTCTGAGACAGTGTCCTGTTTCTTTTAAGGTCATTAGCAATTCAGAAATATGTTTTGACTGCAGTAATCTCCTGCCATATCCTGCTGACTGTTTATTTTGTATCCAGTACAAGTTAGTGTGACCCTGTGTTCTTATTTCTGCCACCGCTAGATGAGCAGCCATGCACACTGACTTAAAACCCACAGCGTAGCCCAACATCCAGATTGTAGCCATCAGATTCTACAAGCAGATACCTGGAGTTCCAAGAAAGCCACACGCAGGTTGGAGAGCGGGTGTGTATAACTTCACAAGATGAAGCTGACAATAGCTGATGGTTTTGCTTAACATCCATGTGTAGTTATTTCACTGATTTAACCCAGAATGCCAAATTAAGGAAATAAGGTAGCATAGAACAGTGTCATAATTGCTAATATTGTGAAATATAGAACCATGTCTCTTGTGGTTTTGAATATACACCCCATATCTAAGATGAAGCACCAAAGCATCTTTGTTTAATTGTTCTTCAGTCTTGTTTTACACATTTACAAAATAAGGTGGATTTCTCTCTAACCATGGAAAAGCCTCTGATCATTTTACAGCACCTACCTACTCTTGTTTCATCCAATTTCATCATTTTATCTGGAGTTGAGTGACATTTAAGTGTGATGTGCTGTATTCTTAATGGTGACTGTAAGGTTTCTTTACTTGCTGTGGGACCTTCTCAAGAAACCTAAAGGCTCGAATGTTTAGGTCAGGATGAACATCTACTTTGGCCCATTGAGTCAGCAATGCAGTGAGGTGCAATGCAGCCTGGGACCTGGAGCCACGATGTATCGCTCAGCATGCTATTCCTCCTTCAGTCCTTTGCTAATGGGCCCCGAATTAGCCTCAGCAGGCACCCCGCTGGAGGAAGTCGCATGCTCTGAGTGATTCATATAATTGTGTAGAGAACAGCCACTGATGTTTTTTACTTTTCAGTATTTCCAGCTCCAACAAATAGATGAATGGTCACACGTTCCCCACCTGCTCAGGACAGGAGGGAGAAAACGAGGCCCATAAACTCAAGCATCCATCATGGCAAAGTCTACCAAACAGATGGGCCTCCGGAATATAATTACCTCCATGGCAGAACTCCTGAACCAGGCCAGGGTCTCCACTGGC
Source organism: Scleropages formosus (assembly GCF_900964775.1). Lineage (NCBI taxonomy): Eukaryota > Metazoa > Chordata > Actinopteri > Osteoglossiformes > Osteoglossidae > Scleropages > Scleropages formosus. The sequence continues at coordinate 1,535,846 of NC_041818.1, forward strand.
TGATCTGGGTTCCATTTGTCCATTTTTCCCAGCTGGGTCCCATTATACCACCCACAATTCTTTTTAGGGAAATGAGAAACAACAGTCGGTTGGTCGATGCTCAAATGTAATCTGAAGTGAGTTATATTTATGGATAATATGACAACTTGAGGCTTTTTACATGTCTTGTCTTAGTCATATTGATGGTTAACTTGCTTTCCAAGTTATTATGTGGCTTGTGCAGCAACATGGAGATGGAGTGATATTCAACAAGTTTCATTGCCTTGATGTATAAATTAATATAGATGTTATTATATTCATTATTTCAGAATAAAACTGTACACATGATGGAATATGTATATGTTTTCTTAGATATAGGTAGGTGTTGATAGGTGTAAATAAGAAAGCAAATACATGTATGAAAGACTGCAGGTTTGTTTGTTCAGTATCATTTGTTTAACAATGCAGAATTATACTCAAAAGCAATTTTTGCCTATAAATCACAGGTAAAGTGCAAAGCAAAAGTGTTACATTTCAGAATGTGGCCATCTCATTCAAATACATCATGTGACAAAAAAGCAGTATTTCATCATTATTCAAACAATAATGAGAAAGAAGCCTAGTGTTGATCATTGCCTGCAGAAATAGCCATCATGAAAGTGCAAATTAGAGAAAATAAAACATGAAAGCAGTCTTTTATCTGCCAAAAAATGCTGAAATTGTTTTACAAACAGAAGTACAAGTGTTTGAGTATCGCTGGAGTGCTAATGACATAGAAACCCATCTCAGAAAGCTGATACTGGTGTATCTCCTTCAAAAAGAAAAAAGAACCCGCTGTACTGCAGGGCTAATTTAAATGGTCACAATTAGCATTCAGAACCTGCAGTTCTTGAGCTATAAGCCAAAAGCTGTAGAAACCCTACTACACAACAGTGTCTCAGAGACTGGCCAGTTTAAACTGATAAAAACCAGAAAGCGCTCCTAAGTGAGATTCATCCACGTTCACAAGAGGTGGTCATTTGCCTTTCTATTTACAGCCATGGTTAACGAAGTAACACCCAGATATGGTCAAGTGGTGCCTCAGAGGAGAGCCTTGGTCTCCTGTGGACTCCATTTGCCATGTGAGCCTGATTCATGGCTGGTCCACAACTCCAGTCTGTATATGATGATTTATGTCCACACAGGGCAGGAACCTGGTGTTGATAAATCGAGAAGATCTCTCTGCGGTAATTTTTAGGTGCTGCTGCTGTCAGACGACATCTCTGGCTGATGACAAATGAGGGGTGGGTTGAATTCCCCCATGGGATTACAGTTCCCCCGATGAACCATCAGTGGCAGCGAGGCACCTGTTCATTTGATGCACAACCTGGCTGATTGTTAGCAAACCATTACAGTTGGTGCAGAAACTGAAGCCAGTGTGTAACGCAACGGATTTATTACGACATTCCGTGTCCCGAAATACAAACAAGCGGAGGTTCTGGTCCCAGAACTGTTTCTAGAATGGCGCCGTGGGATCCATGCTGCACACACCTTCCAACCTGGACACACAGCACCCATCCAAACCCCTGCAGTATGCCGTACCACTGGAAGAATCTTGCTCTACCCTAACACCTCTTCCACATCTGCAATTCCACAGGCACTCTGTCAGGCTCTTCTGAAATCCTCTATTTTTTATTCCACAGACTTAACACTCTTGAATTTTTTTTTACTTAAAAAGTGAGGCTGGCAGAAGTCTGAAGGAATTCCATGGGATGCATCTGTCTTGGGCACACTGTTGCCTGTGTCACGGAACACGAGGAGGGCTTGAATAGATGAAGCCTAATATGTAGGACTGTGGAGAACTTGATATGATCTGGACATTAAACACTTCAACCCGTGCTGGCGGGTGCACTACCATCACTCTGTTCGCACAGCAAGCTCATGTTGGCAGCCTCACTTTCATTACACTCTCACAATGCGTTGATAACTATGAAAAGGCAGTTGAGGCACAGTGTTCTGGTTTTCTATAAGAGGGGGAGGACATCTGAGGGCCAAGGGTCTGAGCAAAGGACCCAGGTCTCTGCTTTGAATTGAAATTCAAAATGCCCTTCTGATTTAAATATTTTAACTGAACAATAACATTAGCAATGTCGTTCATTAGCCTTGCTATGTCTTTGTGGGAAATCAGAATTCCATCCTTCCATTGCAGTCCCTCAGAATGCCAGGTCTGGATTACAAAGAGCCAGGCTAGATGCGACGTCTGAATGAAACTGAACAAAGCTGTCCGTTAAAGGGCCCTCACTGAGTGCCTGAGGGTTACCTGGACAGGTGGCAGTGCAGGCGCTTTTCTGGACACTCTGCCCCTCGCAGGAGGTCCCTCCGTTCAAAGGGGTTGGGTTGGTGCAGCTTCGGGTCCTCTTCTGCCAGCCGCGACCACAGGTGGCACTGCAGGCCGACCACCCTGTCCATGTGGACCAGCCGCCGTTGACTTTCCACGCACAGGCCATGTGGAGGGGGAACGAACAGAGCGGCCAGCATTACGGTGCACCATAGCACAGCACAGGCATTTGCTCGCTCTCATTGTGGTCACTGCAGCTCTACAGATGTCTCCCGTGCTCGGCGCTAAATAGCTACTACATAATACATATATGTGCAGGCAGTCCTCCACTTATGACAGGGTTCTGTTCCAATAACCCGAATGTAATTGGACTTTGTCATTAGTGGAAAATCCCCCCGAACTGTAAGAATGTACAAACAATTAAAATGGATGGATACAATGTCGAAAAACGGGGCCTTGTTGTTTTCCCACAAACTCATTTGTTAAAATCACATAACTTTTGCCTTAAAATAGCACAAGAATTACATAGAATAATAATATAACTATCAAGGAAAATACCATACAGAGAACTATTTACGAATATTGCAGTAAGTCCTGTTTCATTTATTAATGAAAAATGAACACTAATTTTTTTTCACTTGCATGGCATTTTAAATTAAAAATAACTTAAAAGGAATCCCCCCAGAAATGTGTAAAGACACAGCCACTGTCAGACACCCAAACAGAGACTGAGAGAAACAATAAAGCATAGAGTCCCTTGCTGCTGCGCAGCGGATATGATTGTGCAGCAAATGGAGTGGTCGTCAAGTGGTTCTCAGAATTATATGACAAGGTTAATGGGAAGGCCGTTGTAAGTCTGGGTCATCTTAACTTGCATTTGTCATAACTTGAGGCCCCCTATTTATTTACATACTCTTTGTATAAGACTACTGTATAATCCATGATATGATTAACCATTTTGACCATTATTATAGGCCAAAATGAACCCTTTCCCTAAAATTGCCCTTCATCATAACATTTGTATGAATCACAAAGTTGGTAGAACACGACGACCTTTGACATTCAATGCAGCAGAATGTATAGTAGCTGACATTTGTCTTAGTTACATACTTTGAAAAGTGGACCTTTATACGATTCTTGTTTTTTTTTTTTTTTTCCTCAACTGAAAGAAAGTTTTTTTATATAAACAATATGTAGCAAATCTAGAGTACAGTCCAATCAACTACATGCAATCAGCGAGAATGTTAAACGGGTAGGTCACCTGGTACTAAAACGAGTTTAATTACATTTATTTATGTTTTATTATATTTCCAGAGATAAGTATGAACATGAAAAATTCAGCTTTTATAGTAATCATTCCAATTGTTGTGCAAGTAATCTTTTGTGTAGTAGTTTTTACAGTTTCTTTGCAGAATCCTATTAAAATCACAGTTAGATAGTAATATGTACCTGATAAACTGATTAAAATTAGGTACAAAATCTTCAGGATTGAGGAAGATACAATGCAGCGGAAGCAATGCACAGGGTGATGCCGTCTGACACACAGATTAATTCTTGCAAATGCATTCTTTGCAGTGGAGCAGCGTGTTTAGCCTGTGCCCACTCTCTGGTGGGTCTGGGGTTCAAGCCCTGCTTGGGGTGCCTAGCAACAGACTGGTGTCCTGTCCTGGGTGTGTCCCCTCTAGCCTTGTGCCCTGTGTTGCCAGGTTAGGCTCCAGCTCACCCCACCTGTGACAAGCAGTTTCGGTCAATGTGTGTATGTGTGGAGTGCATCCTTTGGAGGGCAAAAAAAGTGAAAAGATTACAAAGCTGATCTTTAAAAAAATCAGAAGGCATATGCATGCATTTTGAGGAAACATATCATTACTATGGTTTAGAAGCCATTTTCCCCTGACTGCTGACTGTGCTTTCTCGTTTTTTAAATGCACAACATGAAAGGAAGGAGATGATCCGCTATAGTGGCTATGTGCTCAACAGTCTGAAGTCCTTACTCACCGACAAGCCATATTTGTTCCTCCAAAATCATGGTGCCTCTGTACTTTACATCAGTCGCTAGAATTTTCAGTCATTCAATATATTTTTCATTGCACGAACTACATTTGCATTACTTAATTTGCATACATGAGACATATCTAGGACATGAATTCATTTCATCCTGAGAATAATTTCCTTTAGGAAAATATCTGATTGTTCACCAGTCAAGAGATACAATGTAATAATTCATCAGTAGATGTTAATAATTCTTTAGAAGACTACCCCTCAATGACACCCACGTCCAAGTGCTAACTTATGTTCCAAAACTGTATTAACTGTGAGGAGCCGTTCTTTCTCCCTTCATCTGCTTTTTCAACACAAAATCAGAAAGTTTCATGTTATACACATGCTGACAATCACTAAAAGAATTTATGCTTAATTTTGACGATGTGATGGTTTCAGGAATATTGTGATGCAATTGTACGTCAACTGCGATGGACAGGCATTCCATCCAGGGCGTACCCCCTCAGCCCCAGAAATTCCGAGAAAGGCTCCAAATCGCTGCAACCCTGAACAGGACAAGCAGGTAGTGAGAGTTAGTGAGTGAGATCCACATAAAAATGAATGCCAGTGTATGCTGGACCTCTGCTGCATATTCTACTGAATATTTGTGGTCATGACACTACAGTATGTACAATATCTATGTAGTTAAATATTCTCTGGAGGACTGAAACCTCAAAGACCAGCTGTTGTCTAAACTTTGTAATGCAATAAAAACATGCACACATATGCTAACTCACATCCGGATATTAAGTACAGTACAAGAGCAAGGAAAATGGGGATTAACAAAAAGAGATGAAATATTCAAAGAGGAATATGAGTTCAGACCATTACCGTGTACCCTGCTGGGATCAGACATTGTTCCAGGGTGTATGTGAGTTGAGAATAATGGCGCTTGCCTGTGCTCACAATGTAAGGAAAGTGCAGGTGTTTGGAGACCCAATTACACTATGTGCTTGCAGTGCCAGTGTGATGCGGCAATGCGTTCTGCTCGGTGTCTCTGAGGTATTCCTGCAAACTGAGGGCTACATTCACAAGCAGTAGGACACTTATACTTTTCCCTTTTCACCATGCTATCTTGTGCAGGACTTGGAATCAAACACATGGAGCTGCATTGCTGGGATGCAATCGGGCCAAAAAGAGAGAGAACAATTAAAGCCCTTACGGGCACAGAGCCCCTGCCATACAGCTCGAGTCAGGAACTAACTGATTAGTAGCCGTGAAGCTCTAGTCTGAGTTATACTTCTGTGTTTTTGCGGAGTGCCTCCCTAATTTGCTCCGTAATCCCCCTGCGGTCGGGCTGCATCATTTTCTCGCTTCCTTTCTGCAACTGATTGCCCACCTCGGCGAGGCAAATCACGGCCCTCCTCAGGCCCTGATTGCCTCTTAGCACAGCGTTCGGCCACATCAACTGAGCCTTGTTAAAACGCATTCCGGCCATTTTCAAACCTGCCCGAATTGCAGAGCAATCAAAACAAGCCACACATATGCCCGCACCTATGGTTCAGGTAGCGTAGGACTCCTGAAGGCCTTCATTAGCAAATCATGACTTCAACTGCAGAGCCATAAAAAAGGGGGGTAATTAATCTTAGGGGAACAGTAATGGCAATACTTCTGATTCAAAACCATCTGGCTCAAATTTTCACTCAATTCATTTTTACAATAGTAACAAATTAGTCATCTCTCACTCACTGCACGGCTCAAAAAACTTAAATTGGGCCAATTAAACTGAAACTGAAAGACAAAATGCCTCCAAAGTGTAAAAGTCAACTTCTGGACAATGTTAAAGGCATCTACATGGACTGAAACTATTTACAGCAAGTAAAAAAATACAGAATACTGTTACTAATATCTAAATTTCCTTGTTAATATTAAGAGAATTTAGATATAAAAATGATCACTATATAATTAATATAATTGTTGACAATGGATGGATGGATGGATGGATACTCAAATAATAATAGCACTCATTTATACAAACATTTATCTAGCAGAATTTAGATTAAAAAAGATTATGCATTTAGGCTGTTTCATTTTTTTTTTAAATTGACCAATTAATATTCCCCACAATTCTCTGAATTTAAAATATGCTAGAAGACAACAGTGTCTACCTATTCTGAAATTGTATCTTTTTAATGTAATCAATGCCATCTATGCCATGATTTGGCTAAATCAGCAGTTGCAAAAAATATAGAAAATTTGAGTTAACATAAAATAAAAAATGTAGTTTGGTTAGATAATTAAAATCATTTGACAAAAAGGTACGCAAAGAGAAAAATTCTTGTTATTGTGCTATATATATTGTTTCCAAGTAATGCTCCTCTTCAATTACCATCTCTTGTTTGCATGCTTGAACATTTAGCTCCACTCTTTGGTGTATACCCTGGGACCATCTATAAAAAGAAATGTGCTGCTTCCGTGCATTTTAATAAATGTCAGCTTTCTTATCAATCCAATTCATTATTTCTTTATGCTGCTGCTAATTCAATGACTGCATACAAGAATCAGTTCTGGAGGGAAACAACTCAGAGGAACAGTTCACTGTACATTTTGAAATGTGTGTGTATGCTCGTTGCCTGGTAAAAGATCAGCCAATGGCAAAGGGCTCATTGCATATTAGAATTGGGAATAGTGGTAAAGGCATAACAAGTATTATTTGCAGCAACTGTAAACTTCTTTATCCCAAATTACTGTGCCTTCAAGACTTCAGATTAAGGACAGCTGCCTTTGAAAGCCATAGAGCCCAATGAGCACACTGTGTATGCTGTATCCTTCCCTTAAAGGGCCCTACCATAAACAGTGACACTGGCTGAGGAGCTTCTGCGTCTTGCCACAATATTCTTGGCCACACAGGTGTAGTTGCCCGTGTCTGCCAGACGCGCTTGTTTGATGATCAGGTTATGGTCAGCAGTGACATGGTAATTGGGGTCAGCAGAGGGGTCAATCACTTCTTCATTCTTCAGCCACTCCACCTGCAAATACATTGGAACACATCAGTTATGGATAAATGGATCACATACTGAGATAATCATTGATAGATTATAATTAACTCCTGCATGCACAGAGTTTGTACATCTGACAGAAAGACCTTTAGTTCATATTTTTTTGTAAATCACCAATGCACTTTGAGGCGTATTTTATACACTGACAGAAAGAAACAGTGCATCTAACTGTATATCATCTCTCTCTTTATCAGTATATTGCAGACTTTTTGTTTTTGCTGCCATACCTGTTTTGTGTGTGTGTGTGTGTGTGTGTGTGTGTGTGTGTGTGTGTGTGTGTGTGTGTGTTTGGGGGGGGGTGGGGGGGATACATGACTGGACTGAATCTATGCCCAATTTCAGAATTAAAATGAAAGCAAAATGGGTGACTGATGCCACTCTTGTCTGGAATGAATAAAAACTTCAAACCCATTTCTTCTCAATCAACACTAAAATGTCTTCCTCACAGATGTGAATGTGACCACAAATCAACAACGGACAGACAGCCGCTTTCTGTGGAACGGTTTCCGGAAGGCCGGTGTCAGCGCCAGTTCTTACCTCTGCTGTGGGGACACCCTCCGGAGGGTGACAGCGTAACAGCACCTCCTGGTCCAGCGCCACCTCCTTACCCAAAGGCTCCTCCTCAAAGTTCTTCCTCAGGTCTGTACAGAGACACAATGGGCACCGGTCAGCAATATGGCTTTGTGGACTCTCACCAACACACTTTGAGAGAAAAGATGAGGTGACTTTAAACATTATTCCCCCTGGGTGGTGCTTCAGTGGAATCCATAAAGGAAATGCTAATACTGCTTTGTTTCTTGTGTCCATCTTGCCCCTGCTGTCTCAGCGTGTTTACTGTGTGCTTCTTCTGAGTCTAGTAGCTGGCTGCCTTATGTGAGGTGCCGCAGTTTTGCTTTTTGCTGTCAAAACATTTGTCTTTTGCTTGGTGTGCTTTGCTTGACATTTTTGGTGTAGAAAAAGCCATACTGCTGACCACAGTACGTCTGTTTGCATGCTGTTCCTCTTGCTTACAATTGGCAATCTGAAGCCAGAGGTTCATGCGGCACAAAGTGATTGCATTAATTCCAGACATGCTAGATGGCTGGCCAGGTCCAGATATACAAACAGCTTTGGAGTATGAAAGCTCCATTACAGACTCCTGACTGGGCCAAAGCAGTGCCATGTACTGCTATGCATGGACATTCTACATGCAGACTGAAAAGAGCACTAGTAGCCCTCCATCAAGATGAGTTCTAAGTTTTGACATGGCAGAAAATGAAACTGTTTGGGGTGCTAACCCTTGTTGACAGAAATGGTCTTGTTCTTCTATTCTGTAAAACAGTCTTCCTTAAACTCCTATGTGCACGTTGTTTTAAATGATGAGTAACTCTATACTTCGAGCATAAAGCAAGAGTCCTTGTCTCTGAACACCAGAAGAAGGACTGATTTCTTTTTTTGAGTCCTTCAGGTGTTCCAAGCAGTAGTTTGACCCCTATTCTGAGAGGGCGGCACAAAGTTATGTGTCTTGAACTGTGACTGAATTTTGTTGGGAACTCCAGAAAAGTGCTCGAGAGACTTTTGAAATATTGAACCAAGCATACGAAACAAAGACAAAAAAAAATTGTGGAGAAGGAATTTTTCATCTGTTGAAGAGTTGAAAAAAGCTCTGCCTGCTGCCTTGAAGATGATGTCGAAAATTTGTTGCTGCACATCTTTAAGGAGTTTATGAAGCCCCACAATAAGTGTAGGAAGTGTGAAGGAAGATGTTTTGTCGAGGAAAAGGTTCCCAACCCTGAGGAACCTTCAGATGCAGACATGTTCAGTCTCCAAACTTTTCAGTCAGCCCACATGGAATAATCAAAAGGGGATTTTGTCACAAGCTAATTAGAAAAATATATTTGTGATGTGTTTGTTATAATTAAACACACAGGGAGAACTCTTGCTATTGGAAGCCAAGTTTAAAGTGAAAACCAGGTACCAGTCAACTTGCCATGCAATCTTTACACTAAATAAAGGTTCCACTGGAAGCAGTCTAATCCCTAAAACAGATGTTGCACATGTCCTGCAGGATCATTTTATATAAACAGCAAGGAGAAAGGATTTCTCCTGACATGAAAATTTATTAAACTAGATGTAATGGAGCTACAAGCGACAAAGTATGTAACGATCCTTGAGGGTTTAGGGATCATGGTGTCCTAATGTCATCTTTGCAGTGTTGGGGAGAAAACATCAGAGCTTTTCAAAATATTAGAGACCAGACTGAGCTTTCCCTTTAAATAGTATAACGGAACTACCTATGGATTAGTCGTAAAGACTCAGTTAAATATAAATTAATGCAAGAAACTTCACACTATAATTATACACTCAAGGTTATGAAAGAATCTTTCTGTTTTCCCCAATAGATACATGAGGTCAGTGCATTCATATACATGCAGTCTCTTATTTATTTTCATTTTTTGATTTTTGCTGGCATTGTCAGGGCTGCTACTCCTCTTAAAGACCTATTCAATTATATCACTACATACTTCATTTTCAACAGAAATTTTCAGAAAAACAATGGATCTTATCAAATTCCATTCCTTTTTTCTTTCAGAAATTATCCTTCTAACTTCTAGTTTAGTAAATCACTGAAGAACAATCTAATCAACTTTATTTAAAATGTAAAGAACACAGTAATAGCACACAATTTCTATTTTGTGACCTTATAAGAACAAAAAATAAGCAGGCTCCAATCATTACATTTTGTTATAGGTATTAAACATGAAAATGACTGGATAAACTTGGAAATATTCTTGTTTTATAAAATTCTTGGGGATTTCTTATATGTTGCAATTAAAGTCAATAGCTACCTTGTTGAAAGCAATCTTTGAAAAGTTAATGTTAGGGTTAGGGTTAATACCTGTATGCCAATAATATTTCTAGTGGCTGCTACATGATTCTTTAATATTACTTTATGTGTTTTCTGCATTAATATGCATAATTATGTCAAACTAGGGAGATTTATCAATAAGTTCAACGATACACATCAAGTGTCACCTGGGGGGAGACAGAAGAGACTCTTGTTTCTTTCATTTACTATAATTAACCACAATGTATTCACACTTTTCCAGATGTATTCCATTTTCCTTTATTGCCTTTGATATTAGTAAATCTCTGTTACAAAACAGACTAGATCCAATCCTTTTTTTGCACTGTAAAAGTCCAGCTAAAGTCGTCGGCATTAAGTAGGTCTATGTAAGGCATATTTTAAAAATGCTATGGCCAATACAATGCAACTGGTGTCCTACAATTATTATTTAATTTTTCTAGAAGATGTACTAGTCTAAATGAGTTCACATAGCTTGGCCTTATCTCTTTATTTAAAATTTCCTATATACTTGTTCAAGGATTCAACAACTCAACATATTTTGGTCCTTAACCAATATACAACCTGTAGTCTACAAGAAAGGAATCCTACTGTAATTGTGCTTTTATTTGTCATTAAGGGAACATGGATAACGAAAAGTGGTTGTGAGGTGGGGGGCACGGTGGTGTGGTGGTGCAGTGGCACAGTGGGTTGGACCGGGTCCTGCTCTCTGGTGGGTCTGGGGTTTGAATCCCGCTTGGGGTGCTTTGTGACAGACTGGCGTCCTGTCCTGGGTGTGTCCCCTCCAGCCTTATGCCCTGTGTTGCCAGGTTAGGCTCTGGCTCCCCACAACCCCACATGGGACAAGTGGTTCTGAAAGTGTGTGTGGTTGTGAGTTGCCCCACCAAGAGTTCAAGCAAGTCTAATATATCTCTCCCAGTATTTGGGTATAACTCCTCATACTGCTACCCCTCTGTATAACTCCTCTGGGTACTACTAATATGTGTTCAGTAAGTGGTTGCCCTAATGAATTTGGGTACAGTAATAGCCTTTGTCTTTTCATAGCCCTTTTAATCACGGCTAACCACATTCCACTGTACTTTCAACACAAAGGAGTCCTTTGTTCAACTTGTCAAGTGATGACCATTTAGAAGAATTTCATTTTGTTGCCAGAAGTCTGAGCTGGTAATTGTACTGATTAGTTAATGACATTCATTCCCTGTAGCTTTGCTGTTCAAACGCATGAATCCTAATAGAGTACAGTCATTTTTACATTTATATATTGCTGAATATCCATAAAGTCAAAGCTGAATGTCTTTAAAATGTGTTTCAAAGTAATGCTTACTGGTTTTCTTAGTAGTGGCTCAGGTGAGACAGAGGGAGAGGAGTCAAAGCTCTACATGTCTTTAATGAATATTCAATAGGAATGAATTGAGTGTATTTTAAAAAAAAATTCAGACTGTATGAGCATACTGGCCAGTGTGATACCAAACGGAACTCACAAGCAATCCGCACATATGCCTTTTGGCTCTTCTGGGTTCCTGTGGTGCTCCAGGCCACACACTGGCACCAGTAGTCCTCCAGCCCAAAGATTTTCTCCACTTGTTGCCTGGAGATATCAATCATCACCTGCATTACTGGCAGACCTAGAAAGGAGGAAAATGAGTGATGTTATTTCCTGTAGATTGGAAAGTTTGCAAACTTTTTTATGGACGATGGAAAGATAAAGACTACAAAAAAGACTTATGAAGTGGTTAAGACACAATACCAAAGGATATTATATTTTTATGATTTTCCTATCATTTTTTATAAGGCATGCTAGTGTTTTGATGTGGAGTCACAAACTTCAAAGAAGCAAATGCATACAAGCTATTATTATTGACTGTTATATATATGGGTTTTGCAGCATTGCTCTGGCATAGTATTGTTTTGCTTTGCATATTACAGAAAATACAAAATGTGAAAGGAGATTTGTGGTAAACCGAGTTATTGTTTTGCATGCCAAGCAGTTGTATTATACTATAGTTCTTCCCACAGAGGCCAGGCTCAGTTTCTTTGCATACATATCCCAAGCATTGCAGTCTGATGCACAGCTGATGATTGACTGGCTTTCAATTTCTAAAGCTGCAGAGCAACTTTGATACAGGCATGCCATGCCTGGCTGCCTTTTGTCTATGAATTACTGCATATTCGGCATTTCAGCACAGTTATACTGCTACCATCCCTGAGAAGAAAGGAACAAAACAGAACTGCAACGCACATTCCCCACAACTGCAACGCTGTAATCCGCAACGCACAAAATAGTCTGTCTACTGGAGATTCAAAACTTGTTCTGTTTGTTCTACATTTTACTGGATGGATGCAATGAAAGTGGTCATTATATTACTTTTATACAGTGTAGTAATGGATTTACCTATGCTGAAGAAACAATAATTGTGTCTCATGGTAAACAATAGGATTGACATAATACAAATCCAAGAAATTAACCATTGTGTATTTGTACTATTTTTTTTCTTTCATTGCAGTCAGAAGTGTAACTGATAGATCTGCTGTGTCGGCTATCAAACAATACAAGACATTGCAGTACGTTTAAAGTTGACATTTAGGAGCAGCTCATGGCATAATGCTTAAAGCTACTGCTTTTGCATTTGCAAGTAACTAGTTCGAATCTCACCTACTGCAGTAGTGCCCTTGAGCAAGGTACTTACCCTAAAATGTTATAGTAAAATTATCCAGATGTATACAGAAGTACATAGTTGTAGGCAGCTTAACAATATAAACCTTTTTGAGAAAAGTGTCAGGCAAATGTAGAACATTTATATCTGGATTTTAGTACTGAACATACTGAAAATTCACTCAATTTCTCAGTTTTTAAATAACATGTTTAAGACATAAGCTGATTGTTTTTGTTTTTGTAGTTAAACTTCCATAACCCGGAGACTTGAAACATTTCTTTGGCTGGGATGAAAATGTTTGTTGAAATGCACAATGTAATCATGGTTTAATTAAACATTGCTATAAAAAAATGTCTTTAAGCGTTGTCGAGTCGATATTGATTTTTGGCAACATTTACAGAATGCCTCAAGAATGTTTATCCCTCCACTTGTATTCTTAGGCTTGAAATGGGTGTGTCCATTGATGTCTTGGTTGAGTTGATCCATCTGGTTGTCGTCTTTTTCTTTCTCCTGCAGCTTTTCCAAGCATTACAGTTTTTTCAACAAAAAATAATCTTCACCTGGTATGATAACATCAGTCTCAATATTTGTGCTGGTAATGGCAATGATAAGTATTTTCTGCACCATTTCCACCATTTTTATTTTACTTTCACTTATTCATCTCACTGTTGCTAGAAAAGTATTTCCTTTTTACCCAAAAGCAGATCCATCCATCCATCCATACATCCATCCATTTTTTTTATGATGATGTTTCTGTCCAAAGTTCTTCTGGTTCTCTTTCAATGAGTGTTTTGCCTGAAAAGATCTCCTTACAAATTCCTTGGAAATATCTGGTATTTTTCAAGATCATATTTTGGAAGTTGGATGGCTGGATGTCTTTACTGCTGCTGTTATTATTCTGTTGCTGTTCCTATTTTGAGGGTGGGTGTGGTAACGCAGTGGGTTGGACCAGGTCCTGCTCTCTGGTGGGTCTGGGGTTCGAGTCCTGCTTGGGGTGCCTTGCGACGGACTGGTGTGCTGTCCTGGGTGTGTCCCCTCCCCCACCAGCCTTACGCCCTGAGTTGCCGGGTTAGGCTCTGGCTCCCCGCGACCCCGTATGGGACAAGCAGGTCAGGAAGTGCGTGTGTGTGTGTGTGTGTGTGTGTGTGTGTGTGTGTGTGTGTGTGTTCCTATTTCATTTGAAAACTTGCCCATCAGTAGTTTGTGGTCAGTTCCACAGTCCAGTCCAGGCCATGCCTTTGCTCTTCAACCTCCTGCTGCCAACAATCTAGCTGAACTCATTTCTATGTCCTCTATAAAGCTATGTCCAGATGTACCCACTGCAAACATTATGCTTGGATTGTTCAAAGAATATGTTCAGACAAAGGTTGATGGATTTGTAAAAGCTTAATATTTTTTCTCCTGAAGCATTCCTGTTGCCAAGACCATGAGGTCCAATAAATCCTCCTACTTTCCACATTTGCTACTCAAGTCTCCAATCACAAGAAGGATGTCATGCCAATTATGACTTGGATATGACCTTAAAATTGTTCAACAATATCTGCATCATTCATTAGAACATGAATTTGAATAATGATCATGTTTAAAGTCTGTTTATGAAACCTAATCAATGTTAAGCAGTTGTTCACTGCATTAATGTATTTTGAATGGCATTAACATGATGATCATGATGACAATGATGGTGAAATATATGATGATGCATTTTTGGGTCAATTGGTTCTATAAATATATTTTGAAATGTATTCCACTTTTGTATGGCCCCATTTCTCTGGTCCATTTCCTTCATAGTCTGCAGGGCTGTCTGACAGCCAACGAACTGACCTCTTCTCTCATTGCACTGGGCCATGTCCTTCTCAGTCAGGCCTGTGCAAATTAGACTCTCTAGGTCCTTTCAGTTATGGGCAATACAACAGCATATTTCTGTACGGGAAGGCTGCTAAACATTAAGTTCGGCTTCTCTTGGCTTAAGTATGCCAAATCTGCTTTAGCCATAGCCAACTATGGCATACCACATAATCTGAGGTTCTATTCCATGGTCCAAAACATTTGTTTGAACAAATGTCTTTGTGTCAAATTGCTGATCATTGTTGATCACATTTCTGATAAATGTTTAAATAGGTGAACACAGACTGGATGGTAAGGTATCCAGATATGTTGTGGTCATCGAGGGGTCTGTTTTGGAAGAAAATATATTTTTCTTAAGTGTCTACCCATACCTTTTGTTGTAAATAACAGACTTCACCCTTCGAAGACAATGCAGTATGGGAGACAAACAATGCAAGGTCACAAGATGCATAGTTGAAACAGCCGTGCGCGGATGTTGAAGAGACTGAGTTTTTTGGACAAGACCTCCCTGTTATCACCTACAGTGCGGCTGCCATACTGTGAATGAGGAATTGCACACTGCCCACTTTAGTCAGCAAGCTCAAATTTTAACTGGATACCAAAACTTATTAAATGAGGAGGATGGAAAATTAAATGGTTCTTTGCAAAGGATTTTGACACTATCTTTCAGAGGCAGTGTGACCCCTATATGAAAGAGGACATGAAAATGGATTTTTCTGTTATAAAAATTCTGTGTTTTTACATGGCTACCGTGGTAACATAAACTGCATAGCAACAGTAAAACTGAACAGGAAGAAAAGGGATGGACAGAAAAAGAGTTGTACACACCCTTTTCCAAAGTAAAAAAACAGACATAGCTTTCCTGAATTTATTTCTTTTCTTTCTTTTTTCTTTCTTTCTGATTGGAATTGGATTTAGAGTGTAATTGATAAGTCTGTAATATAAGAAAGATGTCCATACACTACAAGCTGAAATGTAGAACACTCATTTTTTTTGATATGGCCAATTTCACAGATTGCCTTGGTTACCCATTAATAAGCACCCATAATTTAATTCTTGATGCTTCATTATTGCATCAAGACAAAGATCAACAAAACAATAAATAAAATTCATTATGCCCATCAAACTTAATACAAATGTGCAAGTGACAGACAGCCTTAGCTGGAGATGTTTGATTTTCAAATACTAAACTATATAAAGAAAGGCTCTATGCACTACCAGCTGTGTCAGGTAGAGAAAAAGTTGCAAAATCCATTCAATGTATTCCAGTTATGAACTGGATAATAGGTTTCTGAATTAGTTTCATTTCCAACATCTTCGTATCTTCAAGGAAGTTTCCTTGCTGGGCTGCTGGCAGGAAGGCACCAGCAGACCCAGATAAGTCATTATTATGGGAGAAGGTGGCTAATTATCCAGGGAGAATTTGTAAGTAGTATGAGCAGCAATTACCCGCTGCAACATTCCCCATAGTTGGGGGCTAGGACATCGACATACTATCCATGGGGCCACACCTGTTGGCTGGAGCAGGCACATGCAAAATTTTTTTTGTGTATGTGCACCTTATAACCATGAATATATGAATTTCAGCAAAATAGCTTCAGTCCCCATCTCAGACAAGCAGATTAAACATGGGCTCTATCAACATATTTCATCCAAGTAAGCAAACTAGGACAAAGAGATAGGATAGTGTTTTTATCTGAATGTGACATTATAGAAGTCGCTGTAATTTTAACATTTTGAGTATTTTTTAAAGCTTTTATTCAATTATTGAATTAATTTTTTCATTCATTCTCTGTTTTTATTTAAATTAAAAATGTATGATTATTACACATTCATAACTATTCCAGATGAGTTTTATCAATTGAGTTATAGTATTAAAGTAGCATCTTCTGTTTCCAGAATTACTTTTGTGTTATGAATCATTCAGGAATGTTATAGAAAACCAAATATCATAAGAAATCTGTTTAAAAATTGATGAAAGTCACTGTATTGGTAAATGGTTCAGTAAACCTATATGAATAAACACAAACTATGGAAATGCGAAAACTTCTGCAGCTATCTCCTGTCTGGCCTTCCTGCTGCTGCCATCAAACCTCTACAGCTGATACAGAATGCTGTTGCCCGAGTTCTGTCTGACTTGCCGAAGTGTTCCTATGTATCTCCTCCACTTGTTTCTCTGCACTGGCTTCCTATTGCTGCCTGGATCAAATTTAAGACCCTGGTTATTGCCTACAAAAGCATCAATAGAACTGCTCTCAGATATCTACAAGACTTGATTGCTCACTAAATCCCAACCAGACTGCTATGCTCTTCCACATTTGCCAATGTACATTGGTTCATATGGTGGTAAGTAACAAATTAACTGTACTTCAGAATCGCGTGTCTGCATATATGTCTCTCTGCTAATGTAATGCACACATTGTATTTTCTATGAGATGTATGTTGCTTTGGAGAAAAGTGTCTTGTTAAATTACTAAATGTAAATGTAAAAAGATTGGTTAGTAACACTGTATGTACTACTGGTTAAGGTCGTCAGCCCAAGACAAGGTTGTGTTCACAGACCAAAATAGTTTGGGAACTACTGGTTTGCTCCCAGGACAGGGCCTGCTGCAGCATCTCTGCTCGAAGTGTTTAAAATGACGGAAAACCAACATAATATTTTATTGTTATTATTATTATTCTTAGCAAAAAAAAAAACTAGAATGCATAATACATAATAGAGTTGTTACATTTTGCATGAAGCTCACTGACACTCATCAATAGACAGAAAAGATGTTGCAAATATATGGAATCAGAACATTTGTTCACTATGGTATTTCGATGCACAACTACAATGGAATTACTGAAGCAAAGTTGAACAATTACCAAATCAAATTTCCTTTTACTGTTGGAAATGAACTGCTAATACTCCATGTAGTTCAAGAGTCTTACATATCTCACCTTGTTTTGTTCTCCCTTAACCACAGTCAGCGATTAACATTAACCCTATAGTGCAAATTAGACTCTGAGCCCTGCTATCCCACAAAGGGTGTTTTTATTAAACTTGAAGAGTAGACAGTAATTCTATTTACATGTTCTATTTACATGTGCATATTAAAGAATTAAACATAAAAATTCTAACACAATAACAACAACTACATCAATAATACATTATGATTTATTTTTATTTAGGATTTTTTTCAACAGTTGTTTAATCGCATACTGCTGTTTGCTCTATTTTTGTGTGTGATACAAAACAGAGGACATCATTAACCAGTGGCTTAAGGATGCTGCTGCACAGCATGTTGTTCTGAACTAAAATACAACACATCATTTTGTTTTAATTTCTAGTTTTGCTGTTTACTTTTGTGTTTAGAGATATTAATTGCAATGATTATTTTGAACTTTTAATGCTAGATGTTTGTATGTGATGATGACTAGCTAATTCCTAAAATACACCAATAATGCATAATTCACTGAAAAATCTATAAAGTACATTAAAGGTGTTTTGAGTAGAAGTAGCTACTAATAATGATAACAATAATTGTCTTTTTTAATTTGAGGAACTAAAACCTCAGAGCTCCAGGTTCAAATGTGGGTTAAAATCCGACTAAGTCTGCGTATGGATTTTCTCCAGTTTATTTCTGTAGTTTTTGCCCACAGTCCAAAGACATGTCTTTCATAACTGGTGACTCTAAATTGGCCTTTGTGTGTGTGTTCCTCTGGAACAGACAACCTGTAACCAGTTATTTACATTATCTGCCGTAAGTAGCGTCCTTGATAGATTCAAAGTAGAACATTCCATCAAACTGCCTTCATCGCAGTATTAGATGCTCTCCAGTTGGCTACAGTGGCCTCCCTCACCCTGGTCCTCATTCTCCTTGACCTGTCTGCAGCATTTGACCTTCTCAACAACCACATCTAATCTCTCCCCTCTTGGACAGCTTGACATCAAATGAACAGTACTGAAATTGTGAGTTCTACCTATCTGGTAGACTTACGAAGCAGAGTCTCCTGCTCATCCCCTCATCCTCTCTCAAATGGTGTTCCACTGGGCTCAGTTCTGGGTCCTGTACTCTTCTCCATTTACACCTCTTCTCTTGCCCTTTCCAGTGCCTCCCACAGATTCTCTTACTGCTACTTTGTTCACAATAGCCAGCTCTTTCTTTCTTTCCTCAGGAGCTACAGACATTTTGTCATGCATCACCACCTGCCTCTTGGACATCTCTGCCTGGTGTCTGATCACCACTTTCATCTAAACCTCCCCAAAACAAAATCTTTCACCTCACTGTTGGTCTGTTCACCTGTTGAGACCTCTCTATCAAAGTGGACAACTAGCTCATTTAACCTCCTTCATTGGCTAAGAGTCTGAGAATAATTATTTCTCTCAATTTATTGGGGGGACAGATAGCAGTGAAGTGGGGGACAACTGCTGGTTGCAGGTTGAAATCCCACCTCTAGCTGTAGTACCCTTGAGCAAGGTACTTACCCTAAATTGCTCCAGTGAAATTACCCAGCTGTATACATGGGTAAATAGTTGTAAGCTGTTTTGGAAATAAAGTGGCAGCTAAATGAATAAATGTCAATATTGAAGCAGCACACATCAAAGTCAAGACTCTGGCTATGGCCTCCAAAACCATCAATGGATCTGCTTCTTGATGCCCACAAGAACTGCTCACTCTCTTTGTCCCAACCAGACTGCTACACTCCTCCACCTGTGCCCTCTTATCCAACACACAAGAGCACCAAAATCAAAAGCAGAAAGGTATTTGGTTCTAGCTCCCATGTGATGGAATGACCTCCTTCTATCACTAGAACTGCTGAGTCTGTCAACATTCAAGAAGGGTGTCAAAACTCACCTCTTTCAGACTCCCTTCTCCCCTAATTTCAGGTACAGGTGCTCCTCAACTTAGGACAGTTCGACTTACAATTTTTTCGACTTTACAATGGTGATCTGGCGATAGACATTCAGTAGAAACTGTACTTCGAATTCTACATTTTAATTTTTTCTCGTTCAAGAAACATGTAATGCGATACTCTCTCGTGATGCTGGGCAGCGGCAGCGATCCACGTCTCCTAGCCTGCAACGTAATTGTGTTTTGTGCATCCATAATGTCACAGAAACACCGATCTGTGTCTCCTGTTACTGGTGGGAAAAAGAAGAGGAGGGCAATTACTCTTGAGAAAAAACTCATGATAATTGCCCAACACGAACGCGGCAAGCCTGTAATGGCCATCGCACGTATGCTAGGCTATGATATTCAGTAGGTTAGGTGTATTAAATCTATTTTCAGCTTACGATATTTTTGATTTACGATGGATTTTGCGGAATGTAACCCCATCGTAAGTTGGGGTCCACCTGTATGTGTATGCTATCTGTTTAAAAAAAAAAAAAAAACTATATGCAGCTCACACACATAATGTCTGCAGCTGCTAGTTGTGGCAAGCCGGGGCCTGGCCCGACGGTGTCAGGTACGAGGTGCGTGCCCTGGGCGGGGTGTTGGTCGACTGCAGGGCACCCCAGGTGGGACTTGAACCCCAGACCTACCACAGAGTAGGCCTTGGCCAAACCCACTGTATCACATCCCCTCCCATACGCAGCTACTTGTGTAATATATAATGGTTTATTCTGTGGTATGTGACTAATTCACTAAACTCTAGAACCTCATGTCTGCATCCAAATCTCTCCTTCTGTTGGTGCAATATAGTGTTGTATTGTTCTCTGAGATGAATATCACTTTAGAGCAAAGCGTCTTATGAATGAATAAATATGAGTGTTTCTCTGTATAAATGAATGAGTGTGTTCGAACACACTGCAATGGAGTGGTATTCCATATTCCATCCAGGATGTACCCTGTCTCACGCTCTATAGTTATTAAATAGGTTCTGGATCACTGTGACCCTGCACTGGACAAGAGTTATTGATGATGGATGGATGGTTTGAAGAATTACAAAACACAGAATTGCCTACATTTCACTGTGTAAGAAAGTCTTAACACATCTAATTGTCTCTTTCTATGGCTGGGATGACTGCATCTCAATTTATCTGTTACTTCAGCTCTTCCATTTGACATACCCAGTTATTAAGTGCTATCTGTCATTTTTTGTTGTCTGCACCCAAGTTATAATTTGCTGTGACAGCCTTCTATTCTAATTAGAACAGACAAAAGGTGATTGTCTGCAAGAGAACACTGATTGCAAATTACCGTTGGAAAAGAATAAGCATTTGATCTTTGAAAAGAATTGGAGTAATAAAGTGTGATGGTGAGATTCAGCAGGAGATGAATGTTTCAGAGGCACACTTTAATAAATATGTTCTTTAAAAAGCCCCTATCTGGGGTAAGTCAGAAATTCAGGTTTGAAGGATTTTCAACATAGTTCATCGAACAAAAATGTATCTTCTATTCAAAGCTATGTGACAATTTTCCAATTTCAGTGCAATTCTGTGAACAACTGCTGGGTGAAATATTTAAATTGTGCAAATGCACAACTCTAGAATAAACAATCTTTTCAATTCTGCATTTCCAAAATATTACAGCAACAAAAGCAAGAGTCTTTTAGGGTTTATGTTTCAGGTGTGTGGCCTAGTGCTAACCAGCAGTACAGCTTCAATTTGTAAATTCAGTAATTAATGTGAGGTGTCTAATATGCTGAAAGCATTCAGTATATTCTTTTTACTACATATTACAACCTCAAATTACTCAGAATAGGTTGCTTTATACAGTATATGCTTTCTGCCTTTTAGAAAAAGGATACGTAACCAAAATCCACTGCCAAAGTTTTTTTTTCAGAACCGCTTGTCCCATACGGGGTCACGGGGAACCGGAGCCTAACCCGGCAACTCAGGGCGTAAGGCTGGAGGGGGAGGGGACACACCCAGGACGGGACGCCAGTCCGTCGCAAGGCACCCCAAGCGGGACTCGAAACCCAGACCCACCGGAGAGCAGGACTGCGGTCCAACCCACTGCGCCACCGCACCCCCACTGCCAAAGTATTTTTTCTAAATACAAAACACACTCTCACTGATCAATGCCATCCATCCATTATCAGTAACTGCTTGTCTAGTTGACAGCATTGTGATGGTCTGGATCTTTTCCCATACACGTAATGTGTGAGGTAGGGTATTCATTCATTACTACACACTCACTGTACACTATTTTTAATCATTTAGCTCATACTTTTCTCCAGCTCAACTTACAATGTCAATCTACATACAATTACTTATCCATTTGAACAGCTGGGCATTTTTTTCTTTTTTTTACTTGAGCAACTCAGGGTAAGTACCTTGCTCAGGCTGGATGTGAGATCAGAATCTGCAGCCTTTGAGTCTAAAGGCAGCAGCTCTAACCTCTACACTATCAGCTGTCTACAATGGTCAATTCAGAGTCAGAAATTCATCTGAAACTCATATTTTGACAGTGGAGGAATATATTTGTGTGTGAACATGATTTTTACATTTTGAGATACTGCCTATTGAATTCTAATCCCTGTAAAATATATTCATGTTAATGCACTTAACACTGTGCGTTTAGCTGTTCTTTAGTTACAACTGACCCTGAATAGATATAATGTTATGTAAGGTTGGAGACAGTACACTCTATGGAAATGCCTCTAAGGGTTTTCAAAAAGGTTTAGAAAAGAGTCTCAGAATAATTTTTGCAGAATATTACAAATGATAGATTTTTAAACCTGTGATCTAAATGTGGTTGCCTGTTTTGCAGTATCAACAACCTCGTTTAAAATGCATCCACACACACATATTTTCTGAACTGCTTGTCCCATACGGGGTCGCGGGGAACCGGAGCCTACCCGGCAACACAGGGCGTAAGGCATCCAATTTAGTTATTATTGTAATCGACACCATGATATCAAATTTGAAAATGCAGTTATTACCAGAATAATTACGTTGCCAATTTCTATTCATGCGTGAAGCTGTGGGATATTTTCAAGTTACAGAATATAAGGTGTTCTGTAGCTGAAGACTAAATGATCAAGTTTCTCTTAATTGTGAGGAAATAATAGCAAGGAAGGCTATTGTTTTAGGAACAGATTGTTTTTACGAATACATACCATTTATTCATTTAGCTGACACTTTTCTCCAAAGCAACGTACAAAGTTAAGGTACTTTTTTTACCCATTTCTACAGTTGTGTAATTTTACTGGAACAATTTTAGGGTAAGGCTGTGCAACATCACATATTCAATTACATAAAAACCAATATGAGATAGTGTTCTTTTCTATATATTTCAGCAAAATCTGCAGTGTGCTGAAATATGTGGAACACAAATTTTAAAATTTGAATAATTCATGTTTGTGAGCTCTGTCCTTCTGTTGATCTTTTCTAACTTGCTCTTAGCAGTTCATAACACCTTAACCTGGATTACTGAAGTCGAGAGCATTGTCAATTATTAGCATTTATATGGAAATTCTTACATGTACTTTTTTCTGTTCCAAACTAGACTTTGAGAAATTGATTGTGAGTATTTTTATCTGATCTACATGCAATTTTTTTAATCAAATGAATAAAAATAACACGATATAAAGATAACAAGGACTATGTTTTTCTTTCTCACTTCGCCACTGGAATCAATATATTGTTGCCTTCAGATTACATTCAAGATTTATTATATAACTTGTGTCTGATTGCACCAACATTTTTTTTTTAAATTTTATTTTGGAATTTTACAGGGAAAACATAAGCCTTGATGTCTGCGAGATCAAGTCCTATTGCAACAGCATTGATGGGCAGCAGCCCATTCTTATTTATTTATTTTCTTATTTATTCTTATTTAGACTTACTACTCTTGATTATCAGAATCTTGCAGAACTGATAGTACAATCAGAATTGAGAAGGACTGCATATGGTAAAGGTAATTTGCTTACAAAGAAATGGTCTTTTTACCACCCTCTCCCCAAACCATAGCCTGGATTATTTGTTTATGATGTAGGGGTAATGCTAGAAGTTCAACTGCAAGGGCAAAAATAAGAGGAGGCTGTGCATAGCTTGGGATAATACTGTGCTGGACCTGCAAATTAATATGGTTGGTATCTGAGATGATTGTCATGTAGTCAAATGACATAGGGAGGTTTGACTTTTGACCTTTGGACCCAAAGGTGGCAAGTTCAAATCCTGCCTCTAGTTGTAGTAGACCTTGAGCAAGGTATTTACCCTAAATTGCTCCAGTAGAACTTACCCAGCTGTATAAATGGCTAAAGAACTGTAAGTAGCTTAACATTGTAAGTCACTTCAGAAAAATGTGACAGCTATATGAGTAAATGTAAAATATAAATGATTTAAATTCAATGAAACAACAGGTGACAGACTATATATATAACTAGTAACTTTAAAAAATGATGTACTGTATATCGAGTCCACACATTACTCATACTTCATTATATGATATTGACTAAACTGTTATCTCTATGGGGGGTGCGGTGGCACAGCGGGTTTGGCTGGTGTCTGCTCCCTGGTGGGTTTGGGATTCGAGTCCTTCTTTGGGTGCCTTCCAACGAACTGGCGTCCCATCCTTGGGTGTGTCCCCTCCCTCTGCAGCCCTGCACCCTGTGTTGCTGGGTTAGGCTCCGGTTTGCCACAACCCTGGAGTTGTGTGTGTCTGTGTTATCTCTGCAAAGCCTGCAGGCAACTGGTCAGAAGTTTAGGTGCTAACTAAGTCAAATTCTGCTTTGAGTTTTAAAAGCTTATTAAATACAGTTAGACTTTGTGTTATGACATTTTGCCACATGCATTTTTAAAGACACAAACAGTTTTTTTCTGTTTATTCATTTTAAATTTTAAATTCTATTTTTAGCACTTGCTTATTTTTAAAAATTTATTACGGATTGAATAACACCTGCATTTTTACATCCCGCCATCAGATCACACTAAAGAGCACTCAGACAGAACAGGAGAAAACAGCCAGATCGATGAATGTTGCACATGTTGTTTCATGTTAATAAAGGTAATGACAGTCTTGTGATGGACTGGCGTCCATGGTGTTTGCTGCCTCATGTCGTGTGTTTTGAGCACAGGGGATATAGCAATCCTACAGAGTTGATGGAAATAGAATAATCAGAACTCAGTTTAATAGGCAGCTACACTTGTCATGTGTGCCTTCAAAAAGGATTGTACCATGAAAATGAAAAATAAGTAAATAAACTGAATAGATGAATAAATGTAAATGCAAAACAGCGTAAGCAAACAGAGTGATAACACTAATGTTATGGCTCAGTCTTTATTTTATCTCTTTTTAAAAATGATCTTTTAGTTCCTGCTCATCAGGTGCTGATTTCATGAGAACAACAGACTGCAGCCATTAAGGACTTCACCCATAAATTCTAACAAGTTAGGATGAATGAGGAAGTGTCACTTAAATGTGGGTAGTTAGTCTTCCTGAATGTTGATCATGGCTTAATGAGAATATAATGCAGCTTGTGAAAAATAAATTTGTCAAGCACTAGAATGCGTTGGGAGTCCAGTTTTACAGGAAATGAATGTAAGTTTGCATGTAGAGTCTCCAGACTTACAAAAATTATCGGAATGATTAAATATTTCTTTCAATTAAAAACAAAAATAAAACTGCTATATACTTTTAAACCATTTACTAAATTAATACATGATGTTTTTAATTAAAACGTACTTTTAAATATTTTCTTGTTTAAAAATATGCCTTCACAAAGCACTATCACCCATCATTTTATATGTTTCGATATGTGACGATCACCTCTAAATTTCCTGTCAATTCTATATACAGTCACTGGTGTGATGTACATCAGAAAAGAAGCTGATTTTGGACAAACTGACTGTTCTTTGACGAATGCCTGCCTTTACATAACGCTCTTAACCTGCTGTTGATGCACTTTGTTGATGGAGTCAACAAATCACTACAAAAACAAGAATCTGCTAAATGAATTCAATAAACAATGTGTAAACAGCTATTATGGTGGCTAAGACAATGACCTTGTAACTTGAGATTTGCTGGGTTAAGCCCCCCCTCCACATTATTGCTGTTGTTGTACAAAGCAGTTACTATAAAAAAATTCATGCTATTTTTTACATTCATTGCAGAACACAGCTGCCAATGTCAGCAATGTTGGGCGCTTTTGTCTTTCAAAGTGGAATGTGAGGTCCTGCAGCATGTTCTCCAGAATCTATATAAAAAAGGTTTTTGTCTTCTGCCTGCTCTTTGCCTTGGTTTATTAGCCAGACCTTCCATTTATTAACCGCTTATCCAACACACACATTCACTGACTGTCTCTCTCTCCAACACACACACACACACACACACACACACACACACACACTGTAATGCAGCACCATACAGCCCTTCCTGTTTGAACGCACAGCCCAAGAGCTGTGAGGCAGCAGCACTACCTACTGTGCTGCTGGGCACCACCTGCCCAATCAATCTTAATAGTAATTTAAAGGTGATGCAAAAATGTACAGGTACACATTCTGAGAATAGTTTGTGTGAACATTGAAGTCTGTTTGGAGGGAAAAAAATATTATTTCTTTAGAAAAGAACATGCTAAAGAACAATTATTAGAACACTTTCAGTATACATTCATACATTCAGGTGAATAACCATACTAAATCATTGTCTTAATAAATTGCTGTCTGTAATACGGAGCTTGGAAATCAAACTGAATGAAAAATAACAAAAGTAATTGCAAATGTAAATATACAGGGAGGAACAGCTGTTGACTGGCAGCTCCACAATTTGCACTATTTTATTTGACAATAACCACTTGTCAGAATTAATTTGTAGTCATTGACCAGTTAACATTATATGTGGTCAGCACTTGAATAACTTTATCACCTTTCGACCAGGTTTACTAATGCTTACTTTAGGAACTAGACTCATAAGTATTTTTTCATTAATGGTCACATCTTTGACGGAACCTTCATAAGCTACCAATAATACTGGCATCTTGGGTATGTGCATTGTTTACATGAATTGAATGGATAAACCGTATCTATATTTATTAATTATTTGCAAATAATTCTTCAAAACCAAAATGATAATGTATAGCTAATGTTAAGTAAATAAGGTAATGCTTTCCAGTTATTAGTCTTTTTGATGTAGGAAGATGATGACAGAGTGAAAAAAAAATATTTCCATGTATATTCTGTTTTTTATATATGGAGTGCTAAAGTGTATTTTTGTATGTTCTGCCTCATATGACATCATAGACAAAGGCAAAGAACTATTGCACTTTATTTTAAAATATTTTTTGGAGAGTGACCAAGATGGACACCAGTCCAAACTCCTCAGTGTGATGACTCCTGTTCTTCACCAGTCATTTAGACACTATGGCTTATAAACCAGGAGGTCAGCGGTAATGCTCCTGTGTGCCACAAACATTTTAGTTTTTCAAAGACTTTTTTGCAACTCTTGCTTATTTTTTGGCAATGTGTTATTTCAGCAAACAAATACTTAAATAACCCTTTTAATTGCCATTTCCCAACTGTTTGACTAAAATGGTACCCAGCACAGGACCTCATAAGAGGGGGCATGTAACTCACATGGTTAGGAGGCAAGTGCAGTTACAGCAAGACTTTGGTTCCTAACCCTGCCAGCAACTGTGCAATGGTGTTTTTTTTTTTCTTTCTTTCATATAGTCTGTCTCCACTTTCTGGTTGTTCACTAAATTAATCAATGCTTATTTTTCTTTCAAGTTCTGCTGTGCTGTGCCTCAGTGCCCCTATGGCTGCTTTCCTGCCACAAACAGCCACACCATGAGATGCAAATGATTCATGACTTAATGTGGCAAGTTGCTTTGGACACAGGTGTTTTCTCACCAAATTTAGGCTGTAGGTAGATGCAGAAAAGTGGTCTACATATAAGTCAACGTAAACAGCGAAATATCAGAAATCCATTTAATTTCCTTGAATTTTAATTTTTAATGAATGCTTTTAATATTTTATATGTTTCACATCTTTAATGAATATTAATTTCCTTGCATTTCAGAATGAGGACTTTTCCATGCTATGAAGCACTTGCCTGGTGCACTTCTAGTGGACAGCAGCATTTCAGATGCAGCACACGTCTCAAATGGCATGCCAGGATCTTCAATAATTCAGAGAAATAAAGGGTCTGACCTCATCAGAGCCCTCTCCCACTTCATGGGCTGAAATGGTGATTAAGGTAGGCCTTCAAAGAAACTCCTGTCAACATCCTGGTTCTTGTCCATCACAAAACTGGTTCTCCAGCAGGCTATCGGTGTACCTTGCTTTCTATTTTTATTAAATGACAAAAAGGATATTTAATTTATATGAGAGGACAGTGTCATGTGTGACTTTTCTAAAGTACCTGTTTCCATTCACATGGGTAAATGTGATTCTACTGAAATCGTGGGAAAAGCTCCCCCAGCCCCCAGAAGGGACACCCGGGGGCCACTGATCTGTGTTGGGCTGGCGCCAACATGATGTGTGAGGGAATACAGGGGTGAACTGCAGTTCAGTTTTGTGTCACAGTGAGGCAACTACATAGAAATATTTCGCAAGATGCCATACCATGCCAATAACTATTTCTGTTTAATACAAAACCAGAGCCAAAAAACCTCTCGAGAAACTAGGAAATGTGCTTTTCTTTTGACCAGGAATGACTGAATCTATTACATTCTATTTATATTCATACTGTTTTTTTCTATCTCAACTCAGAAGAAGTTTGACATGCAAGCGTGTTGGGAACACCGCTCACTCTTCTTTTTTCAGAGGAGGAAGCTGGCACCAGAGAGAGGGAATGTTCCCAAGCCGAAGGAAAACATCACTGAAGTCCTTCTTCTGTGGGAGTCGATATCGTTTTTTGTCTGGGAGAGACTTTATTTGTCGCTCCCACTCTTGTTTTTGCACATTGTGACCTCAATTCCATGGGGGTCATTTGCTTATCATAGACACTGACTGGAAACAGCAGCTTTAGATTCGTTTCCATTGTGGCCAAGTGGATTCAATTAGGCTGGGTCCAATAGGGAGTGGCTCTCTGCCGGCTCTGGGGACTAATGCCACGTGACTCAATCTCAGGAGGCACAAAACACTCAAGTACCAGTTCTGAGGCTCCCTGTGAAACAAGTGGGTGATTTAACAGTTCCACTCAAACAGGGATTTGTACAAATACAATATGCAAAGAACAAAGAGATCTAAGTGTAGGGGCACCACAAATCAAACAGTAATGCTATACAATTCTTCTTTGTACCTAATATGATTTAACATTCATTGATGTAGTTATATACCTAAAACAATGTAAGAGGGACTTGTTTCATTTTTATTTTATTTCTTATAATGATGTTCTAAATGGATTTGAAACAGCTTCAGATACTTTGATGGCACAGACCTAGTGGATGTGTGATACCTGGGACTATTATTCCAAGATATAAAAGTTGTAAACATTTTTTGTCAAAAGTGGGACCTCTGATAACTGTGCTGCCCATGCAAGATGGATGTGTGGTCCACATTTCTTTCATTATTTCGTCCTGAGCAGCTGTGTCGTGTTAGGTGGGAGACGTTTTTGTGCATTGCCTTCAGAGAACCTACCATGCGAGGCCTGACCCGCAGGGGGTCAATGGAACTGTGTGAATGGAGCTTCCTTTTGGGTCAAGGCTCACCTTCAGCCATGATGGGCTTTTAAAGTGCTTCTCTCATTGAACAATCCATTTTCCACCATATTTGCAGACTCCAAGGCCCTTGCTGAAGATAGGATGTCATTCTGCATTATCCATGGCTGACATCACACAAATGACCACATTATACAATGTGAAAAAGCAAATCTCCACTACTGATCCTTCCAGTGCTGCATCCAATGGCACTTGAAGGAAACGTACTTTATGCTCGTTTATTCTAAGCCTGCAATTATGAAACTCTGCACGGCTGAAAAGAGGATAATACACTTAAAACAGATCAGCTGGTGATAGCTTAAAACCTGCCCTAACATGAAAAAGACACAGGTGTCAAACAACAAGGTCAAACGCTATGATAATCTAATTCTTGAACTTCCTTAATTTGTTTAATTTTACAGTACTTCTAAAAGCCCACCTTGGACTTTTTCATGTTTTGCAGGTTTACAACATTGAATCACGGTGGATTTAGTTTTGCTTTTTGACACTCCTGAACAGGAAAATACTCAATGTCAATGTAAATTCACATTTATTCGTGAAGCTCAATGCCACCTTTGTGCAGTTAAGGTGATCAGAGTGATTTTAGGATAAGAACAACTGTATCTGGAAGGTATTAGTGTGATACATTGTTTTAAAGCAATAAAGCATGAAACAATGTATTGGTGGGGTGTATATGTCTTGTAGGTACTTTATCTTAGCTATTTACAGATACAAAAAAAAATAAAAAAATAGAGTAAAATAAAACACTTGGGAGATTTTCATATCACAAGGCCAGTGAGCCAAAAACAAAACTTCACGGCTTTGTGAGTTTTTTCCTTTGGTGGGACACGGCTCAATATGATGTGCTGTCCCTGGGACTTTTCCTTCCTATCCTGTTGTGTAAACAGCATATTCCCACACATGCACAGTAAGCGGAAGCAGTGGTATGTTTTTTTATGTTTCTCTAAGGGGAATTCTTAAAATTGAGCTTAACAATGGTGAGAAAATAGACAAGACAGGACACGTCTGGGACTGTTCTTCATTTGGCCTAAAACAATTTATTTTCCCAGCCACTGTAGCACTGACCCAGGTTCCAGAACATCTGTGTTTTGTTCTACACGGTCCCATCATATTAGACTTGATCCTGATAAAACTTCCCAAGCAGTATCATTGTCTAATATCACATTAAATATAATTTCATTTTACATTTACATTCAGGAGCCCATTAACTGACTTTGAAGCACTTTTCGTTAACATTCAAAATTTTAAAAATAAATCAATACAAAAGTAATTTTTGAAAGTTGTGCAAATCGGTCATTAACCTAATTTAAGAAATACAAAACAAATGATACATTTATTCTGACACATACTTATATAATATAGTGTGTGTTAGAAATAATCATTTATAGAAATATAATGATATATGGTGTTTCTTGAAAGTATTTAAACCCCTCATGTCTCACAGTTTTAGCACAAAATCATTATTTAATCAGAACCAGTCTTTCTCATCTGACATAATAGGTATGTAATTACCAGAACTTGTGCTGGCTGAAAGGAAATCATGCATATTGAAGAAAAACTGAAGTAGTGCAGGAGGAAAAAATGTGTGAACCCCAAAATCCATAGGTTAAACCAAGCAGAATCAGGTCTGCAAGTCAAAATCATTCATTAATTTTTATAGGTTTCTTTTAAGATTTAGATTTTATGAGTTTTAATATTTTATAAAAGAAAAATGACCATCTCTTTAAGGTTCACATACTTTCATACAGCACTGTATATTCCACCTTCTCCACACTGTCTGTTGAAATACTAAACTTATTGTTGAAAAAACCATTGCTTTAGTTATTGTCAATATATGCAATTTAATTATGTCCCAAAAGGTATCTGTTTTATTTATTTTGTGTCCTCACAAAAGGTCAGTGAAAAAGAGCACCACAAAGTGCAGAGCACAGCAAAGTCTGGTAATATGTGTAAAATGCAACCTGGAGCACAGTAAACAAATATCAGATTGACAACAAATGTATTTTGGTTGCACTGCAAAGTGTGTGCCCGAGGTTCAACATGAAACCAGTGAGTAAACGGCAAGTTCTTTTAAAACTATGCATCAAAAATGCATATTGCTTTGCATACCTGATGCGCCAAGGCATCTTACTCCCTCCTGATAAAACCTACCTCTGAACACCTGCTCAAACTGATTTAAAAATAGTGAAGCGCCGGGGGTGAGGGGAGGGGGGGTGGCGGGGGAGGGGGGGGCTGTGCGGCTGCTAAAGAGCCTTTGGAGATTTATGATAGGCACAAGCGTATGAATGACAGCTGATGCTTTGTCTGCAGGCCCCGCGGAACTGTTTTAAGGAGACACCTTTGCACAATGTTCAAACAAACATCAAATCACAGAGCACCTCACTGTCAACCAGCTGCACGTCGCACTTTGCTATGAAGCACTTTTTTCGTCACCACGTTCCACACACGGCAAACCAGCGGCTTGACAGCCTCCTCATTATTCCCCTTACCTAAGTACCTATTTTCATATTCTCCATGACACGACCAAGCTGGTATATGGAGCCAAATTCCCAGCAAAGTTTCAGGGTGTATAAACACATCATTAGGCATTTGTGGATATCTTGAATTTTATGTCAGAAAAAAGACTCATGAAGCATGCTCTGGACAACACCTAATGCATTCAAAATTGTTGTGTTGTTAAGGATGTGGTATTTAGGAAAAAATGTAGTTTAGGTAAACAGGAAGTAATTTTCCAAAAGTAAATGTTTATCGTAAACAGGAGGAGGTTCCCTCTTAACCACCTAGTTCTACACATTTCTTTTTAGTTACACTTCAGCCTTAATTTTACATATCAGCTAATACTATGCACAAAAACATGGGTCTATTTTTATGTGACAGAACGACATTTTTGCAACTATCATTATAACATTCAGTATTGCTCACAATTTATACAAAGTAATTAGTGTGGAGCTGTACTGGGCTTCTTCAGCAAAGACTTTTGACAGAAACGTAGGTTTGGATCTCTGCAATTCAGTACTAGCCCAGTGTGGCCCATAGTTCCTCGAGTGGATGATGTTGCTGCAGTTCCCTCTCATGATACATAATATGTACATAAACCCCAAAGATTCGCTGGTATAGCCTGTAACTGATAGAACATGAGGTGCAATGGAGTGTGAGCTTTGGAGAATGCACTTCAATGGCTGGGTGTTGTGATTTATTGGAGAGACATTGGAAAACTGGCGACACATGGGGAAAAAAGTAATTCAAATGCAAAAGAAAAATTAAATAACACAGTAGCACAGTAGCACATTTAAAGTATGTTTAAAAATGGACTCATAAGGCGCTGCAATCAGATGTTGCCAAGGTTTTCTGATTACAGGGTTTACAATTGCTCTTGTAAGGCAATGAATTTCAAGTAATTCCAATCAAATTCCTTTTGTTCACAGGGCTCAGTTGTAAGCTTAGTTCCGTCACTCTGGAACTTGTTTGTGTGTATGATTTGGGGGGAGGCATGACACATGTTCCTTTTGACCTGTAAAAGCTAGTTAATAGAGCACAGAGGCAGCTGTGTTGCTGAAACAAGTGACCTTACCATCTGTTTCAGAGCCTTATAGCCAAATTCTTTCCCCTTATAGAGTACAGACACACTGAAATACAATTCCCATTATAGGGATCCAGCTAATAATACATTATCAATTAGCCCTTTTGCTATTGATCGATGCACAGCAGGTGGTGCCAGCCCATTATCTTCATTTAGGACTATATTGTCCTTCCTGCTTCTCCTATTTCCACTTGTTCATTAAACTCCATCTCATAGACATATTGGCTTTTACGTAAATTGTGGCTTGATTGTTCTCCGATACCCCGTTAAAGATCATCTTTAATCACCGTCGAGTCTCTGTCTCACAATCCTTTGGACTTCATTTAATCCTACAGTTAAATGTGAAAAAATATGGTTTCAGAAACAAATACTTATTTAATTACACTGCACAGTCTTGACATGTTTTCACATATGCATTATAAAAATATACATATATGATCATAGAGCTGTGCACAATATTAACATTAAACATTCAAAAGTCACTGATTTTGAGTTACATAGTAGTGTAAACTGCAAATTGCAAATATATAGGCCTACACCATCCCAGTACAAATGGAGAGCAAAATAAAATCTTTTCTGATTGTTTAGCATGACACTGCTTAATATAATTTTATTAGTTTACTAGGGTATCGAGGAAGAAGAAATGCCACATTTTTTAAGGAAGTGCACAATATCTATAATTTCTACAGACTTCATGTCCTTTCTGATATCACCATTTTTCTCTGCACTGCACACAAATTATGACATCGCAGTTCAGACAGTGCAGGGTTGGCAGTTGGCAGTCTCATTGCCAGTTAATCTGCATCTATATTTATGTACACACAGTTCAAAATATTAGTTAGTTTTTAATTGAGACTGAAGATCACCTACCATTATTTGTGAAAATAGCTGGTAAGCATTGGTTTTGTAAGAAAAAAAAGTCATTATGTGGCCTTATTTGATGTTACTTTAAAGAAGAAAATTTCATTTGTTTTCTGAGAACTAAAAGCGTTAACTAACATGTTAACTAAGACAAAAAATAAAAAAAAAAGCTAAGTCACCAAACCCCAATAAATTCAATTTGCAACATTAGTCACTATAACACAACATAACAGTGCAATTTCTCTTCATGTCTGTTTCTGTGCTCCCTAAGCTCTTTCATATCTGTTACATACCTCACACATAACAAACACAAAGGTAGCTACATATGCTACTCAATGATTATGTATGAATTTTACCTTTAATGCAAAAAAATAATGAAAACAATGCACTTCAACAGTTGACACTAGAGAACATGGAGTGATGACAGGTAAGAACGCAGCACGAGCCAGATGATAACTGAGGAGAAGAGTACATTCTGACTCTTGTAGTGAAATCCAAACTCACTCATTTTAAACAAGAAGAACTGTCTTGCAAGCAAAAGTAGAGGATTGAATGATGTCCTCGTAAAGTCAAATTTTCATAACTCAAATCGATGTATCTCGGTCCGGGTATGCCTAATCTAATACACATAATAAACACAGACATGATAATCATTGCCTGCTATATGCTACAATTCTGCATTCCACATTTCTTTGTTGGCTGTGATGAGATTACTTGCAAGCTCCCAGAGCACATTTCTGTCGAAATTTCAATGGTGAGGATAGCTCGTTGTTCATGCAGTGTAACACAGCGATGGCAGGTCCTTGGCCCAGTCTAAAGGTCATGTCATCGGCACAACAGCTGCCACTGACCTTTCTCAGTCTGAG